>NC_042618.1:264318886-264626386 GCF_901001135.1 Rhinatrema bivittatum | reverse complement strand
GTTTCACGGCAGGTCCTGGGTCGGCCTCCCTAGCAGCAGCTGCAAGCACTTCCAGGCCTCGGCATCCCGCAGCAGTGGTCGCCAGGCCTTCCACTGAGCACCAGGCCTCACACCGGAGCTCGGCATCCTCGGCTTTGTTGGCCATGCCCCTATGCACGGACCACCCGGCCTCTTGTAGGGCCAAGGGTGGGTCTTATCTCCGTGGCGCATCCTGATTGATTCCCTGATATAAGGAAGTCCCTGCTTGTACTTCCTTGCCTTGGCAATCGGGTCGGCTTGTATGCTAGATTGTCACTGTGATGTACCTTGTTCCAAGTCTCGTTCCAGGATCCTTCTGTTCCAGTTCTGTTCCAGCCTTGTTCCTGCATCCTAGTACTCCAGCGTCCTTCTGTTCCTGTTCGTCTGTCCGTCTCCCCAGGTAGTACCTCTGGACTGTCTCACTGGTACTGACCTCGGCTTGCTCCTTGACCTGCCTGCCGGCTGCCTGCCTTCTGACTCCAGTCTGTTCCTCAACCTGCCTGCCTGCTGCCTGCCTTCTGACCTCAGCTTGTTCCTAGACTCATCTGACTGCCTTCTGACCTCGGCCTGCCTGTGACCTCATCTGACCTTCGGAACCTGACCTCTGCTTTGCTGACTACTCCTCGGACTGATCCTCGGACTCTGACCTCTGCCTGCTTGACCACGTCTCTAGATTCTGGCTCTGTTCCTAGCCTTTTTGTCACCTACGCCATTCTGTCCTCCTTGTTCCATCTGAACTCCAGTTTCGAACCTGACCGTGCTCCCCTTCTGTCTGTGGGCACACCCTGCGAGGCCCACCTAAGTCCAAGCGGCCCAGGTCCCTACAGGCTCCTCCCGGGGGGGACCTTGGGCTTCCAGTGGTGAAGCTCATCCTAACCTCTGTCTCCTCCAGTGCTCCACCCCCTGGGAGCAGTTACTTCCTGGTCCCTACCAGGGAGCTGTTCTCCACTGCTCCAGGACAAGGGTCCACCCCCAAGCACAACAGGTGGTTACTCTTAAGATAGACCCTAAAATTGTGTAGTTACAGAAAAGGGTTATTTTCCCCTATATGCATCACCTTGCACTTGTCCATATTAAATTTCATCTGCCATTTGGAAGCCCAATCTTCAGTCTCACAAGGTTCTCCTGCAATTTATCACAGTCGGTTTGAGATTTAACTACTCTGCATAATTTTGTATCATTCGCAAATTTGATCAGTTGCTGTATCCCTTTCCATATCATTTATAAATATATTAAAAAGCACCAGTCCAAGTAAAGGTCCCTGAGGAACTCCACTATTTACTTTTTTCCATTGTGAAAACTGAATATTTAATCCTACTCCCTATTTCCTGTCTTTTAACCAGTTTGCAATCCACAAAAGGACATTGCCTCCTATCCCATGATGTTTTAGTTTTCTTCGAAGCCTCTCATGAAGGAGTTTGTCGAGCGCCTTCAGAAAATCCAAATATTCCACATCTTCTGGTTCACCTTTGTCCACATATTTATTTACCCCTTCAAAAAAATGTAGGAGATTTGTGAGGCAAGACTTCCCTTGGGTAAATCCATGCTGGCTGTGTCCCATTAAACCATGTCTATCTGAATATTTTGTGATTTTATTCTTTATAATAGTTCCCATGATTTTTCCTGGCACTGAAGTCAGGATCTCCGGTCTATAGTTTTCTGGATCAACCCTGGAGCCCATTTGATATTTCGGGGTTACACTGGTCACCTTCCAGTCTTCAGGTACAATGGATGATTTTAATGATAGGTTATAAATTAATTGTAATAGGTCTGAAATGTAATATTTGAGTTCTTTCAGAACCCTGGGGTTATACCATGTGATTTATACCATCTGATTTACTACTCTTCAGTTTGTCAATATGGCCTACCACATCTTCGAGGTTCACCATGATTTGGTTCAGTTCATCTGAATCATCACCCTTGAAAACCGTCTCTGGAAGAGGTATCTCCCTAACATCCTGTTTAGTAAACACCGAAGTCAAGAATTCCTTTAGTCTTTCTGTGATTGGCCTGCAGGGTCGTTCTGGACCCCCGCTGGACTTTTGGCAAGTCTTGTGGGGGTCAGGAGGCCCCCCCCAAGCTGGCCAAAAGTCCCTGGGGGTCCAGCGGGGGTCCGGGAGCGATCTCCTGCCGCGAATCGTTTTTCCGTACGGAAAATGGCGCCGGCCATACCCCTCAAATAAATGTGAACATGAATTTGTGCACCTTTTGGATCTTAGATTCTTGCTGCTTAGTACGGTGTCTCAAATTTCTATTCATATGCAGCAGATTGACCTAATTAGTCTCTTTTGAAAACTTGGAAATGGTTATGCCTTCATTTACAGTTAAGTTATAAGGAGGGTCATGTGATGTGGTGAGCATGTGAGGATGTGTTCTTTGGTTGCTCCAGGGCTCCACTCCCCACATCTACCTTCATCAGCCTTTCTAACGAACTAAATCATTCTGCCTGTACTTAGTAAGATTACCTCTGTGTTCCTCACTCGGATAAAGTGTGGAAGGGGAGCTTAGCCACTGCAAATGGCCACAAAAACCCTTCAGTAAGAGTGGCCTAAACTTGCTGAAGGTAAGATGGCGGATGCCGCCAGCACTCCTCCTTCGCCCAGACAAAAGCTGCTGAGATGGGAGACTTGGCGGCAGTAATACTCTCGGCAATGGATGAAAAGCTAGAGAAACTCCACACCTGCTTTGAAGATATTCAATCGCTACTCCAAGGAAATACTCACTGTATAAGTGAAGCAGAGTTGCGCATTAGTGCAACGGAGGAGGGGGTACAAATATTAGAAACTGAGCTGCTCTCAGTAAAATCACAATTGTGAAAAGCAAATAACAAACTAGAGGATCTCAAAAACTGCTCCCGGTGGAATAATTTACAGCTGATAGGATTACCTGAAACCATATTAGACAAAGACCTGAGGCAAACAATAGAAACATGACTGCTACGCGCTTTGGGCCTGGAGGGCGAGTTGCAATACTTACAGGCAGAGAGGGCGCACCGTCTGGGAACTAAGCTGGCAGGAAAACTAAAGCTCGTCCTGTGATAGTTAAGATTTTGAACTCAAGCACAAGGAACAAATTATTTTTCAGTATCGTCAACAGAGAGCTTTGGATTATGAAGGCAACAAAATTATACTTTTTGCCAACTACTCTGCAGCAGTGTCAACAAGACGAAAAACCTTTGCTAATATCTGTTCTCTCCTGATTTGACAATGAATGCGCTTCGCTCTTCAGTTTCCGGCATGTTTAAAGGTCTCCTTAAACAACATGGTACATTTCTTCGAGATGGCTTTGGAGGCAGAGGCTTTCCTTTACCCCAGGCTGAAGGGAATAAGATCAACATTCCCCTGAAAGGGAGGCGGACCTTTTCTTTTTACTTAAGGCGCTCCTGCTTTACTATCTCCCGAGAGCTGCATTAATATTGCATATTTTTTGATCGATGTGCTGCTCAGCTACATAGGGAGATTGTCATTATGTTCTCTTGATTTTCTAAATTTTGCAAGGTGGGGGGTGGGGCCCCGACACAATAATCACAGTGTCCTGTTACTCCTAGTTAGGAGCTAGAGTGAATGAGATGTTGTTGAGAGTGTGTGCGGGGAATTATTTAGGGCTAGGTTTGGGATGGGGGAACGGAGAAGGGTGGGGTGAGTAGCAATAAGGGGTGGGCAGTTTATGATCCTGTGAGTAACTTTTGTAAATTCCTGTATTTCCTGAGTGGGGGTGACTCTGTGGTGAGTTATGGCTGGAGCTCAGGCTGGAGAGTCCTAGCCAATGTGACACTATAGTAGTTAAAATGAGTAATGCTTCCTATGTCGGTGAGGGATGATGGCTAAATCTCTTCGGTGTATAACCTGGAATGTTGGGGGCATAGGCTCAGTAGTAAAGAGATATATAAAATTCTACAAGCTTTACAGCAGAAACAAGAACATGTGGCCTTTCTACAAGAAACACACCTAACAGCTAGTGAGCATAAAAAATTAGGTAGGCAATGGGTTGGAAAAGTTTATGCAGCCCCTTCAGGCACAAGGAAGGTGGGAGTAGCAATTCTGGCAGGTAAATCTGTTCCATTTCAAAATTCAAAGATTATTGCAGACGATGCAGGTAGATACTTGATTGTGGAGGGGAAATTGTTTGGGAAACCTATAATATTTTGCACAGTATATGCCCCAAATATATATGATCATTCCTTTTCTAAGCGATTGGCACAATTAGTTTTGCTATACAGCTCTTCCTCTGTAATATTAGGTGGGAATATGACCTGTGTGCACGACCCTCAATTAGATCTGCTCCCCACTCTTCTATGAAAGTAGATCAAAGAAAGGGCATTAGTTATTTATGCAATAACTTAAACTTAGTGGACAGTTGGTGCTCCCTCCACCCTGTGGCAAGGGAATACACTCATAATTCTTGAGCACATGACACACAAGCCCAAATTGATTATATTCTTTTAGATCCAGGGACATTCTCTCATACTTTACTTGTTGAGATCGGTCCCTCAGTAATCTCCGATTATGCCCTGGTCTGGGTGGATGTGGAGGGCCTGCGTCTGCCAAATACCACTTATACTTGGCAATTCCCTAGATTATCTTTCAAAGAAATGGGATGATCATTGTGTTAAACAATCAGGAACATTGCAGTTCCCCAGTTTTATACTGGGAAACGGCAAAAGCGGTAATGTGAGGTGGATGGTCTTCATAATATGACTTATGAGGAGAGATTAAAGAACCTAAATATGTACACCCTGGAGGAGAGGAGGAGCAGAGGAGATATGATACAGACTTTCAGATATCTGGATTAAATGGACAATTTTCTCAGTGGAAGGGAGTGGACAGTGGAGTGCATCAGGGATCTGTATTGGGACCCTTACTTTTCAATATATTTATAAATGATCTGGAAAGAAATACGACGAGTGAGATAATCAAATTTGTAGATGATACAAAATTGTTCAGAGTAGTTAAATCACAAGCCGATTGTGATAAATTGCAGGAAGACCTTGTGAGACTGGAAAATTGGGCATCCAAATGGCAGATGAAATTTAATGTGGATAAGTGCAAGGTGATGCATACAGGAAAAAATAACCCATGCTATAATTACACAATGTTGGGTTCCATATTAGGTGCTACAACCCAAGAAAGAGATCTAGGCGTCATAGTGGATAACACATTGAAATCGTCGGTTCAGTGTGCTGCGGCAGTCAAAAAAGCAAACAGAATGTTGGGAATTATTAGAAAGGGAACAGTGAATAAAACGGAAAATGTCATAATGCCTCTGTATCGCTCCATGGTGAGACCGCACCTTGAATACTGTGTCAATTCTGGTCGCCGCATCTCAAAAAAGATATAATTGCGATGGAGAAGGTACAGAGAAGGGCTACCAAAATGATAAGGGGAATGGAACAGCTCCCCTATGAGGAAAGACTAAAGAGGTTAGAACTTTTCAGCTTGGAGAAGAGACGGCTGAGGGGGGATATGATAGAGATGTTTACAATTATGAGAGGTCTAGAACTGGTAGATGTGACTAGGTTATTTACTCTTTCGGATAATAGAAAGACTAGGGGGCACTCCATGAAGTTAGCATGGGGCACATTTAAAACTAATCAGAGAAAGTTCTATTTTACTCAACGCACAATTAAACTCTGGAATTTGTTGCCAGAGGATGTGGTTAGTGCAGTTAGTATAGCTGTGTTAAAAAAGGATTGGATAAGTTCTTGGAGGAGAAGTCCATTACCTGCTATTAAGTTCACTTAGAGAATAGCCACTGCCATTAGCAATGGTAACATGGAATAGACTTAGTTTTTGGGTACTTGCCAGGTTCTTATGGCCTGGATTGGCCACTGTTGGAAACAGGATGCTGGGCTTGATGGACCCTTGGTCTGACCCAGTATAGCATTTTCTTATGTTCTTATGTTTTAATGATTCATGGTCAACATCAAACCTTTTACAATGGAAAAAAATCAATAGAACTAGAGGTCACGGTTTGAAGCTCGAGGAAGACTCAGAACCAATGTCAGGAAGTATTTCTTCACAGAGAGGGTGGTGGATGCCTGGAATGCCCTTCCGGAGTAAAGATTTCAAAGTGGCGTGGGATAAACACTGTGGATCCATAAAGGCTAGAGGATTGGAATGAAGAGTAGAGCCATGGGGGTGGCTTGCTGGAATGTTTACTACCTAATGATTACTACCCTTACTCAAAAAATCCCTTGCACAGTTATTGCAATCCCAACATTGCTCTCTGCTTCAATGGCAAAGGGAAATGTGGAAAAGAGGATTTGCATTCAGATAACAACCAAAAAGGACTGAACTACACAATCTGGGTAAATAAATAAACATGGGGGTAGCTTGCTTATTACGGCGGTTACTACCCTAAACCAATTAAGCCTGATACATCACTCGATTGCATACGCAGCATTGCTCTCTGCTTCTACGGCAGTGGGTAATGTCGAAAAGAGGATTAGCATTCAGACAACAACCAATAAGGACTAAACTTCATAATCTGGGTAAACAAGCGTGGAGGCAGCTTGCTTATTACGGTGGTTATACCTTAAACCAATTAAGCCTGATACATTACTTTGAAAGCATATACAGCATTGCTATCTGCTTCAACGGTAGGGGGAAGTATGGAAAACAGGATTTGCATTCAGACATCATCCAACAAGGCATCAATCAGTGCAGTCTGGGTGAACAAGCATCAGGGTAGCTTGCTTGATGCGGCAGTTACAACCCTTAAACATAAGCCTTATGCTCACCTTTGATGCAACTCCAACATTACTCTCTGCATCAATGACAGGAGATGGCAGGAAATTTGAATCAACCAGTTACCAACAAGAGCCCTGAAGTTGGTGGTTGATGAAACAGATAAGTATGGGAAAATAAGAGTCGAAGCTTGCTGGGCAGACTGGATGGGCCGATTGGTCTTTTTCTGCCGTCATTTCTATGTATATGTTATAGCCAAGCGTAAAGTGACTACTGCTGCCATTTTGAGGTTGGTGCGACAGCTTTTTAGAGATAAACAGCAATTTGAGAGCCATCTCACTAAAGACTCGAAAGCTATATTTCTGGCAATTCAAGTTGCTTTAAATGAGCTGTTACATCAAAGGGCAAAAAAATCTTTAGTTTATTACCAATGTAAATTATACCAACATGGCAATAAGGTAAGGAGATGCATGGCTAATTTAACAAGAAATTAAGTTGGCCATAAAAATGTCACGGCAATACGAACTGTTATGCTCAGGCTTGTGGACCCTTGGCCGACGAGAGGATGGTATACCTTTCGGAGGGTCCGTTGGCTCTCTCGTCGGGTGGCAAGGCAGAATAGGAGGCAGGACCAGCTGACCCTTGGCACTGGAGACTTGAGGGAAACATGGAGACGATGAAGAGAGGAGATAAGGCGCTGTGTCTTCACCACTGGTGGTCTGTTGTCCCCCCGGGAGGAGCCCGTAGGGACCCGACTGCTGGGACTTAGGTGGACCTAGGGAGGTCAGGGTAACGGTGCAAAGGCCAACTGGAGCTTCGCCCTGGAAGCCCGTGGTCCCCCCAGGAGAAGCCTGTAGGGACCCGGGCCGCTGGGACTTAGGTGGGCCCTTGGAGACGGAGTCTTGAAGAAGTCCTAGGTCGAGTGCCAGAGGGTCGTCGCTCACCAGTCCGAAGTCGTGTACCAGAGAATCACCGCTTGCCAATCCGAAATCAGGAACCAGAGAATCACCATAAGCCAATCCGAAGTCAGGAACCAGGAACACCAAGACGGAACAGGATCCAAAGCTCAAGGACTCACCGAAGCAAGCAGACTGGACAGCGCTGGAGGACGTTGCCAAGTCAAGGAATGAGCAGAGGAAGCCTCCTTAAATACTTCCTCTGCTTGGATCATTGGAAGCAGGTGAGTATCATTAAAGGGATCAGGTCCCTTTAAATCCAGCAGGGGGGGCGTGGCCTCGCACCTAAAGATGGCGGCGGCCATCTTGGCTTTCCGAGGAGGAGGAAAGCCAGCAGAACTCCGCGAGGGAGGCGCAGGGATGGCTCCCCAGCGGGAGGCCAGACCGCGGACCATCCCCGGGGGAGCGTGTCAGGAGTTGCCATGGCGGGTCGCTGCCATGGTGGAGGTAGGGGGCCGTGCCCGTGGACGGCCACGGGTGCGGAACACAACAGTACCCCCCCCCTTTAGGGTGCCTTCCCGGAGGTCTGGGTTTATACGGATGATTGCGGTGGAACTGCTCCAGCAATCCCTGATCCAGGATGTTGGCCAATGGTTCCCAGGAATTCTCTGGGCCGAAGCCTTCCCATGCTAGCAGGTACTCCCACTTCTTTCGATGCTTCCTCACATCTAAAACCTCCCGGACCTGGTAGGTAAGGTCATCTTCAGAGGCAACAGGTTGAGGAGTAGGAGGTGTGCTGGAGGGCCATGACAATACCAGAGACTTTAAGAGGGAGACGTGGAACGTGTTGTGTATCCTTAGAGACGGAGGGAGACGGAGTTGGTATGAGACAGAACCCACCTGTCGGATAATGGGAAACGGCCCAATGAATCGCGGGGCCAGTCGCAATGATGGCAGCTTCAACCAGATGAACTGTGTACTTAGCCAAACCTTTGGCCCGGTTTAAAAGGTGGATAAGGTCTTCTCCATTGGTCCGCATATCTCTTTGCCGCCTGACCGGCCTTGATCAGGGCGCATTGTGTGGATACCCACAGGCGATGTAGCTCTTCCGCAGAGAGCTGGGCCATCGGAGATGGCACTGTGATGGGCATGGGCAGAGGCGGGCGTGGCTGTTTTCCATACACAATTTGGAACTGGGAAGATCCCGTAGCCACGGAGAGATGGGAGTTAAGAGCGAATTCAGCCCATGGTAACAAGCTAGCCCAGTCATCTTGCTTTTCATTGATGTAGATGCGGAGGAACTGCTTCAACGTCTGGTTGGTTCGCTCCGCGAGACCATTGGTCTGAGGGTGATAGCCTGACGTATAATCCAGGGTGACGTCAAACTTTTGACAGAGAGCCCTCCAGAACTTGGCCATGAATTGAGGGCCTCGATCTGACAGAATACTTTGAGGCAGGCCGTGTAGCCGAAAGATATGCTGGACAAACAGCTGGGCCAGCTGTGGCGCAGATGGCAATCCTGGCAATGGCACAAAATGCGCCATTTTACTAAAACGGTCGACGACCACCCAGATCACGCTGTTGCCGCTGGATTGCGGCAGCTCCACCACGAAATCGGTTGCCACATGGGTCCAGGGTTCTGAGGGCGCCGGTAAAGGTTGAAGTAAGCCTGGAACTGCACCGGGGATCCTCTTGTGGCAGGCACACGACTGGCAGGACTCCAAGTACGCCCGGACGTCTTTATTCATCCGCGGCCACCAGTAGTACCGTCGCAAGGTCTGTAATGTCCAGGATTGTCCAGGGTGGCCGGAACAATGTGGGTAGTGAGCCCATGCCAAGGCTTGTTTCCACCAACACGGCGGAACTAGTGTCTTCCCAGGTGGGATGGTCGTGGTGGCCGACAACAGGATACGGGATGGCTCAATTATAAACTGCGTCTCCTCGGACTCTTCCGTAGACTCAAATACCCATGACAGGGCGTCTGCCTTAACGTTCTTCCCAGCCGGTCTGTACCTGAGGATGAAATTGAAGCGGGTAAAGAACAGGGCCCAACGGGCTTGTCGTGGGTTGAGTCGCTGAGCCCGATGCAAGTATTCCAGATTCTTGTGGTCTGTGAAGACTGTGAACTGGTGTTGAGCCCCTTCCAGCCACGGGCGCCACTCTTCTAAGGCCACCTTGATGGCCAGGAGCTCCTTATTGCCAATGGCATAATTCCGTTCTGCTGGCGAGAACTGGCGGGAGAGAAAGGCACATGGACGTAGCTTATGGCCGTTGGAGGCCTGACTCAGCATGGCCCCCACTCCCTCCGAGGATGCGTCCACCTCAACAAAAAATGGCCGCTGCGGGTCCGGGTGCCTGAGGCAAGGTTGTTGCATGAATGCCTCCTTGAGGCGACGAAAGGCGATTTCCGCTTCTGGAGGCCAATTTTTGGGGTCAGCACCCTTTCGGGTCAGGGCCGTCTTAGGAGCAACAATGGAGGCGTAGTGGGGAATGAAAGAGCGGTAATAATTGGCGAAGCCCAGAAATCTTTGGAGTGCTTTTAGTCCAGATGGCTGTGGCTATTCCCGAATGGCTTTTAGCTTTTGTGGATCCATACAGAATCCCTGACTGGAGACTATATATCCCAGGAAGGGGAGAGACTCTTGCTCGAACTGGCACTTTTCGAGCTTTGCATATAATTTATTCTCTCGGAGGCGTTGTAACACTTGGACGACGTGTTGGCGGTGGGCCGCTAAGTCCTTGGAGAATATCAAGATGTCGTCTAAGTATACGACCACGAGGTACAAGAGGTCACGGAGGATCTCGTTCATGGTATTCTGAAATACGGCAGGGGCGTTACAGAGCCCGAACGGCATCACCAAATACTAATAGTGGCCGTCTCGGGTGTTGAAGGCCGTCTTCCATTCGTCCCCCTCCTTGATTCGAATGAGGTTGTACGCCCCTCTGAGGTCTAGCTTAGAAAAGATCCTTGCCCCCTGTAATCAGTCAAAGAGCTCAGAGATGAGAGGCAGAGGATAACGGTCCTTGACCGTTATGGCATTCAAGCCCCGGTAGTCAATACACGGGCGAAGCGTCCCGTCTTTCTTCCCGATGAAGAAGAACCCCGCCCCTGTGGGTGACTTCAACTTCCGAATGAAGTCCTTTTCCAGGTTCTCTCTGATGTACTCATTCATGGCCTGCGTCTCAGCAGGCGAGAGGGCATAGGTACGGCCCCGAGGAGGCTCAGTACCAGGGAGGAGATTGATGGCGCAATCGAATGGTCGATGAGGTGGAAGTACTTCAGCCTTATGCTTAGAAAACACATTTGTATACGAGGCCAGAAAGGCTGGTGGAAGCCACGGGACGGGAACCACGGTTTGGAGGCAGTGGCCATGGCATTTCGGCCCCCAGCGAGACAACTGCAGAGTTTTCCAGTTGAACTGAGGCTCGTGCTCCTGCAGCCAGGGAAGGCCCAAGACGATTGGGTGTATGGAGTACTCCAAGACATACAATGGCATGTGCTCCTGGTGGAGGATTCCAACCCTCAGTGGGACAGGAACCGTGGTGTGTGTCACGCGCTCCAGGAGAGGTTTCCCTTGAATGAAGGAGATGACCAAGGGTGCTGGGAGGCGAGCTTGTGGTAACTCCAAATGCTACGCCAGACTTTTCATGATGAAGTTACCCCTGGCGCCGGAGTCCACCAAGGCCAAAGTGTGGAACTCGCCACCGGCGAAGGTTAACGCAACTGGTAGTGTTAGTGGAGGTACTGCAGAAGCACGGCCCAGGATGAGACCTCCTTTCGGTCCTAGGCCCGGGCGTTTCCCGGCCGAGTCGGGCATACCGCTGTCTGATGTCCCGCTGCTCTGCAGTAAAAACAGAGTCCTTCCCTTATCCGCCTGCGGGGAGACTCTTCCGCGACCCAACTCCATGGGTTCCTTGGCGGACGTTCCAGGAACTTCAGCAGCATTCTTGGAAGGCGGCGAGGACCTCCTCGCCGCCTTGACTACTGGAAGGCGAAGCCTCATCCGGCGATCTACTCGGTTGGCCAATTCTACCAGGCCGTCGAGGTCTTCCGGAAGTTCTTTCGCCGCTAGCTCGTTCTGAAGGCGTGAGACTAGTCCTTCCAGAAAGATCCCGTGGAGGCAGTCATCTCTCCAATTCAGCTCTGCGGCCAGGGTACGGAACTCTATTGCGTATTCGGCCAAAGTCCAAGTACTTTGTCGCAATCGGAGTAATTCGGAGACCGCAGTTGATTTGTGGATAGGTTCATCAAACAGCTGCCGGAAGGCAGACAGGAACTGGCTCAAGTTTTCGAAGATAGGGTCCCTTCTCTCCCACAGATGTGAGGCCCAGATCAGAGGCCTACCGTCAAGCAGGGACATAATGTAGCTGGTTTTAACCAGGTCGTTGGGAAACTGCGCAGGGAGCAAGGAAAAACGAACCTGGTGCTGGCTGAGGAAGCCTCGACACAGCTTTGCATCTCCGGCGTATCGAGAGGGTGCTGGGAGTTGAGTGGGAATTCCTTGTCCCAGGTCGCCCCCGGAAACCTGGACGGTGTGCGGCTGAGTAGGGTGGCCTCCTTGAGCCCCAGGAGGGGACGGCAGCGTGGAGTTCATGGGCCCTAATGCCTTGAGGCGCTGGGTCAGGCCCTGTACCGCAGACACCAGGGCATCAAGGGTCTGTTGTTGCTCCTTCAGGCGCTGGGCCATTCCTGGAATGGCCTGGCGGGCGGATGCCTCTGCCGGGTCCATGGACTTGGCAATCTGTTATGCTCAGGCTTGTGGACCCTTGGCAGACGAGAGGATGGTATACCTTTCGGAGGGTCCGTAGGCTCTCTCATCGGGTGGCGAGGCAGAACAGGAGGCAGGACCAGCTGACCCTTAGCACTGGAGACTTGAGGCGAACACGGAGACGATGAAGAGAGGAGATAAGGCGCTGTGTCTTTACCACTGGTGGTCTGCAGTCCCCCCAGGAGGAGCCCGTAGGGACCCGACCGCTGAGACTTAGGTGGACCTAGGGAGGTCAGGGTAATGGTGCAAAGGCCAACTGGAGCTTTGCCCTGGAAGCCCGCAGTCCTCCTAGGAGGAGCCCGTAGGGACCCGGGCCGCTGGGACTTAGGTGGGCCCTTGGAGACGGAGTCTTGAAGGAGTCCTAGGTCGAGTGCCAGAGGGTCGTCGCTCACCAGTCCAAAATCGTGTATCAGAGAATCACCGCTTGCCAGTCCGAAATTGTGTATCAGAGAATCACCGCTTGCCAATCCGAAATCAGGAACCATAGAATCATCGCTTGCCAATCCGAAATCAGGAACCAGAGAATTACCGTAAGCCAATCCGAAGTCAGGAACCAGAGAATCACCGTAAGCGAATCCGAAGTCAGGAACCAGGAACACCAAGACGGAACAGGATCCAAAGCTCAAGGACTCACCGAAGCAAGCAGATTGGACAGCGCTGGAGGACGTTGCCAAGTCGAGGAATGAGCAGAGGAAGCCTCCTTAAATACTTCCTCTGCTTGGATCATTGGAAGCAGGTGAGTATCATTAAAGGGATCAGGTCCCTTTAAATCCAGCAGGGGGGCGTGGCCTCGCGCCTAAAGATGGCGACGGCCATCTTGGATTTCCTCCGAGGAGGAAAGCCAGCAGAACTCCGCGAGGGAGGCGCAGGGACGGCTCCCCAGTGGGCGGCCAGACCGTGGACCATCCCCAGGGTGATGGGCAGCAGCCCCGGGGAGCGTGTCAGGAGTTGCCACGGCAGGTTGCCGCCATGGTGGAGGTAGGGGGCCGCACCCGTGGACGGCCACGGGCACGGAACACAACATGAACCTCAGAGGGGAGGTTGGTGAATACTGGGAAAAATATCTGTGAGATGTTTAGAGAATACTGATCCCCCGCAAAATATTGAAGAATATTTGCTGGCATCCGGCTTACCTCAAATTACACCAGACCAATTGAATATCCAGCTACAGGAAACTGTGCAGGGTATAAAGGAGGCACATTAACTAAAAACCTCAGGTCTGGATGGTCTGCCCTCTGAATTTTATAAACTATTAATATCTAAGGTGGGTGTGCCCTTGAAAGAAGCTTACACCTCTTTAATTACATTGGGTCACTTTCCTCTTTCCTACAACTGTGCGACTATAATTGTCCTCTCCAAGCTTGGGAAAGATCCTTCCCTCACATCTTCTTGCTGCCCAATCTCTTTATTAGATTTCGATGTGAAATTGTTAGCTAAAATTATAGCTGCTTGTTTGGCTAGGGTTTTGACAGGACTAATTGGGGAAGAGCAGGTGGGTTTTGTGGGTGGTTGAAATGTGGTGCAGAACATACGCAAAATCTTTGCTTGTATAGAGCGATGCCAATGGCTTCAGATGTCTTCTCTGTTATTAATCTTAGATGTGGAAAAGCCATTTGACCAACTAGCATGGGAGTTTGTTTCATGCCTTACGGGCCTTTGGGATAGAGGGCTATTTTGCCCAAGTGCTTTATGTGTTGTATCAGTGACCTCAGGCCTATGTGAGGGTTAATGGGACTCACTCATCTGTGTTTTCATTAGGTTGAGGCACAAGACAGGGATGTCCTCTATTTCCCCTGCTATATATCCTGTCTTTAGAGCTAACACCTGTGGGGCAACTCTCATATTAAAGAAGTGCCTTTTGGGGATGGTCTCTCCCAGTTTATAGTTTTTAGAATGAATAGGGAATTATGTGAAGATATATTTTGGTGTTTTAGATATATTTGGAGTTTTAGATTGTATTTATGATATTATTGTAACTGTTTTTCCTTTTGCATTTCACTTTGAATATTGTAATGAATGTGAACAGTCGAGATGGATTCATCCGTGCAACATTATATTAAACTGTTTAAATAAATAAAATAAATTCAAGTTAGCAGTTTTTGCAGATGATATTCTACTTCATATTGTAGACCCCCAATCCTCCCTTCATGCTATGTTGGAGGAATTTGCCATTTATGGTCAATTAGCAGGGCTGAAGCTGAATTTAGATGTATGAAGGTTTTGGGGGTTTTTTCGATTTTATTTTTATTAAACTTTCAAATTTGACACAAGCATTCACTTGTACAGAAAAATGAGATACATACCAAGTTTCAGCATTAAAAAAATCTCCATATTATTCCAGAAAAGGAAATAAACCGTATCTCAGCATTAATAAGAAAAAGAGGGGGGAACAAGGCTATATTAAGCAAATACAATCCAGAAAATTAAACACAAAATATTGCATCCTAGCATTCCCCTACATAATTCAAAATGCCTGGCCCCCCAGAGAAGAAACTTCAGGAGTATGAAGCCAGAAAGGTACGTAAGTAGGAAGGTTCAGAAAACAAATATTTAGTATTTTGAAAATTTAGCAATCATTTACAGGGATATCTTAAACTGAACCTTGCTCCACGCGAAATAGCTTCAGCTTTCATAGTTAGAAACTTCTTCCTTCGTTCTTTTCTTGAGATGTCAGGGAAAATCCATATTTTCTGACCATGAAATAATTGAGACTGATTCCGAAAATAAAGCCTCAATACAGAATCCCTTTCAGATACAAATGCAAAGGTTGCCAAAAGTGTTCCTCTTGTCTGGATATCTGTATCTTTTGAAAGTTCCAAAATGTCTGAGATATTTAGAGAAGCATCTTGTAGTTGAACTTGTGGTTGATTATCTATATTCACTTCTTTAAAAGAAGGGAGATAGTATATTTTTGTTATAGCTGGAATAGCTTCACTAGGAAGTTTAAGATCCTTGTCAGATACTTCTTAAATAAATCCCTTGGAAAAATTAGTTTTAGATAAGTGTAAAGCTTTACCTATAGACAATATAGTATGGACAACCTGGGAGGAGCCTTTTCCAATGTGGTGCGTCTCAGAGTCTTTTACTTACTTGGGTATTATTTTGCCTAGAGCTGTGGAGCGGATCTCATTGGTTAATTTTCACAAACTATTTGAGGAAATGGAAAACACTACTCCATAATTGGCAAGATTTCCCTCTATCCCTGGCAGGGAGAGTGAACTTATTTCAAATTATTATTTTACCTAAATGGTTATACATGTTTCAAACTATTCCCTGTCACTTAACTAAATGAGATATCTGTAGATTGGAAAAAATAGTTTGAACTTATATATGGAGAAATGGGAAACTGCGTATTGCGTTAAGTAAGCTAATATTTCCCTGGAAACTGGGAGGTTTAGGACTAGCTGACTTGTGATAGTATAATGTGGCCTGCAATCTGTGACATGTGGCTGATTGGCTGCTTGATATACAATTCTACACTCCCATGTTCTTTGAATCGATGTTAGTGACACTGGAAGCCCAACTATATTTTGCATTCTAAACTTTCTGTATTACCCGCCTAATATAGGCTTCCCATAGTGTAAATGTGGTGATCTTTGTGTCATCTTATTCACTTGGAATGGCAGGTTTCTCAATTTTTGCCACTGAGGGGGAATGGGGAGTTCTTGCTAGGATTATCTCACTAAGGGGGTTATCAAAGTGCTATATGGCGTTTTCGCATGCATTAAGCACCTTTAACGCATGCGGAAATGCCTTAACGCATGCGAAAGCACCATAACACATGGTGCGATGCATATGAGAAAAATAGGAGTTTGGGGTGGGATTTGTGACCAAAGCCATATTGCATGGCTTTAACTACACCTTTTTCATTTGTGTAAAGCTGTGTGATAGGGATTTATTGTGCGTTGTTATGTTTTTGCAAATGCTGTTTTAAGCTCCTGGAGAGCCAGCCTAACTGTCAGGGCCCTTCTACAACCACAGGGAGGGAGGAAGGGAGAGAGAGAGAGAGAGACTAGCCATAATGCCCTCATACTAGGTAGGTATTTATATCTCTATAGGAGCCCCACCTAGTAACTGGAGGTGAGGTTTAGGTATTAGTGTAGGGGTTAGGGGCCACTTTGACATTCAAAGTGAGACGTACAAACAGAACAGTGCTCTCTTGTGAAGATTTGATGACCTTCGGAGTGAGGAAACTCACCCAAAGATAAGTTTTGATTTGATATGATAAAGATAATGATTTGATATGACACCCGTCATGAAGGTCGGTATATAAAAATAAATAAATAAATAAATAAATAAATAAATAAATAAATAAATGTTCTCTCAACCTAGCTGGATGAACCTATCCCACACCTTCCCTTCCTCCATACCCTAGTTATCAGCAAACTCCCCAAACATGGCTTCAAGGCAGATTTCAATCAATTTAGATAAAGCAAATAGTAATTGAAATAACTTATGGTGTTGATGAAATTTGTGGATGGAATAGCATTGGAGCAGTGACGACAATAGGAATCGGATAAAAGCAAGCCCTTTATTAAAACGCCCGACTCTGGCCGAGTTTCGCTCCCTTGCACAGAGCTGCCTCAGGGGCAAATTTCATTCAACCAGGACTTGAAATAATCAGTAGAAGATATCGCATTGATAATCAGCGTTGATGATTTCACACCAAAACAAATGGGTTTTCTCTAATTCACACAGCGATGCTATGTGATGCCGGCAATGAAGTAAAAAGCATTCAATATATATCAAATCCAAAATAACGAGCAGTCTTTCAACCTGTCAGGTTGAAAGACTGCTACACAGCTCACTGGATCGGCTACCGCTTTGTTTTTTGGAATAGCATTGGGCCTCTAGGATAAATAATTACAAGTCCTTAATTAAAAGTTCAGGAAGTTAGATCAGGGGAGCTGGGGTCTCTGTTGGGAAGGCCTGGCTAAAAAGCCTTGCTTTAGCTTGTTTCCTGACAGTAAGATAGCAAAGCTCATCACAGAGGTAGTGATACCTAGTTTGAAATTTGGCGTGCATAACAGCTAAAAGCACAAATCTAGTGCAGGATAATCTGGCAGAGGGCAGAAAAAAAAGCCATTTGGGATGACTGGAGATCTCTTGCAGGTGTGTAGGAGGAGAGAAGTTGGGTGAGGTACTTGGGTGCTTGCTTATTCATGCACTTGTAAATGAAGTAGAGGGTTTTGAATGTTATCCTGCTTTTGACTGAGAGCCAGTGCAGGTGGTAGACTATAAGCTTTATTTGGTTGGTTGCTTTGGCTTCTATCAAAATTCTGGTGACAGTACTTTGAAGGAGCTGAAGACACTTCATACTTTATTGCATGATGTCAGTAAACAGGGAGTTGCAGTAGTTGATTACTGCATGGATTACAGTGGCAAGATTGTGTTTATTGTGGTAGTGACACAATTTTTCAGATCTGGCACAGGTACATAAAGGAAGTCCTTACACCTTTGTGATTTGAGATTCTATGGTGAGATTTTGGTTAACCTGAAAACTTAAGTTTTCGTACTGACACCTTAGGCTGCAATGGGGTATCTGAAAAGGAAGGTAATGATTGTAAAGGATGACCCTGTCTGCTGAGCCAGTGGAGTTCCAATCTGGAGGACTTCAGTTTGAGTATATGGTTGCTATTCCATTGGGCTACCATTTTAAGACAGTTGGTGAGATTTGCAATTGATACAGTTTGGTCAGACTCCATATTGATGCACTTGGATGTAATCAGCAAATAGATGGCATTTAATTTTAAAGGATTGGATGAGGTTGAAAATAGGATGGATGTAAATATTGAAAACGTTTGGGAACAGGACTGAGTCCTGAGGTACTCCACAGGTGAGATCTCTGGGTTTGGACTGTTTGCTGGCCCATGCTACAGATTGAGTTCTGTTAACTAGGGATGAATATGCCCCATTCATTTCATTTGTAGGCCCCGAAAATGAATGGGTGCTTTCCATGAATGAAACACATGTCATTCATTCCATTTATTTTTTTCCTATTGAGAATAGTGGCTGCATTATAAGGAATAGAGCCTGTCTGACGCTGGTCATGTGGGAGTTTAAATAGCATCCCCAGCCCTTGCTTATGATTCAAGTGTGAGGTCAGAGAATATCCGGAATCTGTTGGCAGGGAAACCAGACTATAAAAGTAAGGAAATGTATCACAGTGAAGCATTTTTCTAAATCAGCGAATCACTGATATCATACTTGTAGTATGTCTAGACCAGGGGTCGGGAACCCATGGCTCGCGAGCCAGATATGGCTCTTTTGAGGGCTGCATCTGGCTCGCAGACAGTCGCCACACTTTCTCGCTGACCCAGCTGCTCCCTGGTCCTCCTCCGCCCGGGCTTAAAATGCTGTCAGCCCGGGCGGAACGCGGCAGGACAGCTGGAGTCAGCGGCACCGGCGTGCTCTCTTCTTCCCACCCCCCCGTGGCCCGGAAGAGGAAGTGGAGAGTATCGGGTGCCTGCGCGGCAAGAAGAGGCCACGCTAGTGCGCTCGGCATCGGCCCGAAGAAAAGAAGACTGCAGCGCGGCTTGGAGGAAAATGAAGAGGTTCAACCGCGGCCGATGGGACTCCGCCTCCACGAGGGCTGAAAATGAAGAGGTTAGCGTTGGGAGGAGGCTGCTGCTGCCGCGAGTTCCCAGGGTGGGGGTGGGGGGGAGAGAGAGTGAATGAGCGAGCAAACACAGCTTGCTTGCTCATTCACTCTCTCTCTCCCCCACCCCAGGAACTCCCCCACCCGGGGTGAGGGGGAGAGAGAGTGAATGAGCGAGCAAACACAGCTTGCTCGCTCATTCACTCTCTCTCTCCCCCACCCCAGGAACTCCCCCACCCGGGGTGGGGGGGAGAGAGAGTGAATGAGCGAGCAAACACAGCTTGCTCGCTCATTCACTCTCTCTCTCCCCCACCCCAGGAACTCTCGGCAGCAGCAGCCTCCTCCCAACGCTAACCTCTTCATTTTCAGCCCTCGCGGAGGCGGAGTCCCATCGGCCGCGGTTGAAGCTCTTCATTTTCCTCCGAGCCGTGCTGCAGTCTTCTTTTCTTCGGGCCGATGCCGAGCGCACTAGCGTGGCCTCTTCTTACCGCGCACGCACCCGATACTCTCCACTTCCTCTTCCGGGCCGCAGGGGGGGGGGGCCTGTGTGTGTGTGTGTGAGTGAGTGAGTGAGAGATGCATCTCCACTTCCTCTTGTGTGTGTGTGTGTGTGTGTGAGAGATGCATGTATGTGAATGATTGAGAGCCTGTACATGTGAAAGAGAGTATGTCTGTGATTGAGAGCCTGCCTGTGAGAGAGAGAGAGAGAGCATGAATGTAAGTTTACCATTGGGAACCTGTATGTGTAAGTTTGTGATTGAAAACCTGTTTGTGTGAAAGAGTATGTGTGTATGATTGAGATCCTTTGTGTGTGAGAGAAATCATGTGTATGTATGATTAAGAGCTTGTGTATATAAGTAAGAGAGAGATCATGTGTGTGTGTCTGTGTGTGATTGAGAGCTGGTTTAAGTGATGGAGCATGTGAGTATGTGATTGAGAGCCTGTGTTTAAATGAGAGAGAGAGACCATGTGTGTCTGTGTGTGATTGAGAGCTGATTTAGGTGAGGGAGCATGTGAGTATGTGATTGGGAGCCTGTGTGTAAATGAGAGAAAGAGAGGACATGTTTGTAAGCATGTGAATGAGAGTCTGTGTGTGAGAGAAAAAGACAGCATGTATTTATGTGATTGAAAGCCTGTGTGTGTGTGTAAGCGTGAAAAGATAGCATGTGTGTAAATGCGTAATTAAGAGCCTATATAAGTGAGAGAGAAAAAACATGTGTATATGTGAGTACTGAGAGCATGTGTGTATAGGTGTGTCATTGAGAGCCAGTGTGAGAGAGAGCGCTGGTATGTGACTGAGAGAGGAGAAAGTTCCAAGCAAACCACCCCACCTCCTGCTAATTCAGAACAATCTCAGGACACCTGATATCAAACGTTCCCAGGTATGCAGAGCAAAAAAAATTTTGTATCCTTATTTTTCATTACTGGGTCTTTGTGTCTGCTATTTTGAAATATTTTGTTGGTATCTGGAAATATTTTATATGAGTTTTTAATTATTGGATATTCCACTCATCAGCTGTTTCAAAATATGTTCTTTTTGTTAGTACAGTTTTACTGCTGCTGATTTTATATTTCTTGATTTGTTTTATAAGGATGGGTGATGTTTCTTTTTTCCTTTGTTACACTGCATACAGAGACTCTGGCTTGTTGCAGTTTCCAATTCAGTTTTTTCTGCATGCATCTTGTTATGCGTTTTGGTCTCTTTATTCTATGTTAGGTGAGGGACAGCACGTGATTCAGGTGAGGTTTTCTGCTGGCATGTAGTTTCTGTGTAGGACTCTATAGCAGCCTGACTTGGTCCGTTTTCCTAATAGGAGATGTATTGGTGTCTTAAGGCCTGGTGTAATATTTTCAGAGACTTATTGTACTTTAAAAGTGTGATGTTACATAAAATGTACACATTTACTTGTATTTAGTTTTAAACATATTGTATGGCTCTCATGGAATTACATTTTAAAATATGTGGCGTTTATGGCTCTCTCAGCCAAAAAGGTTCCTGACCCCTGGTCTAGACTGTTTCAAACTGCATTTGATTTTTTTTTTTTTTGAGGAAGAGACAGTGCTTGCTTAGGTATAGTGTGATGTCTGTGTGGTTCTGCACTCCACAGTGTGCAGAATCTATAGTGTGCTCTTGTATCAGAAACATTTGATTCCAATCTTTTTAGCTACTGTGTTCATTTGCACAAGTTTTTAATTTTTATTTAACATCTCACTGTCGCTGCCAGGTTTTTTTTGTTTTTTGTTTTTTTTTACCAAGCCTCCTCTCTCCTTAGGGGGAAAGGCTGGCTGTGACTACAGTGATCGGACTTGCTGCAGTGAGTGAGCCAGCAGCAGCTAGCTAGCTATGTTTTCTGTGACACATTGCCTGTACAAGATAAAGATAATTTTTTTCTCTGTCTGTCTGGGTCTGTGTATACCAGAGTTGTCAGTGCATCTACAAATAAAGCAGGCAGTCACCAGTCACAAGTACATCCAGCCACTTTGTGGATTAATTTAATTGCTGCAATATAAGTGCATGCACAACTGTTGTATGCACGCATTACAGCATTATTAATCATTCTGTGCTTTATGCACTGTTCAGAAGAGAAAATGTCATTACTACTGTAGTGCATTCTCTCTGTGAGTTGTTCAACTTTACACAGAGGGCCAGATCTTAAAATCTATGGGGCGGATTTTCAGAGCCCTGCTCGCGTAAATCCGCCCAAAACCGGGCGGATTTACGCGAGCAGGGCCCTGCGCGCCGGTAAGCCTATTTTACATAGGCCTACCGGCGCGCGCAGACCCCGGGACTCGCGTACGTCCCGGGGTTTTCGGAGGGGGGCGTGTCGGGGGCGTGTCGGGGGGCGGGCCCGGTCGTCGCGGCGTTTCGGGGGGCGTGTCAGCAGCGTTTTGGGGGCGGGTACGGGGGCGTGACTACGGCCCGGGGCGGTCCGGGGGCGTGGCCGCGCCCTCCGTACCCGCCCCCAGGTCGCGGCCCGGCGCGCAGCAGGCCCGCTGGGGCGCGGGGATTTACGTCTCGCTCCGGGAGGCGTAAATCCCCCGACAAAGGTAAGGGGGGGTGTAGACAGGGCCGGGTGGGTGGGTTAGGTAGGGGAAGGGAGGGTAAGGTGAGGGGAGGGCAAAGGAAAGTTCCCTCCGAGGCCGCTCTGATTTCGGAGCGGCCTTGGAGGGAACGGGGGGAGGCAGCGCGGCTCGGCGCGCGCAGGCTATACAAAATCGATAGCCTTGCGCGCGCCGATCCAGGATTTTAGTGGATACGCGCGGCTCCGCGCGTATCTACTAAAATCCAGCGTACTTTTGCTTGAGTCTGATGCGCAAGCAAAAGTAAGCTGATCGCGCTTCTTTTAAAATCTACCCCTATGCGCGGGTGTAGATTTGTTCGCGCAACCCGTCTCGAACAAATCTACGCCTCATTTTAAAACATGTGCGCGCTGTCGCGCGCATATTATAAAATCCAGGCTCAGCACGCCTGGATTTTATAATATGAACTTTTTTCCGGCTCCCCCCCCCCTTCCCCTATCTAGCCCACCCCCATCCCTAACTAAATCCCCCCCACTATCTTTGCTCCAAAAGTTATGCCTGCCTGAGGCAGGCGTAACTTGTGCGCGCTGGCCGGCTGCCGGCACACCATGTCCTGGCACAGGCCACTGTGCCGGAGCACTCGACCCCGCCCCGGACCGCTGTCATGCCCCCAAACCGCCACCATGCCCCCGGGCCATGCCCCCGGACAGCCCCTTTTTCGAAGCCCCGGGACATGCATGCGCCGCCGAGCCTATGCAACATAGGCTTGGCATGCGCAGGGGTAGGTTTTCGCGGGTTACACGCGTATCCTTTTGAAAATCTACCCCAGAGTGATCACTTCATTCAGTGTCAGTCAATAATACAATCACACACATTCACTTAATTGCAAATAATAAAGATTAAAACATCTTTTGTCCAGCATTTAAATCCCAGTACACATGCACAGCACCTGATAAAATCCCTTTCTGACAGGCAAGGGTAGAAGCTGCAGGAAGGCCACAGTTGGAAAATGATTTTTTAAATAAGATAACAGTGAATCAGGGGCTCTGACCTGGGGGGCTAATCTCATATAAACACACACAATTACTGGGATTATACCTGGGGGCTTGAACCCAGGGGCTTATCGCCTACACAATGGCCACACACAATTACTGGGATTATACCTGGGGGCTTGAACCCAGGAGCTTATCCCCAACATAGAGAGCCACACACATACTTTGATTCAGTACATCACTGTTCTAGGTATTTAGGAAAGTGAGTTTATTTGACCAACAGGAGGATAGAACAAATAATATCAGATTACACAGAAGAAGTAATGGAAGATAATAACAATTGCTACATAGATATAAAAAACATACATTTCCAAAGGATTGGCAGTACCATCACATCTAGGGCTCTCTCTCCCCTCTCTCTCTCGCTGTCTCCTTATACACTACAAATGCTTGTGGAAAAAGCAATGTTCTCTCCCTCTGAGTTATCAAATTTCAGACACAGGAGTGTGGCCTTCATTTTCTCTCTCAAGCTTTAGTGTAAGTTAATTGCTAGTTTGTAAACATTTCACAGTGCAAGACAGTAAACAGGAGCTCAGTATCTGAAAGTGGAAAGTGTAAGTGTGTATAAGTGTATCTGAGAGGCTGTGTATATGTGAGTCTTTGTGATTGAGAGGGTGTTCGAAAGTATTTGTGTCTTTGTGTATGAGAGGGTGAGTGTGTGTATCTGTGAGTCTTTGGGTCTGGTGAGGGGGAGAGAGACATGCTATGCCTTTTCTTTCAGGTGTGGGGACATTCTCCCTCCCTCAACCTCCCCTAGTAAAAGTAATTATGAATATTTTTATTGTAAACCACTTAGTAATTGATAGTGGTTTATACATTTTATAAATAAATAAATAATGGTGGCTCCCTATCTTTGTGAATTCTGGTTTTGCTGCTTTCCCTGCTATATTGCATACTAGGCCACACTTCTTATTAGAGATCCCAGTGGTGCCCTACACAGTAATAGTCATGTGTGGAAGTGTCTCGACAACATCAGTGAAAATTTTACTTAGTGCATCCAAGTGTTCAGAATTTTCACAGTGGTTAGTTGGCAACCCTAGATGCAAGGCCACCAAGGGAGCCTATTCCAGTGATGGCAAAGAAGGCCCACTAATGCAAGGCCATCATGCGAATCCATCCCCAGTGGTGGCAAAGAAAGCCCACTGAAGCAAGGCTGGCACAGGAGTCCATCCCCATGGCAATGAAGAAGACCCACTGATGTAAAGCCGCCATGGGAGCCATCCCCATGATGGTGAAGAAGGCCTGCTGACGCAAGACCTCCATGGGAGCCCATCACTGCAGTGGCGGATGAAGGGGTTTGGGGGTGAGGCCTAGTGCATGCATGTGAGAATGAGAGCCAGAATTTGGTTGTTTCTGTGTAAGAATGGGAGCCAGGGTTTGTGTGTGTGTATGTGAGAATGAGAACCTGGGAATGTGTGTAAGAATTCTGGCCTGAGTGTGGGTTTTGTGTGTGTTTGAGAATGGGAGCCTGGGTGTTTTGTGTATATGTAAAAATGGGAGCTTGTGTGTATGAGAATGGGAACCTGGGTGTATGTGGTGGGAGGGAGCATTGTAGCCTGAATGTGGGTGTTTATGTGTGAGAATAGGAGCCTGGGTGTGTGAGTGGGAGAGTGAGCTTGTGTGTGTGATAGAGCATGTGCGAGTGAGAGCTTATGTGTGTATATGTGAGAGTGAGTGCTTGTGTGTGTGTGTGTGTGTGTGTGTGAGGAGGAAGGGAAGGAGAGAGAAGAAACAGAAAGAGAAGAATGACCCTGGAAACGGAATTAGTAAAAGACTGATAAGGGAAAAGTGGGAAAAAAAGAGACCAACTTATTTGAAAAAAATAAAAAGATCAGACAACAAAGGTAAAAAAAATAATTATTTTGAGTTTTTAGTGATTGGAATATGACATCTTTGGGTATATGCACATCTAATCTACCTTATAAATGGCCTGTGGACCGACGCCCGCAAATGCGCAGTAGAGACCAGCTCTACCGCGCATGTGCGGGCGAGCACGTCGCTCTGAGGCAGCTTCAGAAAGAAAAAAAAATGGCGGCGTCCAGTGGCAGCAGCGGTACCGGCAGCGGGCGGCGACGGCGGTAGCGGCGATGGCGGTAGCGAGCGGCGGCGGTAGCGGCGACAGCAGGCGGTAGCGAGGGAGGGAGAAGAGAGAGAGAGGGAGGGACGGACTGAGTGGGAGGGAGGGACGGAGAGAGAGAGTGGGAGGGAGTGACTGAGTGAGAGGGAGGGACTGAGTGGGAGGGGAGGGATTGAGTGAGGGGGGAGGGACTGAGTGAGAGGGAGGGAGTGGGACTGAGTGAGAGGGAGGGAGTGGGGACTGGGAGAGAGAGGGAGGGAGTGGGACTGAGGGAGAGTGAGTGGGACTGAGTGAGTGAGAGGGAGGGGGGAGGGAGTGACTGAGTGGGGGGGAGGGATTGAGTGAGGGGGAGGGACTGAGGGAGGGAGTGGGACTAAGTGAGAGGGAGGGAGGGAGTGGGACTGAGGGAGAGGAGGGAGGGAGTGGGACTGAGGGAGAGGACGGAGGGAGTGGGGACTGAGGGAGAGTGAGTGGGACTGAGTGAGTGAGAGGGAGGGAGAGAGGGGGGAGGGAGTGAGTGAGACTGAGTGGGAGGGAGGGACTGAGTGATAGGAGAGGGAGGGTGGGGAGGAGTGGGTGAGGGAGGGAGGGGGTGGTGAAGAGTGAGGGGAGAGAGAAAGAGGGGGAGGTGAGAGACAGAGGGATGTAGCCCGTTTTAACGGGCTTAACGGCTTGTATTTTTATATTTCACTCTTTAGTGTTCCACTGTTCAAAGTTTGGTTTCTCAGACTATTTTGATTTTGTTTGCATGTTACTAATTCTAATTTGAAGACCCTTATTTCTGATTTAGGTATGGGTCTGTGTGTGTCCTGCCTGTGTGTGACTGAAATGAGGTATTTCTGCTAGCATATAGTTTCTCTGTAGGGATTTGTAGCAGTCCGGTTTGTTCTGTTACCCCAGTAGGCGTTGTATTAATGTTCGAAGACCTTGTACAGTATTTGCATTGCTGATTTTTCATAAGATTGCTGTTATTTGAGTACTGAGAGTCAGTGATGTGATTGTATGCTATGGCAAGGTTCTAGGTAAAAAAAAATTTTTTTCAGGGGTTTGTGTTACTTCACAAAATATTTAGCAGTGGGGGAAGTATTTTTGCTAAGATGACACCAGAATTTGAATATTTTGTTTCATGTTGGGTTGTAATATGCTAAATAGCAAATGTAATTGTGTGTGCATAGTTTTTTATTTAGTCACATGGCAACAGCAAATTTTCTGGTGCACCACCAACTTCAGCAACCACCCTATGCCCCTGGTCAGGGCTTGCCATACAGGAGGGCACTCAGGCTTTGCAGGGAGTGCATTTTTCATCTTTGCATCACATTGCTGGGCATCCTGGAGGACCATGTGATGAAGATGTATCGCTTGAGCTCTCAGGCTATCATGGATTTATATCAAGAACTCCAAGGGAACCTGAATCCACTTACAGATAGGTTACCTGCATTTTATGACTTCAGGCTCATTCTAAACAACTGTTGGGGTCAGTGGGGGAATGTTACAAACATCATTTTCCTGCTGTCAGAGCCTCGTCATAAGAGCTGTATGCAGCCACATTCAGAATTATATAAAATTCCCTCAGGAAAGGCAGGACTTGCTGGACTTGAAGATAGGTTTCTATGGCCTGGTGCAGGTTCCACATGTTCTAGGAGCTATAGATTGCACTTACACAGTCCTTATCCCACCTTGTGGCAGGGAAAGGTCTTCTGCAACCAAAAACTCTTCCACTCTATCAATGTGCAAGTAATCTGTGACGCTTGATGACACATCCTTGTTGTAGTGACCAGGTACTGGGAGCAGCTCATGATTCCTATATATTTTGCTAATCTGCACTTTTTGAGGATTTTGATGATGGCCTTTATGGTACCGGGTGGCTACCAGGTAAGAAATGTTCTTCATTCTCTCATACTTCTCCAGCTATATTTTTACAGCAAATGGCTGGGAGCTGAGGGTCTGTCAGCTCAGTGAATGCATCAGTTCTGTGAGAAGTGTCTTACATGTTTCCTATCATAGAGTGGCAGGGCAAAGGTTTCTCTCTCCATGCTGTACAGCTTCGTGAAGGTAGCATGCACATAGAATAGAGGTAGCACTAAAGCCAAAGCGACACAGTGTTTATACTACTCTTAAATCCTAATAAAACAAGGGGCACATGAAATCCAGTCTCTTCCCATTATTGAAATGTCACCTGCCAATTAGAACCCATTAGGGTGAACAAAGTAGGGAATCACGTGTTCCCCATTAGTGATCCATCAGCTGACAGCCAGAAACCAACAAAAATTCTCACCTAGTGCAGGGCATAGCAATATCCAGTGTGCAGACCTTGTGCTCTGCCAGCCAGGATGTGACAAATAATTTTTCCTTTTACAACACTTCCTTTACCATGACAGATGTGAATGAGTTCAAATGGAGCTCATGTATGTACCCATGTATATTTTGGGCCATTACTCATTACAGTGTGTTATTTCTCAGAAATGTGTCTGTGGATGACATATTGCTAAAGACATAGGGACATATATTATCATTTCACAATGTTTACTTCTGTCTGCTATGACGTGGGCTAGCTGTGATATCCATCATCAGTGTTATGGGAATGACATCAAGTATATGACATTTGGTTTCTTAAAGAGATGCATGAAACTTGTGTCATAATCTTGGATGCAGGTCTCCATTCACTATGCTCGGACACAGAATGCTAAAATGCAGTAGCATACATGTTGGGTAACAGTAATTGACTGCATCTGTCATGATATCTCATTTCTAGGGTCATGTAAAGCTATAGCTTCGTTTCAAGAGGGGTTTATGATGTTGTTGGCTGGCAATGATGACAAAATTTACAGCAGCGTGACTGATGCAGCCATTATCTTTGCCACAAGACATTCAGGATATGGCTAAAGGACATGGCTTCTCACACCTTTATTTATTTTATTTATTTATAACTTTTATATACCGGCATTCGTAAAAAAAACATCATGTCAGTTTACAGACAACTGAGAAAGGAAATTACAATGATAGATGGAGGAAGGATAGGAAGTTAAAAGGTGACAACTTTACTGTAGAGCCAACGGGCGCCACAGTTATTAAATGAGATTACATGTGGTTAACCAGGTTGGACATAAATTAATTATATACAAGAGGCGACAGAGTGGGGGGTAGCGCGGGGTGGGGGATGAAGCGCATAGGGGAGGCGGGGTGGGGTAGGAACTGTACAAGGGGGCAGGTGGTGGCGATGGGAAGGAGAGGTGGTGACTGAATATCAGGAAGCCATAATATGGATGGGGTGGTGAGGGAGGGAGGGTGTGTAGGGGGGCGGGGGGACACTGTACTAGTGAGAGGGAAATAATGAGTGTTGAGGAGAAGTCAAATGCTAGGGTTGAGAGGCGTTGGGATAGGCCTGTTTAAATAACCAGGTCTTGATTCCTTTTTTGAATTGATTAAGTGAAGGTTCTAGTCGGAGCTCGGTGGGGAGGGAGTTCCAAAGGGTGGGGCCGGCGATGGAGAAGGCTCTCGCTCTGGTGTTTGTGAGGTGAGCAATTTTGAGTGAAGGGGTGTGGAGGGTGCCCGCAAGGGAGTTTCTGGTAGGACGGTTGGCCTGGTGGAAGTGTGGCAGATCTTCGATCCAGGGGGAGTTATTTTATATAGCGTGTTATGTATGATAGTAAGTGTTTTGTATTGAGAGCGATAGGTGATTGGTAGCCAGTGGAGGTTTTGTAATATGGGAGTAATATGATCAGTCTTTCTTGAGTTTGTAAGGATGCGAGCCATGGCATTTTGTAAGATTTGGAGGGGTTTGATTGTGGAAGCTGGAAGGCCTATTAGCAGTGAGTTGCAATAGTCAAGTTTTGATAGTATAGTGGTTTGCATAACGGTACGGAAGTCATGTGCGTGGAGGAGAGGCTTAAGTTTTTTGAGGGTTTGGAGTTTATAGAAGCCCCCTTTTAGGAGTGATTTGATGTGGGGATTTGAAGCTAAGTTGTGTATCTAAGAGAACTCCTAGATCTCTGACAGTGGACGGAGGTGTGAGATTTTGTGAAGTGTTCTGTTGCAGTTGGTGAATGGATAAGCTGGGTTGATTAGTAATAATTAGGATTTCAGTTTTTGAAGTATTGAGTGCAAGGTGTAGGTTGGAAAGGAGGGCGTTGATAGATGTGAGGCATGTCTCCCAGAAGTGCAGGGTTTCGTTGAGGGAGTTTTGGATGGGGATAAGTATTTGTACGTCGTCAGCGTACAAGAAGAATTTTAGTCCCAGTTTGGGACACCTGTCACTCTTCCCAACACACCGCAAAGAGGAGGTACAATGAGGCCTTATGTTCCACTTGCTGTGTCATTAAACACACCTTTGGAGTTTTAAAAAGTAGATTTTGCTGTTTAGATAAGATGGGGGGGGGGGGGAGCTTTAATGTATGCCCCATACAGAATAGCAGAAATTATTCTTCCCTGAGGTGTATTTCATAACATTGCTCTCCACTATGGCAACCCAATAGAAATAATTCTGTATCTACCTCCGATTCCTGGATGTCCCCCTGCACCTTCCAGGGATGCTACATGCACTGGCTTCGGCAAAGTATAATACAATCCTGCTTTGCCTGTTAGTCATCATATAGGCCTTACCATTGCATGCAAGAGAGCACAGCAAGTACCTCTTGCTTGTCACATCTGCACCTTTCACTTTGTGTCTTCTGTCAGGAACAGTGTGTTACAGAAAGCACCTAATAATAGTTTGGTAACATAATGTATTTTGTTATCTGCTTTGGCAATGGTATACAAAGCATAAATATATTAAACCATACAAGAAAGAGAAGTTGTCCTAATGTGTAAATATTGAAGGTGTGGCTAAAAGAGGTATGTAACACCATTGTATTTATGGAGGACAGCCAAAACACTGTGCATAGCATTTCAGAGTAGTCAAATCTATGCTAGGCTCTGCTATGCCTTTGACCAGATCCTAGCCCTCACATGTTTTTCATATAGGTGGATATTTATGCAAAAAGGGCAGAAAGATCTGTGAACAGTAGCAAAAGGATCCATTTGGTTACTAAAGCATAAGGTGCTCAGCTGCAGATTCCTGCTATACCTTGTAATAAACATGCATACTGAGTGTAAGAAACAGTGGATTATGATGGGGTAAAGGCACAGCATGAAGCAAGAAGATGACACTTACTATCATTAATCAGTGACCAAACTTGTTATTGGCAGATTCGGCAAATGACAACCTTGTGCATTTGAATATATGAGCGTCATTTGAATCGTAGAGTCTGCTGCGTGTGCAGATAGAATGATTCAAAGAGATGAAATGCTGAAACATGAGCATTCAAAGTATGTGTACCTATTCAGCACACACACTTGCCTTTTGCAACAATAATTTATATGGTTCCACTCATGATGATATAGGCATCTGGTATGGTCATGTATAGGCAGTTTGAAAAATCACTTACCCATTCTAACATAACATTCTACCTTAGCTTTATGCTGTTTTGTTATCCAGAAGGAAGGGGGATGAGGACATTGGCAGCATAAAAGCTCTGATATACAGCACCACTTTGCTGGATGAGTTCGGAGTAATCTTGATATCTATTTGTATTTTCCACTATGTTGCCAGATCATGTCAACTCCCACAAAGTGGATTGTGAACAATGCAGAGAGACCTACATACTTATGAGGGAAAGTGGCACTGAGTGTAAAAAGATGTGGTCTGGTAGATTAGCTGTAGACTTACAGCTGCACTTGGAATGTACCCAGTCTTGACTGTTCCTGCATACATTGAATGTGTGTTCAGCTCGCTGCTTTAGAATGGGAAACAGAATGTCCTCAGTAGTAGGGAAATAATATGGAAGGGTGGAAACTAGAGCACACATTAGAGAAAGGTATTTGTATGGTGCTGAAACTCCTTGCTGCATCAGCATTGAGGTATATGATAACAAGGGATCAAGAGCTCATACACTTGTGCCTTGGGTTGACACAACTCTGTACCAGCCTGTTTGTGTGGTTTGTGCAAGTCTATGTGCCTGTCTGCCTGTGGTAATTCTTGCATGCTAGGGGTTTTGAGAATCTTGATGGTAGTCTGTTTGTCTGTTGGTTACTGTCAATGTGTACTTATCACTGTTAGTATGTCTGGGTGTTTGTGTTGCTCTCTGTCAATCAGGGTGTGTGAGGTAATAGACTCCCTGAATGCTTTTTGGCAGCCAGAATGCCCATGTGTCTTTATGAATGGATTGCTTAATACTACATTTACATATTCTACATGGGGCCTTTCTACCACAGTGAATCTGTGTGGCTGCATTGTGTTTAGCCTAGATATATGTATGTTACACAGTAAAGCATACATATACATACATTAGGGATATTCACAAGGCCACCCTACTTGTAAGGGCAAATTTTAATGAGATTGTAGTTACAGAACGAAGTCAGTTCACACATACACTTGGCCACTGAGGCAGACAGCATGCATTTTGGGATATACTGACACCATTCAATCAAGTGACAGAGACCAAGACAGACACATCCAGACATATACATAAAATATGTGTATGCCTGGTGTCTGTATATACATAGACTGTTATACATGCATATATTTTTCTTGGTTTGGAGGCCACCAAAGTGTATGAAGAGGGCTGTGCCTAGAAATTTGTGGTAGGTACAGACTTAGGCCACAAGAATATAGAACATACTCCATCTATTGGCCAATATCAGGTGGAGATACCAGACAGTAGAGTTGTATAGTAGCACAGTGCTTCCAACCTTGATGTACTGCTTACCTTTACAAGGCCAACTGTAGAGATCAGAGGTTTTGTAAGTTGACATTACGTAGAGAGTATACAAGTATACAAACATCCTACAGCTTTTGCTACAGAATGTCCATTTAGCATTAAGTCAGAGCTCTTAGGGGAGGGCAACTACAGGTGACCTTACTATACATGTAGTCTCTGGTGGATCATCTACAGCAGGACAGGATGGCAAAGTGAAATATACTAGGATTCTGTGCATACTGTTCAAATTTAAGGGAGCTGGCCAGAAAGCTGCTGCTTTGATTGGACTTGGCAGCTCATGGCAAAACAGCATTGCTTGGCATATAGGTGGTGTAACTCACACCTTGTACCCACTGAAAGGTTTTAATGATGCACATCAACAAAACTTTTCTGTTGGAAAGAATCCAGTAGACCTAGGGATTTCACATAATGAAACTCCAGGGAGGATGACTCAGAACCAACGTCAGGAAATATTTCTTCACGGAGAGGGTGGTGGATGCCCTTCTGGAAGAGGTGGTGAAGACAAAATGGTGATGAAAGCATTCAAAGGGGCATGTGTTAAACACTGTGGATCCCTAAAGGCTAGAGGACAGAATGAAGAAAAGAGTGCATGGGGGTAACTTGCTGGTGTGGCCGTTACTACCCTTAACCAATAAGCCTTCATACTGTTGATGCAACTCCATTATTGATCTCTGCTTTAATGGTGGGGGGGGAGAAAAGGGGAATTAGATTCAGACAGCAACCAACAAAGACATTGGATTTTATGGTCTGGGAAAACAAATAAGCATGGGGGGGGGGGGGGGGAACAAATAAGCATGGGGGTAACTTGCTGATTCGGCTCTTACTACCCTTAACCAATAAGCTTGATACTTTGGATGCAACTCCTATATTGCTATCTGCTTCAACGGCAAGAGGTAACAGGGAATTGAACTCGGACAGCAACCAACAAGGGCCCTGACTTTGACGGTTTGGGAAACTAAGGGTTGACCTGTATTGCGCAGCAGATGCTACCATAAGCTTGCTGGGCAGACTGGATGGACTGTTTGGTCCTTTTCTGCCATAATTTTCTCTGTTTCTATCTGTCATTTAAGGCCTATTTGCCCAAGCTTGCCATGTCCACTGCAAGCACACACAGTTGGAAAAGCTCGGCTGTAGCTACATTAAATATACAAATCTGCTACATTTTTTAAAGGGGTTAATAAACATATGAATGGAGGTGAACCGGTAGATGAGGTGTAGTTGGATTTTCAGAATGTGTTTGACAAAGTCCCCTCATGAGAGGTTTCTAAGAAAACTAAAATTCATGGGATAGGAGGCGATGTCCTTTCATGGATTGCAAACTGATTAAAAGACAGGAAACAGAGAGTAGGCTTGAATGGTCAATTTTCTCAATGGAAAAAGGTAAACAGTGGAGTACCTCAGGGATCTGTACTTGGACCAATGCTTTTCAATATATTATAAATAATCTGGAAAGGAGTATAATAAGTGAGGTGATTACATTTGCAAGTTGACAAAATTATTTAGAATAGTTAAATCACAAACGGATTGTGATAAATTGCAAGCGGGCCTTGCAAAACTGGAAGATTGGGCATCCAAATGGCAGATGAAAATTAATGTGGACAAGTGTAAATGGACAAATAACCCATGCTGTGGTTACATGATGTTAGGTTCCATATTAGGAGTTACCACCCAGCATCGTAGTGGAAAATACATTGAAATCATCAGCATAGTGTGTTGCAGTGATCAAAAAAGCAAAGAGAATCTTAGGAATTATTTGGAAGGGAATGGTGAATAAAATGGAGATGGTCATAATGCCTCTGAATCTGTTACGACCGCGGCCTTCGGCTGATGTTGAGAATATGGAGGCACGGTCGCTAACTCATGGGAGACCGTGAGCCCCTGGGCCATGGTATGACTCAGGGAGGAGCCCCAAGGCACACCGTGGGAGGTTAGAGCATGCAAGCATGGGCGAAGCAAGGCAAGGAACTTCAGAGCAGCAACAAGGCAGGGTCAGCCCTCCACTGAACCTACACACACCAGTGTGACCCAGCAATGCAATGCTGGTCACAAGAGTAGCCCTCCGGCCACTCGATAGCCCTTTCGGACCAGCCGCTTGGGAACGACGAATGCGTGAGGCCAGACGGAGGCTGAGGGCAGGAACAGGACAAGACAGGAACTCAGGAACTCGAAAGACTCAGACTCAGGTTACTCGGGAGACTCAGACAAGGATTCAGGTTACTCAGAAGGTCTCAGGCAAAGACTCAGGATTCAGACGAAAGTACTGGTGATAACTGCATCGCACCACACCCCTACACAGCCACCCATGGCTGGTCGCGGACCATGCTGAATACGAAGCAGACTCCAGGCAAGGAAGTGGAACTTGAGACTAGAACATGATGAAGATTACAGTAGAGGGCCTGCACCGGGGCGCTCCCTACACAGCCGCCTGTGGCTGGTCGCGGACCACGCTGAAGCAGAGCAGGTTCTGGCAAAGTCTTAGGCATGGACGCAAGCAGGAGCAAGGGACTCCAAAGACCGGGACAGGATTCAAGATTCAGGATTCAGGATTCAAGACTCAGGATTCTCAGAAGCAAGGCATTAAAAACAGAAGTCTCTTGGAAACTTGCTCTGCAGACGAGAAGAAGGCCTTGTACCACGAAGCGCCCTACACAGCCCCCCATGGGCTGGTCAAGGACCAAGATGGTGGCACGCCAGGAAAGGTGGATGCGATCAATCTGGGAACCAGTTGCAGAGGCGAAGACAAGGACATCAGGACCAGGACATCAGGAACATGGAACATCTGGAACATCAGGACATGGAACATCACGACTTTCAGGAACGGAACCACGGAAAAACAGGACATCTGGAACATCAGGACTTGAAACAAGCAACGAAGGAGTTCCAATGAAGGACAAGACCAGGAACATCAGGACGAGGAGACCAGGAACACGGAATGAAGAGCCATCTAAACAAATGAAGACCATGGAGGACCTTGACCTGAAGAGGAACATAGACAACTGTGCATTCTGGATCCGAAGGCCCCGAGGAACAGGAACTGAGCCCTTTTATAGGGCTGAAGCAGGAAGTTGACAGAAGCTGACATCCGGTGGGGCCATGGGCTTTTCCCGCGGCTGGTCCTTTAAATATCTTGAAGAGGCACGTGCCCACGTCTAGAGGAGGGCCCAGGGAGTGGAGCAGGACCGAGGACAGCGGTGGCCTCCAGGCCGCAAAGAATGAAGAAACAGCAGCCTCCCTGCTGCTCAGGGAGGAGGAGCCGGGCTGCTTCCTGTCGCGAAGATAGAAGGCAGCGGCGGTGGCACTCCAGGCCACAAAGAAGGCAGCAGGGCCCAGCGACACCAGGCTGCAAAGAGGCGATGGCACCGGCCTCCCCGCCGCTCGGGGACAACATCGGTGGCAGCTTGGGGCCGCAAGAAATGGCGTGCCAGTGGCGGCACCGGCCGGGAAGAGGTGTGCCGGCGGCGGCTCCTGCCGCCTCGGGCTGAAGGCTTCGAAAGCAGTCAATGGCGGTGGTGAGTAAGGGCCTGCTCGAGGGATGGGCTCCACGAGCAGGATCATAACAGTCTCACTCCATGGTGAGACTGCATCTTTAATACTGTGTGCAATTCCGATAATCATATCTAAACAAAATATGCACTGGAGAAGGTACAGAGAAGGGTGACCAAAATGATAAAAGGGTGATGGAACAGCTCCCTTATGAGGAAAGACTAAAGAGGTTAAGGCTATTCAGCTTGGAGAAGATACGTCTGAGGGGGATATGATAGAAATCTATAAAATCATGAAAGGTCTTGAACAAGTAAATGTGAATTCGCAATTGACTCTTTCAGATAATACGAAGACTAGGGAGGCACTCCATGAAGTTAGCAATTAGCACATTTTTAAAACAAATCAGAGAAAAATTCTTTCACTCAATGCACAATTAAGCTCTGGAATTCATTGCCAGATAATGTGGTTAAGGCAGTTAGTATATTTGGGTTGTAAAAAAGTTTGGATAAATTCCTGGAAGAGAAGCCATAAACTGCTATTAATCAAGTTGACTTAGGGATAGCCACTGCTTATTACCAGCTTTTTTTTCCATCTTTATTTATGGATGTGAAAAATTTCATACGCTTGTACATAGTATGGTAAACAATAAGGGCCAGATTTTAAAAAGCATTTACATGCGTAAATCTGGGTTTTACGCATGTAAATGCACTTTACTCGAGTAAGTGGGCTTTTGAAAATTGCTACAATATATGCCATTGAATCGTCCATAGGATTTATTCGCATAAGTGCACTTTACGTGAGTAAATGGCTTTTGAAAATTGCTACAATAGTAGTTACATTTATGCGCGTAACTCCTTTGAAAATTACCCCCTAAGGAGAGAAAAAAATTCAAGTTTACATTATACACATACAAGAGGTAATACAAGTTTTTTAGTTTAGGTATTGAATTTCCAGACTACCTAAGATGCTCCAAAGAGGCAGTGAAGCCTCTCTTGTTATCCCCCCTCCCCCCCACCTAAAGAATAATACAAACTGTACCAAAAACTGCAGAAGAACCATAAACCTTATATCCTGCTATTTTTGGGTGAGGACTGATTTCTGCAGATCATATCCATTCTCACAGTGTGTGGAGTGTGTTTTTAAATTCTGATGATAAAATGGCTATGAAAGGTTGCCACAGTTATTCTACCATGGCTTGTTTTGGCTTTGACAGAGATTTCTTTGACAGATGCTCAAAATCCAGCAATTGTATCATTTTTTCTTTCCCAATGGGCCACACTCGGGGGTTCTGGGCTTATCCAGGTATGGAGTATGGTTTTATTGGCCATTAATCCTGCTTATCTATGAATAATTTCTGTGGCTTGTGTAATTGTGGGGTACCAAATGCATGGATACCAAATAGCCAGAATTTGGGGTTATCCAGTAGGGTAAGACTTAGCATGTTTGAACAGTGTTGAGTTATGCTGTTCCAAAAGACAATTATCTTGGAACATTTCTAAAACCATGTAGGAAGTCACTACTCTGCTCTCCACATTTAAGGCATTGAGGAAAGCTAATCAAGCCCACTTTGAAAGCCCTTTTGGGAGCCATATAGAGTTGCCAGATAAATTTAAATTGAGTTTCCTGCAAAACTACATTTTCAGAAATTTCAGGAATATATTTAATATAATCTTTTATCTCAGTGCATGTGAAGCCAATTTCAGGCCACCTAGACTATCTTTCTAATATTTGTGGAAACACATCTCGTTCTGGAAGGGCACGAAGCCCTTTCAAGAAAGCCATGCACAAAGGTCTTGAGATCATTTTCCCCCATAAAATTTCTTCCAGTTTCCCAGGGAAATTGAAATCAGGACTTTTAGCAGGTAGGGTCTGGATATAGTGCCTACGCTGTAGGTAAGCATAGAAATCCTTATTGGACAGCGAGCTCTTACTTTTGCTTAACTCTTGAAAGCTGTGCAGTTGACTGGAATTACCCATACATAATTGTTTAATGCTATGTAGATCTCTGCTGTTCCATTCTTTAAAGACTGCATTCTCCATGCCAGGCGTGAAGTGGGGGTTCCCTCTTATGGGTAAATAGACAGAGAATCTATCTTTCAACTTTAGTAAAGAGCATAGAGAGCCCCATGCTTGCCAGCAAGAAGAGACAATAAGAAAAGAACGAATGACATGGGGATAACAGCAGCCTCCGACTGGATAATGGCAGACAGGGAAATATTAATAACCAAGATTGTAATCATTCTACTAGAGAATAAAGAGATGTGCCCACAATCCAATCTCTGATATGCCTGAGCATACAAGCTAAATTGTACTGGTGCAAGTTGGGACAATTTAGGCATCCCAAACCAAAGAGCTTAAACAAATTGGGTAGGGTGAGTCTGGCCTTCTTTCCACTCCATAAAAAAAATATGATAAACTTTAAATTCTTTAAGCTCTCTCTTAGCTATCCAGATGGGGAGCATCTGTAAAATATATAGCCACATAGACAATATTACCATTTTCATCAGATGAATTCTCCCAATAATGGATAGCGGGATCAAGCTCCACTGCTTTACTTTTTCCTTTAGGAAGCAAAGGAAAGGTGAAACATTCACTCTGTACAAGTCTTGCATATCAATTGGAATCCTGATACATAAGAATTTCATTTTGGTCGTTACCCACTTAAGAGGAAAAGATCCAGCCCAGTATTGCCTTAGATCCCCCATAATCTCCAGAGCCTCTGACTTGTCTTTATTCATTTTAGGCCTGCAAAGGCCCCAAATTTGATTTGGTGGGCCAGAACTCTATCAAGTGTTTTTGTTGGGTCTGTTACAAATACCAGGATATCATCAGCGAAAGCCGCTACCTTGAACAAGGTGCATCTGATATCTAGGCCTGGAACAGAAATATTCTGAATTTTCCTGAGCAAGGGGTCTATGGCCAAAATATAAAGAAGAGGGGATAGAGGGCACCCTTGCCTTACCCCTTCCGAGCCTGAGAGCGCCATTGATCTTCCCCCATTGGCTAAAATGTGTGAAAGGTGTTAAGTTAAAGAAGCATAATAGATTTGACAATATTCCCTGAGATCCAGAATCTTCCCAAAACTGCAAACATATCTGAGTCAAATCCTGCTGTGAGGGCAGGGATCTTTTTCAATTGACAGTAAGATATAGTCGAAATCAACTTAACAATGTGTGTTTCGGCTGCCTTCTCTTTAACGAAAACAGCTTGTGAACATAAGAGCATAAAAACAAAAGAAATGCCATACTGGGTCAGACCAAGGGTCCAACAAGCCCAGTATCCTGTTTACAACAGAGGCCAAAACCAGGCAACAAGAACCTGGCAATTACCCAAACACTAAGAAAATCCCATGCTACTGATGCAATTAATAGCAGTGGCTATTCCCTAAGTAAAATTGATTAATAGCCATTAAAGGACTTCTCCTCTAAGAACTTATCCAAACCTTTTTTGAACCCAGCTACACTAACTGCACTAACCACATCCTCTGGCAACAAATTCCAGAGCTTTATTGTGCGTTGAGTGAAAAAGAATTTTCTCCGATTAGTCTTAAATGTGCTTCTTGCTAACTTCATGGAATGCCCCCTAGTCCTTCTAGTATCCGAAAGTGTAAATAACCGAGTCACATCTACTCGTTCAAGACCTCTCATGATCTTAAAGACCTCTATCATATCCCCCCTCAGCCGTCTCTTCTCCAAGCTGAACAGCCCTAACCTCTTCAGCCTTTCCTCATAGGGGAGCTGTTCCATCCCCTTTATCATTTTGCTTGCCCTTCTGTGTACCTTCTCCATCGCAACTATATCTTTTTTGAGATGCGGCGACCAGAATTGTACACAGTATTCAAGGTGCGGTTTCACCATGCAGCGATACAGAGGCATTATGACATTTTCCGTTCTATTAACCATTCCCTTCCTAATAATTCTTAACATTCTATTTGCTTTTTTGACTGCTGCAGCACACTGAGCCAACGATTTTAAAGTATTATCCACTATGATGCTTAGATCTTTTTCCTGGGTGGTAGCTCCTAATATGGAACCTAACATCGTGTAACTACAGCAAGGGTTATTTTTCCCTATATGTAACACCTTGCACTTGTCCACATTAAATTTCATCTGCCATTTGGATGCCCAATCTTCCAGTCTTGCAAGGTCCTCCTGTAATGTATCACAATCTGCTTGTGATTTAACTACTCTGAATAATTTTGTATCATCTGCAAATTTGATAACCTCACTCGTCGTATTCCTTTCCAGATCATTTATATATATATTGAAAAGCACCGGTCCAAGTACAGATCCCTGAGGCACTCCACGGTTTACCCTTTTCCACTGAGAAAATTGACCATTTAATTGACCATTTAATCCTACTCTCTGTTTCCTGTCTTTTAACCAGTTTGTAATCCACAAAAGGACATCGCCTCCTATCCCATAACTTTTTCGTTTTCGTAGAAGCCTCTCATGAGGGACTTTGTCAAATGCCTTCTGAAAATCCAAATATACTACATCTACCAGTTCACCTTTATCCACATGTTTATTAACCCCATCAAAAAAATGAAGCAGATTTGTTAGGCAGGACTTCCCTTGGGTAAATCCATGTTGACTGTGTCCCATTAAATCATGTCTTTCTATATGCTCTACGATTTTGATCTTGAGAATAGTTTCCACTATTTTTCCCGGCACTGAAGTCAGGCTCACTGGTCTATAGTTACCCGGATCGCCCCTGGAGCCTTTTTTAAATATTGGGGTTACATTGGCCACCCTCCAGTCTTCAGGTACAATGGATGATTTTAATGATAGGTTACAAATTTTAACTAATAGATCAGAAATTTCATTTTTTAGTTCCTTCAGAACCCTAGGATGCATACCATCTGGTCCAGGTGATTTGCTACTCTTTAGTTTGTCAATCTGGCCTACTACATCTTCCAGGTTCACAGTGATTTCATTCAGTTCATCTGACTCATCACGATAAAGCATAAATATTGGCAAGTTAAATGTAAGACATTGATAAGACAGGATAAGAGAGAATTTGAAAAGAAGTTGGCTGTAGAGGCAAAAACTCACAGTAAAAACTTTTTAAAATATATCCGAAGCAGAAAGCCTGTGAGGGAGTCAGTTGGACCGTTACATGATCGAGGGGTTAAAGGGGCACTTAGAGAAGATAAGGCCATCGCTGAAAGATTAAATGATTTCTTTGCTTCGGTGTTTACTGAAGAGGATGTTGGGGAGGTACCCGTAATGGAGAAGGTTTTCATGGGTAATGATTCAGATGGACTGAATCAAATCACTGTGAACCTAGAAGATGTGGTAGGCCTGATTGACAAACTGAAGAGAAGTAAATCACCCGGACCGGATGGTATACACCCCAGAGTTCTGAAGGAACTAAAAAATGAAATTTCAGACCTATTAGTAAAAATTTGTAACTTATCATTAAAATCATCCATTGTACCTGAAGACTGGAGGATAGCAAATGTAACCCCAATATTTAAAAAGGGCTCCAGGGGCGATCCGGGAAACTACAGACCGGTTAGCCTGACTTCAGTGCCAGGAAAAATAGTGGAAAGTGTTCTAATCATCAGAACATATAGAAAGACATGGTTTAATGGAACAAAGTCAGCATGGCTTTACCCAGGGCAAGTCTTGCCTCACAAACCTGCTTCACTTTTTTGAAGGAGTTAATAAACATGTGGATAAAGGTGAACCGGTAGATATAGTATACTTGGATTTTCAGAAGGCGTTTGACAAAGTTCCTCATGAGAGGCTTCTAGGAAAAGTAAAAAGTCATGGGATAGGTGGCGATGTCCTTTCATGGATTGCAATCTGGCTAAAAGACAGGAAACAGAGAGTAGGATTAAATGGACAATTTTCTCAGTGGAAGGGAGTGGACAGTGGAGTGCCTCAGGGATCTATATTGGGACCCTTACTTTTCAATATATTTATAAATGATCTGGAAAGAAATACGACAAGTGAGATAATCAAATTTGCAGATGACACAAAATTGTTCAGAGTAGTTAAATCACAAGCAGATTGTGATAAATTGCAGGAAGACCTTGTGAGACTGGAAAATTGGGCATCCAAATGGCAGATGAAATTTAATGTGGATAAGTGCAAGGTGATGTATATAGGGAAAAATAACCCATGCTATAATTACACAATGTTGGGTTCCATATTAGGTGCTACAACCCAAGAAAGAGATCTAGGTGTCATAGTGGATAACACATTGAAATTGTCGGTTCAGTGTGCTGCGGCAGTCAAAAAAGCAAACAGAATGTTGGGAATTATTAGAAAGGGAATGGTGAATAAAACGGAAAATGTCATAATGCCTCTGTATCGCTCCATGGTGAGACCGCACCTTGAATACTGTGTACAATTCTGGTCGCCGCATCTCAAAAAAGATATAATTGCGATGGAGAAGGTACAGAGAAGGGCTACCAAAATGATAAGGGGAATGGAACAACTCCCCTACGTGGAAAGACTAAAGAGGTTAGGACTTTTCAGCTTGGAGAAGAGACGACTGAGGGGGGATATGACAGAGGTGTTTAAAATCATGAGAGGTCTAGAACGGGTAGATGTGAATCGGTTATTTACTCTTTCGGATAGTAGAAAGACTAGGGGGCACTCCATGAAGTTAGCATGGGCCACATTTAAAACTAATCGGAGAAAGTTCTTTTTTACTCAACGCACAATTAAACTCTGGAATTTGTTGCCAGAGGATGTGGTTAGTGCAGTTAATATAGCTGTGTTTAAAAAAGGATTGGATAAGTTCTTGGAGGAGAAGTCCATTACCTGCTATTAAGTTCACTTAGAGAATAGCCACTGCCATTAACAATGGTAACATGGAATAGACTTAGTTTTTGGGTACTTGCCAGGTTCTTATGGCCTGGATTGGCCACTGTTGGAAACAGGATGCTGGGCTTGATGGACCCTTGGTCTGACCCAGTATGGCATTTTCTTATGTTCTTATCTCCCAACATCCTCATTAGTAAACACGGAGGCAAAGAATTCATTTAGTCTTTCTGCAATGGCCTTATCTTCCCTAAGAGCCCCTTTAACCCCTCTGTCATCTAATGGTCCAACCGACTCCCTCACAGGTTTCTTGCTTTGGATATTTTAAAAAGTTTTTATTATGAGTTTTTGTCTCTATGGCCAACTTCATTTCAAATTCTCTCTTCGCCTGTCTTATCAATGTTTTACACTTACCTTGACAATGCTTATGTTTTATCCTATTTTCTTCAGATAGATCCTTCTTCTAATTTTTGAAGGATATTTTTTTTGGCTAAAATAGCCTCTTTCACCTCACCTTTTAACCATGACGGTAATCGTTTTGCCTTCCTTCCACCTTTCTTAATGCGCGGAATACATATGGACTGTGCCTCTAGTATTGTATTTTTAAACAATGTCCAAGCCTGTTGAACACTTTTAACCTTTGCAGCTGCACCTTTCAGTTTTTTTCTATTTTCCTCGTTTTATCAAAATTTCCCTTTTTAAAATTTAGTTTTAGAGCAGCAGGTTTATTTATTGTCCCCCTTCCAGTTATTAGTTTAAATTTGATCATGTTATGATCACTGTTGCCAAGTGCCCCACCACTGTTACTTCTCTCACCAAATCTTGCGTTCCACTAAGAATTAAATCTAAAATAGCTCTGTCTCTTGTTAGTTATTGAACCAATTGCTCCATGAAGCAATCATTTATTACATCCAGGAACTTTATGTCTCTAGCAAGTCCTGATGTTACATTTACCCAGTCAATATTGGGGTAATTGAAATCTCCCATTATTGTACTGCCAAATTGGTTTGCTTCCCTGATTTCTCTTAGCATTTCATCATCTGTCTGACCATTTTGTCCAGGTGGACGGTATTATACTCCTATCACTATACTCTTACCTAACACACATAGGATTTCTACCCATATAGATTCTACTGAGCATTTACTCTCTTGTTGGATCTTTATCCTGTTGGACTCTATTCCCTCCCGGACATAAAGTGCCACACCCCCACCAACTTGATCCTCCCTATCATTACGATATAATTTGTACCCTGATATAGCACTGTCCCATTGGTTATCCTCCTTCCACCAAGTCTCTGTGATGCCAATTATGTCAATCTCATCATTTGCTGCTATACACTCTAACTCTCCCATCTTACTTCTTAGACTTCTGGCATTGGCATACAGACATGTCAAAGTGTGGTTTTTGCTTGTTTTAACAGCCTGCTTTTCAGTTGTTTGGGATAATTCGGAAATCATTAGCTTTGGTGATTTTTTACATATAGGCATATGAACTATGTTTGCTTTTAATGGAACCTCTCTGTTGGGATGCCCTAACTCTCCTGTTTCATTTGTATCCTTCAAGGATACATTTTTCCGAACCATGCACTGCTGAGTGACTGTCGTCTTTCCCCCTTGTTCTAGTTTAAAAGCTGCTTTATCTCTTTTTTGAAAGTTAGTGCCAGCAGCTTGGTTCCACTCTGGTTAAGGTGGAGCCCATCCTTTCGGAAAAGTCTCCCCTTTCCCCAAAAGTTTCCCCAGTTCCTTACAAAGCTGAATCCCTCTTCCCTGCACCATCGTTTCATCCACGCATTGAAACTCTGGAGCTCTGCCTGCCTCTGGGGACCTGCACGTGGAACAGGAAGCATTTCAGAGAATGCCACCCTAGAGGTTCTGGATTTCAGCTTCCTACCTAAAATCCTAAATTTGGCTTCCAGAACCTCTCTCCCACATTTTCCTATGTCGTTGGTGCCCACATGTACCACGACAGCCGGCTCCTCCCCAGCACTGTCTAAAATCCTATCTAGGTGACGCGTGAGGTCTGCCACCTTCGCACCAGGCAGGCAAGTTACCAGGCGCAATTAAGCTCTGGAATTTGCTGCCAGAGGATGTGGTTTGTGCAGTTAGTGTAGCTGGGTTTAAAAAAGGGAGAAGTCCATTAACTGTTATTAATCAAGCTGACTTAGGGAATGGCCTCTGCTATTACTGGCATCTGTAGCATGGGATCTTCTTAGTGTTTGGGTAATTGCCAGGTTCTTGTGGCCTGGTTTGGCCTCTGTTGGAAACAGGATGCTGGGCTTGATGGACCCTTGGTCTGACCCAGCATGGCAATTTCGTATGTTCTTCTTATGTCCACCGGGCGGGTAGAGGAGTTTACCAGGTAGCCTCGCAGGTTCGTGTCATCCTCCAGCTCCACCAAACCGAGAGCGCGGTTATGCAGGAGGGGCTCCCCCAGGAGGTCACCCGGCTCTGCTCCCCTCCCTCCCCTTTTTGAGTTAATCCTTCATGTTTGAGTTCTTTGTGTTCTAGTTATATTTTACTTTGTGCACTTTTTGGGTGTCCCTTCCCTTTCCCCTCCCTTCACCCCCCTCACCCCTCACTAAGGAAAACAGCAAAGGGGGTGAGGGGTCCCCCCTCCCTGCCCCATCCCCCGCCACTGTGGAGGCATAATGCGGGCCCCCTACCCCTGAGGTTGTCACCCCCCCCCTTGGTTCTACAGGTCCAGGGCATGCTGGATGCCCAGTAGGCCGCTAGGTCCTACCGGCTGGATCCGGTTCTCCCCAGCACCTATAACGTGGGGTTCAGGACTTGCTGGACGCCCAGTTGGGGCACTGGATGCCACTGGCTGGCCCGTTCCTCCCCAGCGCCTGCGACAGGGGGTGCTTAGCATGCTGAGCAGTCCAGGTAAGGTTGTCTGGGAGCTGCGTCCTAGACCCGGTTCTCCCCAGTGACTACAAAACAGAGGTAAATGAGAGGGTGGATGTTTAAGCTGCAGAGGTGCCTGTGGCTCCTTGTTTAAGGCCCCCCCTCCTCCTTACCTGCCTTATTGTTACTGGTCCCCCAGTGCTCTCGCTAGAGGGCGTCGGGGGAAATGGTACCTCCCTTCCTTTGTTATGTTTCTTCCTAGTTTTGTTTTTGAGAGGGCGGGGGGGCCTTCGGCAGCCCCGCCCCCTTTCCTTTTCCCTTCCCACCTTAAAATAGTCTCAACTCTTTATTTCCCACACCTGTGGCTTTTCTGTCTCTATACTTACTGGTGGAAGGAACCGGGGTACTTCCTTGGCTTGGTGTTGCTGTCTTTTTCTTCCCCCCTTTTCTAGGACTTTTGTTCCAGGGTTTTTAGCCTATATCTCTGGGTTGGGACATAGATCCCGTCACAGTACTCTAGTTCATCCTCTGTGTTCCCATAGTTTACAGAGGCACTGTGTAGGTGTTGCGTCCGTCGGACTCAGATGGCTTCATTCCACATGCCTTACCTCAATATTTGCTTTCTCCACCAGCCTCGGGAAAATGGCGACCACCATGTCTGCTTGCCGCACTCTCCGGTGACCCTGGAACGGCTATGGCAAGGCTTTCTGCCATGATTCACCTGAGGGCCTCCTAGGGTGTGCGCACGCTACCCACGTCTTTATTCCAACATTGGCGTGAACCTCGGGGGCGTCCCCCTCGAGTGACGTCACATCATCCAGGTATTTAAGTTGCCCATTTGCTGACTGACTTTGAGTTAGCAAGGATTGGATTCATCCGGTCTAAGTTGCTCTGCCACTTCTCGCTGCTGCTGGAAGCTCTCTCTACCCTCCGGAGCTTTACTTACTTGGGTACCCGCTCCTCAGGGGCCCTATATTTCTTTCCAGGTGCCTATCCAATATCCAGGTACTCGCTCCTCGAGGGCCTGAGATGTCTACCTTGGTGCCTGCTATCATTACTTCTACCTACTGGGAACTCCACCATTACAGCTACAAGAGCATGAGTAATCTATCATCTACCAGTCTGTCTCACCTACAGCTCCTCATTGAAAATCTGCATCAGAGCTCCCTATACCACCATTGTGGGATGGGTCTCCTCAGCCGAGGACCCAAGACTGCTGCTGCAGGAATCTACTCACTACTGCCACCTCTGGTGAACTCTACAAGCTGTACAATAAACATTATCTCTGTGTTTGTGCATCTGAGTCTAGCCTGGTACTGCAGTTCCCCGTGGGGCTCCTCCCCGTGGGAGTGGCCATCACTGAAGCACCTAAGAATCCACCAAACACCTCAAAACCATAACAGTAGGGTAAAAGTCACCATAGGTTGGTATTTTAGATTTGGACTTGAGTAGCAGTTTTCTTATTTCTGAGAGCTCTTCAAGTTGCTTTGTCATTAGCTGATGTGCATAAGTACAGTTAATAGCTTCTGGGTATTCACAAATAATCTCCAGCTCAGTTCTTGCTTCACAAATGGCAGTCTCTATTGCTCTAAAAGCATCCTCTGTTAAATTATCTATCACAAATGAAAAAGATGCCATTTTCTTCTGGCAGTGAACCAGTTCAGGAAGAAGTGACAGATCAAACCACAATATACCTGCACAAAGGAAAGGGAATTCTCCCCGGGTGTAGCCTATCTCTTAGTACCCACTGACATATGTAGAACCAGAACCGCTGTTAAGAACATAAGAAAATGCCATACTGGGTCAGACCAAGGGTCCATCAAGCCCAGCATCCTGTTTCCAACAGTGACCAATCCAGGCCATAAGAACCTGGCAAGTACCCAAAAACTAAGTCTATTCCATGTTACCGTTGCTAGTAATAGCAGTGGCAATTTTCTAAGTCAGCTTAATTAATAGCAGGTAATGGACCTCTCTTCCAAGAACTTTTCCAATCCGTTTTTACACACAGCTGCACTAACTGCACTAACCACATCCTCTGGCAACAAATTCCAGAGTTTAATTGTGCGTTGAGTGAAAAAGAACTTTCGCTGATTAGTTTTAAATGTGCCACATGCTAGCTTCATGGAGTGCCCCTAGTCTTTCTATTATCTGAAAGAGTAAATAAATTCAGATTAACCTGTTCTAGATCTCTCATTATTTTAAAAACCTCTATCATATCCCCCCTCAGCCATCTCTTCTCCAAGCTGAAAAGTCCTAACCTCTTTAGTCTTTCCTCATAGGGGAGCTGTTCCATTCCCCTTATCATTTTGGTCGCCCTTCTCTGTACCTTCTCCATCGCAACTATATCTTTTTTGAGATGCGGCGACCAGAATTGTACACAGTATTCAAGGTGCGGTCTCACCATGGAGCGATACAGAGGCATTATGACATATTCCGTTTTATTCACCATTCCCTTTCTAATAATTCTCAACATACTGTTTGCTTTTTTGACTGCTGCAGCACACTGAACCGATGATTTCAATGTGTTATCCACTATGACGCCTAGATCTCTTTCTTTGGTAGTAACACCTAATATGGAACCTAACATTGTGTAACTATAGCATGGATTATTTTTCCCTATATGCATCAATTTGCAATTATCCATATTAAATTTCATCTGCCATTTGGATGTCCAATTTTCCAGTCTCAGAAGGTCTTCCTTCAATTTATCACAATCTGCTTGTGATTTAACTACTCTGAACAATTTTGTATCATCTGCAAATTTGATTACCTCACGTCGTATTTCTTTTTCCACTTCGCCACACTTTGAAGGCTCGGGCCCCACTCTCGGGGTGAACCCATTTCAGGGAGCCCTTTCCTGCGCAAAGGAAAGGGAACTCTCCCTGGGTGTCGCCTATCTCTTAACACCCGCTGACACATGTTGAACCGCTGTTTACATGGAAACCTCCTCCACGTCGCAACACTTTCCGAGTCTCGTGCCCCACTCTGGGGCAAACCCATTTCAGAGAGCCCTTTCTTCCACAAAGGGAACTCTCCCCTGGTGTCGCCTATCTCTTAACACCCGCTGACACATGTGGAACAGCTGTTTACATGGAAACCTCCTCCACTTCGCCACATTTTGAAGGCTTGTGCCCCACTCTTGGGCGAACCCATTTCAGGGAGCCCTTTCCTGTGCAAAGGAAAGGGAACTCTCCCTGGGTGTCGCCTATCTCTTACCACCCGCTGACCCATGTTGAATCGCTGTTCACATGGAAACCTCCTCCGCCTCAGCCTTCAAAATTCTCATTTGTATATCTGCAACGTCCACCAGATTTTAAAAGACCAGCGAGAGCTCACGACGCCAACGGAACCACCACACTTTAGGGGTGAACCCATTCTAGGGAACCTTTTCCTGCACAAAGGAAAGGGAACTCTCCCTGGGGCTCTTGTTTGAATATTTGCCTACTACCACCAAGATCTGCACCCACAACAGCTCCACCCCACCCAGGCACAGTTCATCATGTTTTCAGGTCCTAGAAAGCGTGGTTAGGCTCCTTGGTCCGTATTTCAAGACGGGTCAGGTGGACAGTACGCCCCAGTTGACAGTCACGCCGCATGCATGGGGCCCCGTCCCCCTTCACCCTGTTCCTTTCTTCTTGAGTTCTATCTGAGAAGCTTGTTTGCTGTTTGAGCTCTCTCAGAGTGTCTCAAATCTTTATTCAATTGCTATTGCTAGTTTGCTATAATTCATTTTCTATTCCTGAAAAAGATATTTGTTCTTTTTTGCCAGGTTTATTTTTTTTACTGCACTTTTTTTTATTGAACTATTTGTTGACTATCTTCTCATGCTGGTATTTTAGCCTTAGATGGAGTTTACCACCCACTTTCGGCTGCATTCACAAACAACCTGACTCCGAGAAGTCCTGGTCCTGGCGCGGCAGGGGCCACTACTACCGGCCTAACACCATCCGTGGGCTGAGCCTCGTCTTGTCTTGCCTCCTTGTCTTTCCCCTATCAAAACCACAGGGACCTTACTACCTCAGCTGTGCCAGCCTGTCTTGCCCCTATCAAAACCACAGGGTCCAGACTACCTCCACTCTGCCAGCCTGTCTTGCCCCTATCAACTTTATGCCACTCTGCCGTGCTGCCATACACCAGACGAATCACTCTACTCTTTGTGGTGTTCTTGCCATTATCATGGTTCCTCAGTGTGTTGGTGCTTGTCTTTCTGCTGCTTTGTCCCTTTATCGGTGCCTTGTGGTTTTTTCTGACACTCTTTCTGCTTGCTATGTTCTCCCTTCATTGTGCTGTAAGATGTTGATGCCACTTGTCTTGCCACTTTGCCTGTCGTGCTGCCTTCGAGGGTTCATGCAACTGTTATCGGTGCTCTCTTTTGAAGCTGTGGTGTATTTTGGACACTCTCGCTGCTGCTTTGCACCTCTGTTAAAGCACTCTTGCCACTCCTGGTACCCCTTTGCCCCTTTACAGTGCCTTAGGCTATTCATTGCCCTCTTTGGTGCCCACTTTGCCACAGTCTAAGTACCTTGGAGCTCTTTTCTCATTTTGATGATTGCTCCCCCAGACGTTTCAACAGAATTGATAAGAAAACCCCAATTCTGCAGCCAAAAATAGGCTGCAAATACTTCCCCATTGACTTAATGGCAAACGAAAAACAAATGAAACTAATAAACGAATTGGATTTTTTTCCCTATGAAACTAATGAAATGAATTTGGGTCCCAGCAAAATGAAAAACGAAATGAAACATTTTTTTTCCTTCTGCACATCCCTAACTGCCCTACTAGAAGTGGTTGCTCCTGAGTCATATGGCAGTAGTGGTCTCAGCAGGTCTGCTTGACAACAGTGTGTGTCAGAAGCTTCCATCCAGATTCTGCCTCTATAATTAATAATGCAGTTTAAGGGGTTAGATTTTAAAAAACCTACGCGCGCCGGGCCTATTTTAGAAAGGCCCAGCGATGCACATAAAGCCCCGGACACATGTATGTCCCAGGGTTTCAAAAAAGGGGTGGTGTGGGGCCAGAGGCCTCTGGCATTGTGGCCATTTGCTGCTGTGTCAGAGGATCGTGTGCCGGTAGGCTGCCGGCGTGCGCAACTTGCGCCTGCCCGGAGACAGGCGCAACAGAGAAAATAAAGGTAGGGGGTGGGTTTAGGATAGGGCTAGGGGGTGGGAGGGTTAGGGGAAGGGGAAGGGAGGTTAGATAAGGGGGTTGGGAAGTTTCCTCCAAGGCCATTCTGAAATCAGAGTGGCCTGGGAGGTAACCGGGAAAGGCCGCAGGCGTTGGCGCATACAAGTTGCACAATTGTGCACCCCCTTGCATGCTCCGACCCCCGATTTTATAACATGCGAGCACCTGTGCATGCATGTTATAAAATCGGACATCCATGTGCATGTGCCGGGTAGCATGCGCACATGGATGTGCACACTCACCCTTTTAAAATCTACCCCTTAGTGTGTCAGTGTTTTGTACCAGCAGGGCCGGTGCAAGGGGATTAGGCGCCCTAGGCGAGCCTTCTCCCTTGCGCCCCCCACCCCCCATTCCACCGCCACCCCCCTGTCTCAGCCCGGACTCCTACCTCATTCTCAATCACGCCCCCTGACTGTGTGGTTTTCTGGGTCGCGAGCAGGTTGGGCACTGCTTGCGGCCCGCCAAATCTCCACTCCTCTTTGCCACCACTTGCGACCCCATATGGCTCGCACCCAGTGGTGCAGCAAGAGGTCTCCGGTGCCCGGGGGCCAATGCATTTGTGTGCCTCTCCAGCATCTCCCCCATGTATTCTTCTTGTACTAATGCTTAAGGTCACAGAAAATCAGTGGCATCTCTAGACAGAAGAATTTGGGGGGGGGGGGGGAGCTAAAATGACATTTCTTCATCACACCCACCTCTATAGCATGGATTCTGCTTTAAAATTGGTGTTAATAAAAAAGTCCAAAGGGTCTTTTGCGTAATTTTTAAAAAGCTGGCCAGTTTCACACTTCTAGTAAAACTACTATAAAATTATTTGATAGCCTCATTCAACTAATTCTATATGGCTATGAGAGTGAAGTCTGGAATATATAGGAAGGGACAGAATGTCAATACAAATCCTGCACCTCCAGTTCTGTAACTCTGTGCATCCACTGAAATTCCCCCAAACAATGCAGCTTGGAAGTTTCCCTTACAGCTCATCATACTAAAAGATATTTTTTAATTCTGGTGTCACCTCACAGTAACAGCAGCACAAACACCTTCCACTGCCAGACACATTGTGAACTAACACAAAACCCTGCAAAAAAGACACTCAGAATCTATACTGCAATCCCATCATAACATAACAGTAATAACACCAAGGACTCAAACAACAATAACCCTACCTGTGAATAAGCAAGGGTTAATATTACACTGGGTCCTAGAATAACAATACACCACCTACTGAGGAAACAAAACAATCATGATTGCTTTAGATCCCTATATAGACACTACATGCTAGCAGAATCTCTCATCATGGTCACACACACAGAGCAGAGACAGACCCTCACCAAATACAGAATACAAAATAAAGGAGCACAAATTAGAAAAAACGGAAATGGAAACCCCAAGAAGCCAGACTCTGGGGTAGATTTTATAAATTTACGCGCGCGCGTATTTTTGTTCGTGCACCAGGCGTGAACAAAAGTACGCTGGATTTTATAAGATACGCACGTAGCCGCGCGTATCTTATAAAATCCGGGGTTGGCGCACGCAAGGGGGTGCACATTTGTGCAACCTGCGCGCGCCGAGCCCGGCGTGCACTGCCTGTTCCCTCCAAGGCCGCTCCAAAATCGGAGCGGACTCGAAGGGAACTTTCCTTCCGCCTCCCCTCACCTTCCCCTCCCCTTCCCCTACCTAACCGACCCCCCCCGGCCCTATCTAAACCCCCTCCTACCTTTGTTGACAGATTTACGCCTGCCGAAAGCAGGTGCAAATCTGCGCGCGCCAACGGGCTGCTGGCGCGCCATCACCCGAGCCAGGGGCTGGTCCGGAGGCCTCGACCACGCCCCTGGGCCGGCGTCACGCCCCCATGCCTCCCGCCTCGCCCCGAAATTTGTGCTGCCCACCCGACACGCCCCCAACACGCCCCCTTTGCAAAGCCCCGGGACTTACGCGCGTCCCGGGGCTTGCGCGCTGCCGAGCCTATGCAAAATAGGCTCAGCACGCGCAGGGGGGGTTTGGGGTAGGTTTTCGGGGGGTACGCACGTACCCCTTTGTGTATTAACAATGGAAAACCAGAACCACCTTTCCTCATAAAACAATAAAATCAAGAAACATAAAGCATCAGTTATAATAGTAAAACCATGCTAATAAAAGAATATTTTAAAACTACTGATAAATAGAATTTCTATTAATTAAAATCATATACATTTTTTACAATTTCCCAAACACCAATAAAATATTTCGAAACAGCACATATCTCAAATAACACCCAATAATTAAAACTAATAATGATTTTAAAAAGCTCCTGCTGTCCATACATGGGAGCTCTTGATTTCCAGTCACCCTGATATTGTCGAGGATTAGGAGGTTATCCTCTCTCTTTCACACATACTCACATGTCCATTCTCTCTCACACACACACTGTCACATATATACACATTCATGCTCTTATACCCATCATAACCTCTCGCTCTCACAGACACTGACACACTCTCTCCCCCTCCCCCCCCCCCCCCCACACACACACACTCTTACTCCCCTGGATTTTCTCATACACACTCATGCTCTCACTCTCACTGGCTCCCTCATATACACACAAACACACACCCCCTGGCAAGCTCCCAATCATTCTCACACAAACACACACAGGCAAGGCAGGCACCCAAGGCAAGGCAGGCACCCAAGTCATTCTCACACACACATACACCACACACAGGCAGGCACCTATTCTCACATATACAAACCCAGGGAAGACATCCATTCATTCTCATACACAGACACACCCTCAGGCAGGCAGCCAGTCATGCATTCACACACATACACCCCCAGGCAGACTCCCATTCATACACATGCACATACTAAAGGCAGACCCCCTCTCTTTCTTTTGCCAGCAACCTCAGAGCCTCTCTCATTCCTCTGCTGCCACTGTCGCTGCTGCCATGTGGCTATTGGGGAGGTGCTGATTGCTGCTTCTGGCACTGAAGCCCATTCTGCTGCCTCCTTTGTGCAGGCCCAGTGGGCTTCCACTTCCTCCATGCTGATCTCGTACATTGTGAGATCCGCATAGAGAAAGTGCTACTCTTGCACATTCCCAAAGATTACATGTGCCAATCAGTAAAAAGTAATTTATTTTTTTTTACATTTGCTGTCTGATCTTAGTATTCTAATCGGTTGGTCACAGGCCTTTTTTTTCCACCTTCCCTTTCTTATTTTTTTGCCAATTCCTTTTATATTGTCTTTTTTTTCTATTTCTTTTCTCTCCATCTGTCTTCTTCCCTCAAACACACAGTCAGTTTCTCATTCTCACATGCTTTCTCTCTCTCTCACACACACACAGGCTCTCACTCTCGCATGCTCTCTCTCATAAAATCATTCATACACACAGTCTCTCACTGGCACATGCTGTCTGACTTTCACACACACAGGCTCTCTCTCACTCCCACATGCTGTCTTGCTCAAGCACAGGCTCTCACTGTCACATGCTGTCTCTCTCTACACACACAGAGGCTCTCACATGCTGTCTCTGCAAACATTCAGGTCCTCATTCCCACACACAGTCTCTCAACTCACTCTCACACACAATCTCTCAACTACACAGGGAGAGGGCCTGAAGCAGTGATATTCTTTTGGGCAAAGAGGTGCCTGAAAGGGGAAAGAAATGCCAAAGCCAGGACAGATGAAGTCCTGCATTTCCAGAGAATGCAGAAGAAAATTGTTGTGTGAGGAAACTGTATCTGAGGACCTCCATATAAAAGGGATTGTTACAATTTGTGGGTTTTGTGGACCTTTGGCCCGAGGTGAGGGTTGATGCAACCTATGGGGAGGAGCCCCACAGGTCCTCAGCATCGGGAGGCGAGGTCAGCTGCAGCAGGGGACAGATAGTAGTAATATTGAGAGAGAAAGTCCTGCGACACTGCCACGTGATCGCAGGTACTAGCAGAGAGAGTACTGTGAGGTGTCCCAAGGAGCGGTGCAAGAGACACAGTTGGGAGGAGACACACAGTACTCAGGCAGGACTGGAGATACAAGTACCAGAGCAGGAACCTCCAAAAGAGAAGTGCTAGGCAGGCCTCGAGGAGCAGGGAGCATGAGACAGGAACTTCTGGAGGAATGTTTTAGAGACTGCCCCGAGGGGTGGGACAGCATAGTGATAGAGGCTCTGGTGTGATGACGTAGGGCTGTCCCGAGGAGTAGGGAAGCATCGAGTCGAATCTCCAAAGTCGCGACGTAAACTGCCCCGAGGAGCAGGGGAAGTAGAGAAAAGTAGGCACTGCCCCGAGGAGCGGGGAAGCACAGAGTACAGTCACTGGTGTAGAACATAGGCACTGCCCCGAGGAGCAGGGAAGCGCAGAGTTCACTGATGTAGGCACTGCCCCAAGGAGCGAGGAAGTGCAGAGTCGAGTCTCCAATGCAGTAAGGTAGTTCGTGGGGCAACCCCGAGGAGCAGGGAAGCCAGCAGGCAGGACTTCTGGAAGGCGCAGGGGCTACCCCAAGGAGCGGGGAAGCCTGGAGACCAGGTCTCCTACTGGAAGCGCGAGCAGGCCCCCAAGGAGCAGTTACTCGAGCCAGAGTCCAGAGCCACAGGTAGATCCAAGGCAGGAACCATGGGTCCGAGGAGTCAGGAGCAAGAACCAGTAGGCAAAGGAATTCATTGCCAAGTTGATTAGCGTAGGCCAAAGGAGGTGCTTATTTATTTTATTTATTTATTTTAAATCTTTTCTATACCATCGTTAAGATGGATACCGTCACAATGGTTTACAGTAAGGCACATAAAAATAATGATGCTAAAATATTTCAGTTTACATAGGTACCATAATGGTTCGGTAACATAGATTGTAAACAATATTAATTGGTAAATGTGATAAATCATGTCTAAATCTCTCTGAATCAGTTTTGAATACAAGACTAGCTTTATAATTGTAATTTTTGGTGATGAACGAAAAAATAAAAATAAAAACTACACACATATTGATTACGGCGATGTGTGTGGGTGTTCAATTGTTAGTACCTTGCACTTCTCTGGGTTCTATTCTCCCTTCTCTTTTTGATAAGCTTGTTTAAAGAGCCAGGTTTTTAAACTTTTTCTAAAGGTTTTGCTGCCTCTTTGTAATCTTAACTCCAAGGGCATGGTGTTCCATAGTATGGGTCCTGCCAAGGATAGCGCTCTTTTTCTTACTTGTGTTAGTCTTGCTGTTTTGATTGATGGAATAGTTAGGAGTGCTTTGTTGGCTGATCTCAAGTTTCTGTTAGGGATGTATACGCGAAGGGCTGTGTTCAGCCATTCTGCTTTTTCGTTATGTATTATTTTATGTATGGTGCATAGTGTTTTGTACTGTATTCTTTGCTGATTGGGTAGCCAGTGTAACTCAGCCAGGGTTTCGATGATGTGGTCTCTTTTTTACTTTTACCGGTCAAAATTCTTGCAGCTGTGTTTTGTAAAATTTGTAGTGGTCTTAGTGAGGTGTATGGTAGACCTACCAGTAGTAGAAGGGCGTTACAATAATCAGTGCTTGCAAAAATCAACGCCTGTAGCATTGATCAAAAGTTGGCAGTTGTTAGAAGTGGTTTAAGTCTTCTGAGAACCATAAGTTTGGCGTATCCTTCCTTTACTTTTAAAGATATATGTTGTTTTAAGCTTAGTTCCATGTCAATTATTACTCCTAGGTTCCATACTTTCTCTGCTAATTCTATTTTTTGGTTGTTTTTGAGTGTGATTGGGCTTTGAATGATCTCAATATTTTTGCATTCCAAATGTAGGAATTCTGTTTTCTCTATATTAATTACTAACTCCATTTGGTTTAGTAGCTGTTTCATGATATCTAGATACATGTTAGCTATGTTTAATGTTTTTTCAATTGTGTCATCGATGGGTAGTATTAATTGAATATCGTCAGCGTATATATAATGTGTGATGCCCAGACCAGCCAGCAGATGACATAACGGTAACAGGTATATGTTGAAGAGTGTAGCAGATAGGGCTGATCCCTGTGGTACTCCTGTTTGAAGGTTTATTTTTTCTGACATTACATCTTTGATTTGTACTTGGAAATATCTGTTTCTTAGATATGATCTAAACCATTTGATAGTTTTGTTACTTAATCCTATTTCTTCTAGTCTATTTAAAAGTATGTCATGATTTACGGTATCAAAGACCTGGTGATGTCATCAGTCGGGGATCCCCCTGAGGTTCCCGACATTGGGCCTTTAAAAGGAGGTCCAGTGGCACGTGCACCTAGGACAGCCCAGAATCACCATGTGAGTCGGCGGTGTCCTGGATGCCATGAGGAGTCCTGGGAACCTGGAGGCATACGGCGGCAATGGCTAGCCCCAGCCACGAGCTCACCCGGAGAGGAGATCAAGGCTGTACATGACGTGAGTTGAGTTAGTTGCGGCCGCCTAGCAGCTGACTGTCATAACAGAGATCTCATCAGAGACAATGCAGTAGAGAGGTATGTCTTGGGAGGTTTCAGAGAGAAGCAACCTGCCCTAGGAAAATTTCCAGGAATGCTAACTGACTAAATCCAGCAGCCAGAGATATCATTAAAAGACGAGCAATATTTATTTATTTATTTATTTTTAGATTTTTATATACCGGTGTTCCTATATGAAATAAAGATCACATCGGTTTACATTGAAACAGAACATGAAAATTGCCAAAAGGCAATATAGAGGAACTACAGACTCAAAAGGTACTGGGAGGGTCCAGGGAGGAAGGTTACTGTCCAACGAGTTGACATGTTTGTAGAGAAGATTTTTTTTATTTTGTATTTTTAGACTATGTGTACATTACCTTGTAGGGTACTGTTGGACTTTGTTTGGTTTGTGTCCCAGTTTGCAGTAAAACCTTTTTATTTTGAACAACAATTTGGAATAGATTGTGAGGGGTTTTTTGTGTGACTAGATTGTTGTGCATAAAAGCCCCAGAGAGAAACAAATCCCTTAGGGCTTTGAAAAGATGTACTTTTCCCCCTGTACAAGAACATTAGGAGATCATAAATCATCTGTGAACATCCCCAAGAGATGACCAAGGACATGGGCTACATAACTTTGATCTAGGACCAGTAGAAATTGAAATAGAGTCCCAGAATAAATAATTTGATGCTTTGTGAACCATAAATAGGCTATTTGAAATGTTTATGTAATTTAAATTTAGATAAGAAAATTAATTTAAGACTAGCTATGAACTGATTAGTTTTTTGTAAACAGGATATTGTTTAATCTAGTCCTATTTCATTCTGGGTCTTATTCAAGGCCCAAAGTTTCCTTTTGTATTACAGCAATTGCTGCAGAATGAGGCCTGCTGCCATGGAATTGAGGACGTTTGAAACAGACTGGTTAAAGTTAATGGGATAATATTAAAGAAAAGGATAACTGAAATATTTTGAATCTAATGGGTTGAAGGATCTGAGACAGCATGATTTTCCCAGCAGGAGATCTTATCAAACAATTCTGATCACTTTCTGTTATTGGGTGATCAAAGAATTAGTTTATGGAGAAGTATTTCATGTGCTATATTTAAGAACATAAGAAATTGCCATGCTGGGTCAGACCAAGGGTCCATCAAGCCCAGCATCCTGTTTCCAACAGAGGCCAATCCAGGCCATAAGAACCTGGCAAAGCTGTTCCCACACAAGAGAATCATAAATAAACTGAAGAACCTAGGGTTTGACCTTAATGTAGTTATAAACTGGTGGAATGACAGACAACAGAAGATGGTGGTAAATGGAGTTCATTCTGAGAAGAAAAAAGGCTGCTTAGTGAAGTGCCTCAGGGATCAGTCAATATGTTTGTGAGTGATACTACAGAGTAGGGATGTGCAGCAGGGACGGATTTGTCCCATTCAGTATTCATATTCGTGGGGAGCCAAATCTGTTGCATCCATTCTCAGGGGACCCCAATCCATTCATTAGTTACTTATTTATTCGTTTACCCAAAAAACCCCCATCCCAACCCTTTAAATTTAATTAACTACAACCCCCCCCCTCCTGACCCCCCCCCAAGATGTCCCAAAAGTCCCTGGTGGTCCAGTGGGGGTTCTGGAGCGATCTCCTGCACTAGGGCTGTCGGCTGCCAGTATTCAAAATGATGCCGATAGCCTTTGCCCTCACTATGTCACAGGGGCTACCGGTGCCATTGATCGGCCCCTTTCACATGGTAGGAGCAATGGATGGCCGGCACCATCTTATGCTCCTACCATGTGACAGGGGCCGACCAATGGCACCGGTAGCCCCTGTGACATAGTAAGGGCAAAGGCTATCGGCGTCATTTTGAATACTGGCAGCCAACAGCCCTAGTGCAAGAGATCGCTCTAGAACCCCCGCTGGACCACCAGGGACTTTTGGTACGTCTTGGGGGGGGGAGGGTCAGGAGGGGGGGGGTTGTAGTTAATTAAATTTAAAGGGTTGGGTTGGGATGGGATGGGATGGGTTGGGATGCGGCACCATTTTGAATACCGGCAGCCCGAATGCAGGAGATCGCGCCAGGACTCCCGCTGGACCACCAGGGACTTTTGGTAAGTCTTGCAGGGGTCAGGAGGGTAGGGGGTTTATTCGTTAGATACTTTGTATTCGTAGGGGTTCGCCATATGTTTCGTGACCCCACGAATACAACAAATAGGGACATATACGTTGCGGATTGCTAATACGTCGAAAACGAATGCACATCCCCTACTACAGAGGGCTTAACAGGAAAACTGTGGATTTCTATTGATGAAAGTGTAGTGACGCAGGGAAAGAAGAGGCACGTCAGACAGGATTCTTATGGGGCCATCATCCTCTGATCCCAGTCTGAGGATGTTGTTTTTATTATATCGAGTTACAGAATTCCACAGCATCTACTATACAATATATGATTGGTTAATACGTCCTACGAGCTGGTACATGTTGCCTGCGTGCATGCCTACATTGCTATGGCTACAATCTCTCATGCTGTGCCGGTTTCTATGTCAAGCGATCATACTGTATCTAGGGCAGAGGGTTATTTATACTAACAGTAAGTCTGTAAAAACAAGAGCTTAAGAAATGCAGACTCTGTGTCTGTTCAGAACGAGATAAGCAAAATGCTGAGAATGTTTATGCAAACTCAGCAAGAAGTGTTAATGTAGGCCTTTCAGTGAGGAGTGCTAATGCAGGCCCTTCAGCCTCTGTGGTTTGCCAACAGAAGAGAAAAAGTTTGCATATCAACATCTCACCTTTTCTTTATAAATTTAAAGGAAATCCTTACGTAGTGAATTAGGTAAAAGTATGTTAGCCAAATTGGGTAAGCAATGAATACAGCAACAGCAACATATTAAAATAACAATACAAAGTAATACAATGAGAATTGCCTTTCTGAGACCTGCCAAGTCAGATGTTATGAAATTGTGCATGTGTTCAGTAATGGTTACATTAAGGAAGGAGTGTATTCTGGACATGTTGTGGTGCAGGATGAATGTGTGAATGCAATATGGGTATTTCCCTATCTTGAGCCCTGTGATACTGTCATTAGTAATAATCCCAACAAAAAACAGCATACTCTTGTACCCTACTATCCAAATGCATTACTGTGTAATTGACTGGTGAATTTATAAAGACCGTTCTGTAAGTCCATGGGTAAGTAGTCCATCCTGATAGGTTAAAAAGAACTGCATGCATCAATAGTCCTTCTCTGAAATGGGTTGGCATGTGCATGCAAACCCAGCAATCTGTTTGATTCAATAGTTGTGATAAAGTCTGTGCATCGGTAATGTACATATTGAATTGTCATAGTTCTTGTTCAGATATTGCCATGGCAGGAGGGAGAATGCAGAATAAGAAGATGCACATCACAATTGTCAATGAATTGGCGTTCAAGCAAGTAAATGTAGCAAGCAAAACGTTCTCTGGAGAAGGCAAAAAGTTCTCTGGAGTTTTTTTCAAGTCCCTGCTGTTCCAGGAGCTGTGTGGATTGGGGGTTGTGAAGACTCAGGGAGAAGTTTGAAATCAAATTCTGCAGTTCCTGGTGCTACGCCATCTCTCTATGGCTTAAGGAACCCAGACTGGATCTGAGGGAGAAAGCACAATAGCATATCCTTTTCCCCATGATAACAAGGGGACAGGGTCATGCTAAACATAGTTAGATAACATTCTATATAAAACTAATGGTTGTGGATTGCTAATCCTGTTCCCAAAATAATTGTCCACAGCTGTGGCCTGATTGGAATATGATATGTTTAAATGATTTAAGGTAAACAGTACTAGGGGCAATTCCTGCTTTTAGTTTGTTTGTCAAAGGCTGTCTTACTCCACGATAGCCTGTCAGTGAGTGGAGTGGTAAGGGATGCCAATTATGTGTTTGATGTTCCAATGTTGACCAAAATCAGTGAAGGAATGGCTGCTATAAGCAGAGCCATTATCAGTTTTTAAAACAGAAGGCAATCCCATGACTGAAAAGGTTCTTATACAGTGAGTAATAACATGCTTGGTGGCCTCCCCTTTTTTGGGGGGTGGCCCATAGAAAATGCTAGAAAGTGTCAATGGTTACATGTAAAAATTTCCAAGGGGCAAAAGGAGAATAGTGAGTAACATCCATTTGCCAGATAGCATTAGCATGTAAGTGGCTCCTAATGTGAGCAATGTAAAGTTGGTGTGTGCAACCTTTGGCGGGCTGATTGTAGTGTCAGAAGGATAACAGGTTCTCATCTAAGCAAGGGAAACACATCTAGAGCAAAACAAATGCAAAGAGAAAATTAGGAAAAAAGTATCAACAGTGCAGTTCCTAATGATGGCTGCAGGATGTCCTCTGTGGCAAAGGCATGGAAAAGGCTTGAAGGGATGATTTCTGAAAATCAATGGTGTATTCAGTCAAATTCAGATTAATTAATGAGAAGATTTCATCATGACTATAACTCTACTATACTAATCTTATATAATGTTTTCCCACTTTATTATTAAAAACAATGAAGAAACAACTTAAGTGTATAGACAACTACATAAAAACATATATTTCACTCACAGCATGTTCAGGTGTCAGGACATACACATAGCACAAAAGACAGAAGGCAAACAATGAACACATATTCATCCATCCTACAAATATTCATCTTCTTAACATCAGACAACAGATAACACATAATTGGAGCTCAAAATTCATATCAAGATGTATCAGAAATAAAATTAGATCAAAGATCAAAAATCAAAAGATGTGTGAAAAAATATTTGAAAAATGTGAAAAAAAATTTGGAAAATGTGGAAAAAATTTTTTGGATCGATCCAGTAGAAAACAAAAATCAGAATTATGTTTAAAAATGAAAAAAAAATAAGCTGCAAAGTGTTCATCTTCTCATCTCTCATGGCTGTCAATCTGGAAAATATTAAAATCTGGCACACAGGAAAAAATTAGAATTAAGTCTACTATACAATTTAATAAAATCAATTTGGATTTGCAGGAAAAAAAAAGCTTGGGGGAGGGGTTGCATTAAATGTAGCAACCCCTAACAGTGATTGCTTGTCAAAGAATAGGAATCATAACTTTTTTCAATGTCTCTCTGTACTATCAAAATCTCAATTCTCTGTCTCTTCTCCCATAATTACCATTCACAACTCTGTCTTATACACATACACACACCTTTTAAACAACTTCCAATAACGACGCTCTATTTAAACAAAACTTCTTTTTAAAAAAAAAACCTTTTCAACTCCGCACTTCCTATACTGGCAAGACACAGATTTTTTATTCACTGTAAACAAAATTAAACTTTCTTGCTAAATTATGGCTATATTATTCTCAATATCTTTAACTGCTTCAGGAATCTGTTTCTAAATTTAAAGGATTAATTCATAGAATCGAGTTCTCTCCTCTGTTTAAACCAAACGAAACCTAATTTTTTGCTTGAGAAACACTGTTCTGCCCACACTAGCCCCCCGCTCTCACTCTTTCTTTCTTGTTTTTAACTCTAAATTGCCTCCCGTAAGATGAAGGGAGAACCTTTGAAAAGAAAAAAAAACCTTCTATCTTAACCTACTCTGTCCTAAAATGAATATTGCAGTAAAAATGAAAATTATGTACACTTGCAATGCAAGCTGAAAGCCAACAATCATTCTGCGAAAGAGAAATGAGAGAGAAAAAAAAATAAAGGACAGATTATACATGCATATAAAATAAGTATCTCAATTATTGAATTGCATCATTAATGAAAGCATTACATTTACTTCATGTTTTAAACCTACATAAACTGTTTGCTGTGTTTAAACAAAGCGAAACTTAAGTTTTCTTTTTTTTTGTTTTTCTTAGCTGACTAGAGAAAGCACTCACAGTCACGCACACTAGCTTGACCCCCCTTCTCTCTCTGATCTTCTGCTGTTAACTCTTAACTGACTGAGCATTTTCAAGTTCTAAACTTTTAAACACTAGTAAGTACTTTTTCAATATCAAACAATGCCTGAAATTAAATCTAATTGTTATTACAATGTCATAGTACAGGGCAGAAAGCAAAACAGTAGGAAGAAAGTAGAAAAAGTAAAAAGAAATTATTTCATTGCAAAACTCTGCCAAATATTCACTTCGTTCTAAAAAAAATTCTCAGAAATTAAATCTAAACATGGCAAATAAACTAGTATCACTTCTGATTAAACATTCATTAAGTATGCTGGACAGTTTGAAAAAGAAAATATTTTACTTCTATAAGAGAAACAGGCTTCCTTGTGCTATAGCTTAGCCAAGGGTTAAATTCTGAGTCCGAGGACGGGAGCGTAGGACTGATATGGCCGCTTGGGAATCTGATCCTGTAAGTCATCTTATATTTTCATGTGTTATTATAAAATAATGCAAAATAGTATGTTAGAGATTTTCCTGTCTTTGTATGCTGAATAAACTGCTGCAATTGTTGTAGAACTGAAGCTGAAAAAACGTCAGTTCTCATACCAGCTTGTAAACACATTCCGTTCCGTCCACACAATTCATTCATGCAGAAATACTTCACAAATTAAAATGAAAGCCATTCTTGGGATGTTAAACATTATCAAACTAGCTTTAAAATTCTGTAAAACACTTGAAATTTAGGGACTAATAAACTGCATTATCAACTTGAAAATATTATTTTCATTTTCAGAGCACTGCGATACTCTGAGATTTTAAAGGAATCATTACCTGCTTTTTGCAGAGTTCAAATCATTATCTGTGGACTGTACGCTTACAAAGAATTCAAAGAAGGCCGGCAGTTAATCTTAATTTACTATAGAAAACACTCGCAGTCTTTATACTTCTCAATAATACTCTTTATGATAGTAAAGCAAAGAAAAAGTCAGAAAAAGAATTTCAGGAAAGACAGTTTTCCTGGGAGTTACTTTCTGCTCTGCTTCTAGTTTTTTTGGGTTTTTTTTCCTGCTGCTAAGATAATGACATTCCTAAGGGCTGGGTAATGTCGCTGGCCCGGAATCTAGTTTCCCTAACTGACACTTCTACACTGATTTGCCCAATGGAAACCTTTTTTGCATTTCAGGCATACTGTTTTTGGACGGAATTTGGAGGCCCCGGAGGAGCCAGTACTTTTATAGGCACCGCCACCCGGGGCACGGCACTGCTGTTTAAAATGGCCAGGCTTTTTACAATTGAAACATGTCCCTTTTACCTTTTGAAATTGACCTGTGTTCAAGTTGGCTGCCAGTGTGTCCATAAAGGCATGAGTGCCAATGTCTATGCAAGCCTGGAGCATGTCTAGTTTACTGACTATGGATTGCAGAGTTTTTCTACAATCTGCATTTGCGTTTTCAAAGGCTAATTTCTTTAGGAGTTCAGCGCTCGCCTCTAGGCTGTCTACCTGATGCTGAATAGCTTTTTGCAGCCGTTCTATAAACTGTATGTAGGATTCTGTAGCTGCCTGAGTCATTGTAAATGATTTTGTGGCTGTACCTGAATCAGGAACCTGCTTAAAAGCTTTAGTGACACAGCTATGGAACGCTGAAAATGCTACAGCAGAAGGCGTCCCCACTGCTGACTGTTCCAGCATTGCAGATTGTCCCACCCCGTAAAGTTGATCAGGGATATGTGCCAGATGTTTCCAATTTTGGGAATTAATTTATAGCCTTTCGCAAGTCCCTCTAACAGCCCACGAGAATAGGTGGAATGAATGTCTGTTTCTGTTAAAATAGTGTAAAGCAGTGCTAAACACTGATACTGAATTTCACCCTCGGCATGAGGTACCTCCATGATGGAAAATGCTTGAAGACCCTCTAATAATTCCTCTCCTGTGAGATTTTCTTTCACCTGTTTTTGTTGAAATTCCATGCAGACCGCAGCACATAAATCATTACTGGGAGTGGTGTTTTGAGATGGTAATTCATCTGGACAAGTCGGTGATGCAGAATCAACGACAGTCACAGGCAATGGCAGCTGGGGGTACAGGGAGGTAGTCTGTGGTGAGGGGGTTGGAGGGGGAGGCGGAGGAAAGTTAGTTTCTTGGATTTCAGGCTCTTTGATGTGCTGGGATTTTTCTGAGGATGCCACCGGAGCCTCAAGTGGGGACGTTGTCTTGTGAGTGTGTGTGCCCAGATATTCTATGGCTTCTGTGCATTTTTGCCAAAGTAAGAGATGTTGTAGTGAGGCACGCGGGGATGTATGCAAAGCATTCCCTAAGTTAACCCAAATATGTATCTGAAAAGAACCAGCTTCTGGATACAAAGGACATCTGTTGTGTATTTCTTTCAACAGACTTTTTATATCTCCTAGTCTGACATTAATAACCTCTCCTTTATCAATCAAGAAATGATTTCTTACTATTTGCGCCAGCTCTTGTGCATGAACTTTCTGCTGAGCTGACTGTTGTCCCCCATACTCACGAATGTGGGAGCAAACTCGCTGAGAAAACAAAATACTTACAACTGTGGAGCAAGATTACTGAAGAGGTGCACCTAAGCTTTTCCAGCTCGAGTGAGTATGAGTCTTTCACGGCTTGGGGTCACCAGATGCAGCGACGCAGGGAAAGAAGAGGCATGTCAGACAGGATTCTTATGGGGCCATCATCCTCTGATCATCATCTGATCCCAGTCTGAGGATGTTGTTTTATTATATCGAGTTACAGAATTCCACAGCATCTACTATACAATATATGATTGGTTAATACGTCTTACGAGCTGGTACATGTTGCCTGCGTGCATGCCTACGTTGCTATGGCTACAATCTCTCATGCTGTGCCGGTTTCTATGTCAAGCGATCATACTGTATCTAGGGCAGAGGGTTATTTATACTAACAGTAAGTCTGTAAAAACAAGAGCTTAAGAAATGCAGACTCTGTGTCTGTTCAGAACGAGATAAGCAAAATGCTGAGAATGTTTATGCAAACTCAGCAAGAAGTGTTAATGTAGGCCTTTCAGTGAGGAGTGCTAATGCAGGCCCTTCAGCCTCTGTGGTTTGCCAACAGAAGAGAAAAAGTTTGCATATCAACAGAAAGTAAGATTAGCAACAGTGGATATTACTGAGAAAGTAAATAGGATGAGGAGTAATCTCAGAAATATCAAGGAGTTGTTGAATGGTTGGCAGCAGTGGGGTAAGGGGAGATATTTAGGGATGTACAGAAGAAAAAAATTCATTTCAGTTCATTTATTTGTTTTCTTGGGACCCCAATTCTTTCATTAGTTTCAAAGCAAAAAAAAAAGATTTGTTTATTACATTGATTCGTTTTTCATTTGCCATTAAAGTCAATGGGGGAAGTATTGCAGCCTATTTTTGGCTGCAGGATTGGGGTTTTCTTATCAATTTGAACGAAACTTCTGGGGAGCAATCATCAGAAGGGCAAAAGAGCCCCATGGTACTTAGACTGTGGCAAAGTAGCACCAAAGTGGCATGAATAGCCTAAGGCACCGTAAAGGCATAAAGGGGTACTAGTAGTGTCAAGAGTGCTTTAACAGAGGTGCAAAGCAGAAGCGAGAGTGTCAAAAACACCCCACAGCTTCAAAAGAGGGCCCCGATAACAGATGTATGAACCCTCGAAGGCAGCACGAGAGGCAAAGTGGCATGACAAGTGGAATCAACATCCTACAGCACAATGAAGGGGGAACATAGCAAGCAGAAAAGGTGTCAGAAAGAACCCCAAGGTCCCGATAAAGGGACAAAGAAGCAGCAAGACTAGCATCAACACACTGACGAACCATGATAGTGGCAATATCACCACAAGGAATAGAGTCGTCTGACGTCTGGTATGGCAGAGTGGCAGAAAGTTGATAGGGGAAAGACAGGCTGGCACAGTGGAGGTAATCACTAGTCAGGTCCCTGTGTTGTTGATAGGGGCAAGACAGGCAGGCACAGTGGAGGTATAGTCAGGTCCCTCTGGTGTTGATAGGGGCAAGAAAGGCAGGCACAGGGGAGGTATAGCCAGGTCCCTCTGGTGTTGATAGGGGCAAGACAGGCAGGCACAGTGGAGGTAGACAGGCCCCTCTGGTGTTGATAGGGGCAAGAAGGGCTTGCACAGTTGAGGAGGTCAGGTCCCTCTGGTGTTGGTAGGGGCAAGACAGCCAGGCACAGTGGAGTTCGGTAGGTCCCTCTGGTATTGAGAGGGGCAAGATAGGCAGGCACAGTGGAGGTAGTCTGGTTCATCTGGTGTTGATAGGGGCAAGACAGGCAGACACAGTGGAGGTATAGTCAGGTCCTTCTGGCAGGCACAGTGGAAGTATAGTCAGGTCCCTCAGGTGTTGATAGGGGCAAGACAGGCAGGCACAGTGGAGGTACACAGGTGCTTCTGGTGTTGATAGGGGCAAGTCAGGCAGGCACAGTGGAAGTAGTCTGTTCCCTCTGGTGTTCATAGGGGCAAGACAGGCAAGCACAGTGGAGGTATAGTCAGGTCCCTGTGTTGTTGATAGGGGCAAGACAGGCAGGCACAGTGGAGGTATAGTCAGATCCCTCTGTTATTGATAGGGGCAAGATAGGCAGGCACAGTGGAGGTCGGCAGGTCCCTCTAGTATTGATAGGGGAGAGACAGGCAGGCACAGTGGAGGTCAGAAGGTCCCTCTGGGGTTGATAGGGGCAAGTCAGGCAGGCACAGTGGAAGTAGTCAGGTCCCTCTGGTGTTGATAGGGGCAAGACAGACAGGCACTGTGGAGGTCAGCAGGTCCCTCTGTTATTGATAGGGGCAAGACAGGCAGGCACAGTGGAGGTATAGTCAGGTCCCTCTGGTGTTGATAGGGGCAAGATAGGCTGCCACAGTGGAGGTAGTCAGGTCCTTCTGGTATTGATAAGGGCAAGACAAACAGGCACAGTGAAGGTCGGCAGGTCCCTCTGGTGTTGATAGGGGAAAGACAGGCAGGCACAGTGGAGGTATAACAATTCCTGGTCATCTACTCTTTCACTGATTACATTGTATCTGAATACTATTAGTACTTGGTTCGCACACAACAGGCTAAAATTAAATCCAGCCAAACTGAACTGGTCTACGTTACTTCTATTTCAGAATCTACAATAGGCCCTCCTTCCCATTTTACTTTCAACGGTATTTCTATACCAATTCAAAATCAGGCTTCTAGCCTGGGAGTAATACTCAGTTCATTTATCAATGAAAAATCGTATATCTGCCATCACAAAAAAATCTTTTTTTAAGCTTCATCTTCTGAAAAGATTACGTCCTTTACTGTTTACCCAAGATTTTCGTACTGTTTTATAGACCCTGATCTTTTCAGGGTTGGACTATTGCAATGCGCTCTATCTGGGACTACCAGATTCTACAATTCATCCATTGCAACTGGTCCAAAACTCAGCTGCTCATGTTCCCTCAGGTGCATCCCTCAGAGACCTTATTTCTCCTATTCTTTATTCATTTCATTGGCTCCCTGTAAAATTTAGAATACTTTATAAAATTATTTCAATTATTCATTCTCTAATCCATAACCCAACATCCACATGGCTATGCACAACTCTTAGGATTTACAAACCGGTAAGACATCTTAGATTTCTTAAAAAAACTTGCTAGATCTACCGTCTGCTCGAACTGCAAGGCTAGAGTTAACTCGTAAAAGAACCTTTTCTGTGGCTGCTCCATTCCTTTCGAATTCTTTACCTGACTCTATTCGCCTTATATCACATACACGAGACTTTAAGAAAGCACTAAAAACTCATCTATTCAACAAAGCATTTCAACACCTGATAAAGAAAAAACTCATTACTGACTGCATTCATACTTCTCGTTATAATCTGACAGTTTTTTTCCTTCTTACCTCCCCTCCCTCCCCTCCTTTTTCCTCTTATTTCTGTTTCTTTTTAAACCTGGCGGTTGAATTAAGGCACTTATGTTAAGTTTTGTTTGTAGATGATATTATTTTGTGGTTTATTATTTCATTGCTTTTTTTTTCTTTTATATTTATTCTATAATTGTGTTTGTTTTGCTGTAAACCTTTTTGATCAAATACTGTTTTGTAAAGGCGGTATACAAACAAGTTTTAAATAAATAAATAAATAAGGTATAGTCAGGTTCCTCTGGTGTTGGTAGGGGCAAGACAGGCAGGCACAGGGGAGGTATAGTCAGGTCCCTCTGGTATTGATAGGGGCAAGACAGGCAGGCACTGTGGAGGTAGACAGGCCCCTCTGGTTTTAAGGGCAAGACAGGCAGGCACAGTGGAGGTATAGTCAGGTCTCTCTGGTATTGATAGGGGCAAGACAGGCAGGCACTGTGGAGGTAAACAGGCCCCTCTGGTGTTTAAGGGCAAGACAGGCAGGCACAGTGGAGGTATAGTCAGATCCCTCTGGTGTTGATAGAGGCAAGACAGGCTGGCACAGTAGGGGTAGTCAGATCCCTCTGGTGTTGATAAGGGCAAGACAGGCAGGCACAGTGGAGGTCGGCAGGTCCCTCTGGTGTTGATAGGGGCAAGATAGGCAGGCACAGTGGAGGTTGGCAGGTCCTTCTGGTGTTGATAGGGGCAAGACAGGCAGGCACAGTTGAGGTAGTCACTAGTCAGGTCCCTCTGGTGTTGATTGGGGCAAGACAGGCAGGCACAGTGGAGGTAGACAGGCCCCTCAGGTGTTGACAGGGGCACGACAGGCAGGCACAGTGGAGGTATAGTCAGGTCCCTCTGGTATTGATAGGGGCAAGACAGGCAGGCACAGTGGAGGTATAGTCAGATCCCTCTGGTGTTGATAGGGGCAAAAAATAAAAAAATTCCAAAACAAGATCCAACAAACTCAGAAATCTGAGGTAACTATAGCAAAGTCGAAAAACACACCACACTGTTCCTCAGTATATATTTTTTTCACATTTAATCAGCTGTATTCTATATCAACCTTTTTTGTAGGACCTTCATGGCAACAACTTTAAACCAACTGATAAGTTGGAACTTCACAGGTTGGGACTGTGTTGTAATAATAAAAAACAAAAAGTTCATAGATAATGGACATTTAAAACATGAGTAAAAAATACAATTAAATAAATTTGCACCAAAAGGTTATACAAATTATCAGTTGGTTTAAAGTTGTTCCCATGGAGGTCCTACTAAAATAATTGATATAGAATACAGCTGATTGAATGTGAAAAAATATATACTGAGGAACAGTGTGGTGTGTCTGTTGATAGGGGCAAGACAGGCTGGCACAGTAGGGGTAGTCAGGTCCCTCTGGTGTTGATAAGGGCAAGACAGACAGGCACAGTGGAAGTATTCACTAGTCAGGTCCCTCTGGTGTTGATAGGTGCAAGACAGGCAGGCAAAGTGGAGGTAGACAGGCCCCTGTTGTTGATAGGGGCAAGACAGACAGGCACAGTGGAGGTTGGCAGGTCCCTCTGGTGTTGATAGGGGCAAGACAGGCAGGCACAGTGGAAGTAGACAGGCCCCTCAAATGTTGATAGGGGCAAAACAGGCAGACACAGTGGTGGTATAGTCAAATCCCTCTGGTGTTGATAGGGGCAAGACAGGCAGGCACAGTGGAGGTATAGTCAGGTCCCTGTGGTGTTGATAGGGGCAAGAGAGGCAGGCACAGAGTAGGTATAGTCAGGCTCTCTGGTGTTGATAGGCAGGCACAATGGAGGTCGGCATGTCCCTCTGGTGTTGATAGGGGCAAGTCAGGCAGGAAAAGTGGAGGTACAGTCAGGTTCCTCTGGTGTTGATAGGGGCAAGACAGGCAGGCACAGTTGAGGTATACTCAGGTCCCTGTGGTTTTAATAGGGGCAAGTCAGGCTGGCACAGTGGAGGTAGTCAGATCCCTCTGGTGTTGATAGGCAGGCACAGGGGAGGTCAGCAGTTCCCTCTGGTGTTGATAGGGGCAAGACAGGCAGGCACAGTGGAGGTACTCACTAGTCAGGTCCCTCTGGTGTTGATAGGGGCAAGAAAGGGAGGCACAGGGGAAGTCAGCAGATCCCTCTGGTTTTGATAGGGGAAGACAGGCAGGCACAGGGAGGTATTCACTAGTCAGATCCCTCTGGTGTTTATAGGGGCAAGACAGGAAGGCACAGTAGAGGTTGACAGGCCCCTCTGGTGTTGATAGGGGAAAGACAGGAACATAAGAACATAAGAAAATGCCATACTGGGTCAGACCAAGGGTCCATCAAGCCCAGCATCCCGTTTCCAACAGTGGCCAATCCAGGCCATAAGAACCTGGCAAGTACCCAAAAACTAAGTCTATTCCATGTAACCATTGCTAATGGCAGTGGCTATTCTCTAAGTGAACTTAATAGCAGGTAATGGACTTCTCCTCCAAGAACTTATCCAATCCTTTTTTAAACACAGCTATACTAACTGCACGAACCACATTCTCTGGCAACAAATTCCAGAGTTTAATTGTGCGTTGAGTAAAAAAGAACTTTCTCCGATTAGGAGAAGGCACAGTAGAGGTTTCTCCGATTAGGAAGGCACAGTAGAGGTTGACAGGCCCCTCTGGTATTGATAGGGGCAAGACATGCAGGCACAGTGGAGGTATAGTCAGGTCCGTCTGGTGTTGATAGGGGCAACAATACAAACTTAGAAGTCGAATGTCTGATCTGGATTCTTTATTGGACAGAGACAGATATCTTTATACAAGCCCGACTCAGGCCAAGTTTTGCCCTCTTACAATGGGGCTGCATCAGGGGTTACAATATACAACAAATAAGACATACTAATAAATAAATAGAAATCATAAAAACATAATTAAAAATAGACATATAAAGAGGCTCCACTTCTTTATTTGTTAAATGAATAATCAAGATGTATTAGGTTATGCTGATTTTCTTGTGTTGTTTTTCACGCAGGCACAGCGGGACAGAGTCGTCCGTGCACAGGACAGGCACATCAGTATTTATTTATTTATTTATTTATTTATTTATTTAAGGTTTCTTATATACCGAGGCATGTTTGCAAAACATCACCTCGGTTCACAATGTAACATAACTTAGCAACAAGCTTTACAATAATAACATTAACAGGGGGAGTGTTAACAGGGGCAGGAGATAATACAGGACTTATATACAGGAATTATATACATATGTACATGTTAGTTTTAACAAGGGAGTTAAAACAAGGCAGTGAAGAACATTAGCAGGGGGAAGTAAAAGATGGGTGGGAGGAAGAGGAGAATACCTACAGGGGTGGGGGGGAAGGGAGGGCAAAGGAGAGGTCGCGGATCAGTCAGGCGGTCAAGGCGTATCTTTGGGGAGAGTTAGTTCGTTAGTCAGGGTAAGCTAGTTTGAATAGCCATGTTTTAAGATTGTGCTTGAATTTTTTGTGGCAGGGTTCCTGGCGTAGTTGGGAAGGCATTTTGTTCCAGTGGGCGGTTCCTGCGATGATGAAAGATCGCTCTCTAAAGGTGGTATGCTTCATGAGTTTAGGAGAGGGTATTTGGAGTTTAGCCTGGTGATATGTTCTTGTGGGTCTTGTCGGAGTGTGAAGCAGGAGATGTTCTGGGAACCATTGCATGTCTTGGTTATGAATGGCTTTGTGTATGAGCGTGAGTACTTTATATATAATCCTAGAGGCTACGGGGAGCCAGTGTAATGATTGAAGGACGGGTGTGATGTGGTCATGACGGTGAGTGTTCGTAAGGATACGTGCCGCAGCATTTTGTAATAGCTGTAGAGGTTGTAGAGTACTTTTTGGTAATCCTAGGAGGATAGCGTTGCAGTAATCAAGTTTGGATAGGATCATAGCTTGTAGAACTGTGCAGAAGTCAGAGGTGTGAAGGAGAGGTTTGATTCTCTTCAATGTGTGGAGTTTGAAGAATCCGCTTTTTTTGGTGGCTGAAATGAATTTTTTGAGGTTGAATTGGTTATCTATCATGATGCCAAGGTTGCGGGCTTGTGGGGTGGGAGGGTAACTGGGTAGTGAGGCGGTAGTGAGTGGGGGGGGGGGGGAGGGTAATTGGGTAGTGATGGGGTAGGGGAGAGACTGCCTAAGGGGTTGTTAGGGGGGGAAAGAATGAGTATCTCTGTTTTGTTAGTGTTGAGTGCTAGGAAGTTATCGGAAAGCAATTTATTTATCTCAGATAGCGCAGATTTCCAGATCTTCATTGCATTTTCAATGGAATCATTAATAGGGATGAGTACCTGCACATCATCGGCATATATGAAGTGCTGGATACCCAGTTTAGAGAGGAGATGGCAGAGGGGGAGGAGGTATATATTAAAGAGTGTAGAAGAGAGGGATGAACCCTGAGGTACTCCTTGAGATAGCTTGACCGGGTTGGATTTGTTACAACCAATTTTTACACTGTAGCTTCTGTCACAAAGGTATGATTGGAACCATAGTAAAGCTGTGCCAGCAATGCCAATTTCCATGAGGCGTTTGATGAGTGTGAGGTGGTTGACGGTGTCAAATGCCGCAGAGATATCTAATAGTGCAAGTATGTGGGATTGTCCATTGTCCATGACTTTAAGAATGGATTCTGAGAGGGTGATGAGTAGTGTTTCTGTACTATGGTGTTTGCGAAAACCATATTGGGATGTGGAGAGTATGTTGTGTTCATCAATGTATTCAGTGAGTTGTTTGTTGATAATCTTTTCCAGTATTTTGGAGAGGAATGGGAGGTTTGATACTGGGCGATAATTGGCTAGTTCATTAGGATCCAGATTAGGTTTTTTGAGGGTGGGTTTGATAATGGCATGCTTGAGTTGCTTTGGAACTTGGCCTAGAGTAATGGATTTGTTCAGGATGTTTGCGATGTGTTTGGCTGTGGTAGCAGGGCTTGAGAGTAGTATTTTGGTGGGCAGGTTATCTGAGGGGTGATAGGCAGGTTTGATTTTCTTGAGTGTGGTTTCAATTTCTAGTGCAGATGTGTTTTCGAAGTTCAAAAGGGAGTAGTTTGGGTTTTTTGTGTGTGGGTGTGATTGTGTGCTTTGATTAGTGTATTTAATTGTGTTGTTTTTTGGTGTAGGTGAGTTCGGGGAGCCAGAATGAGCTGTAAAGCGTGCCATAATGGTTTCCACTTTAGAAAGGAAATAAGATGCTAGATTCTCACATTTTGTTTCATCGTCATTGTTGGGGTTGCATCTGTCTTGTGATGTAATGAGGCTGTTTACATATTGGAAGAGGGCTTGTGGGTTGAACTGGATCTGATGGATTCTTGTGGCATAGAAATCTTTCTTTGCTTTTTCTGTGGCTTTTCGGTAGATGTTTAATTGGGTGCGAAACTGAGATAGTGTAGTAGGGAGACGGTTCCTTCGCCAGGTTTTCTCTAGTTTACGAAGGTTCAGTTTCATGGTTTTAAGTTCATTTACATACCATGGTTTTTTGTTATTCTTTTCTAGGTTGATTTTTTTGGTTTGAGAGGGGCAGAGTCTATCTGCTATGTTGGTGGTGATTTGGAACCATGAAGAGGTGGTGGAGTTAGCATCTGAGAGGTCAAGGTTAGGTAGTTCCTCTGATAGGGCCTCTATGATATCTTCAGTTTTAGCCTGTCTACGGAATGTGATTGTTTTTGTGGGTTGTGAGGATTGTGGGGGTTTTTGTATAGTGCACCAAGTATCTATACGGTAGTGATCTGACCAGGGGATGGGCGTACAGAGGGGGTGGTCAGCTTGGATTAATGTATTGGTAAATATAAGGTCAAGGGTATGACCCGCTTTGTGTGTGGGGTCAGTCACAATCTGTTTGAATCCAAGGGTGTTTATAGCTATTAGTATGGTTTCGCATGCTGGGGATGGGGGGTCACAGTCGACATGGAGATTGAAGTCTCCGAGAATGATGGCTGGGTTGGCAATGTTTATATGTTTAGAGATGTATTCTATGAGGGGGGAGGGGTTCTTTTCTAGGATGCCAGGCGGGGCGTAAATTAAGCAGAGTTGGAGTGAGCTGGATTTAAAGATGCTTATCTCTAATTTGGGTGGGGGGAGGGTAGATTGGAGAGAGAAGTTGAATCTCTTTTTGGCGGCAAGGAGAAGTCCACCCCCTTTCTTTTTGGGTCTAGGAATGGAGAAGATGCTATATAGGTCTGTGGGGAGTTGGTTGTGTAATGCAGTGTCGGTATCCTTTAACCAAGATTCTGTAATGGCACATATGTCAGGGAATTCGTCAGTAAGTATGTCATATAGTAGGGTAGTTTTCTTTACAATAGATTGAGCATTTAGAAGTAGGAGAGAGAAGGTCATTAAGCCTATCAGTTGTGTAAAGGGAGAGGTCATTATGGGTATAAGTGATCTGTGATGTATGTTTTGGTAGGTGTCTCGGATCACTTTATATGAGGTGTAGAAGTGTGTAATGGTGGGAATATGTTGTATGTGTTGATAACCCATGTTGCTAATTCGTGTGTGGGTTGGAGTATAGTAGTTGGTTGATAGATGTGAGGGGTAGGATTGTTTACTGCAGGGAGGGTGGAGGACAGGAAAAACATTAACATAGACTATTCACTTTTGCATTTGAGATATCAGGTATCACATAGACTATCTATCTATATTTGAGATATCAGATATAGCATAGACTATCCATCCACATATGAGTAATCAGATATGACATAGATTATCCATCCACATTTGAGTTATTAGATACAGCATAGACTATTCACTTTTGAATTTGCGATATCAGTAGGAGGTATTAGCATAAAATAAAGTGGTAGGGGTTGTTTAGGGTGGGGGAAACAGCGAAATAGGAAGTCAAGTGTTATTGTGCTTCAAATTAGTTCTGCTGTACTGTTTTCCCTAGAATTGTGGCTCTTCATTCTGATTGTAATAAAGATTTTCCTGTTTGTGGCAATATTACCTTTTATGGCAGGTAGGGGATGCTTTTCCTTATACCTATGTACCCATAGGATAGCGGATGTTCTGTTGAAATATTCAGGAGGTAGGGTCATTGGGTGTGAGGGGTGTTGTTGCTCTGGTCTGTCTGCGGTGGTCTTCCTTCGGGTCTGCACGAAGGGGCGCACAAAGGGGCAGGCCCCTTTGTCGTGCTCCTTCGGCGTGCGACGCCCGGCGTGCGACGCCTAGGTGCCGCGGATGATTTAAAGACCTCCTGGCCCTGCTCTGATTGGCGGTGCTGCGCTCTTTTTTAGTGGCTGCCGGCCGGGAGGAGGGCTGAAGGAGGAGCCCGAGGTCCAGGAACGGCGCCTCGTGGTCGGCGCGGGGGTCTGCCGGGGTGAGGGTGCAATTTGAGGGCCTTACCCCGGTGGGTCTCGGCGCCGGCTGCGCAGGCCTCGCACGGTCCCGTCCCGCTGGAGAAGTCGCTGAAGAGGTGAGTTTTCGTCGCCGCGGGAGATTTAAAGGCCTCCTGGCCCTGCTCTGATTGGCGGTGCTGCGCTCTTTTTTAGTGGCTGCCGGCCGGGAGGAGGGCTGAAGGAGGAGCCCGAGGTCCGGGAACGGCGCCTCGTGGTCGGCGCGGGGGTCTGCCGGGGTGAGGGTGCATTTGAGGGCCTTACCCCGGTGGGTCTCGGCGCCGGCTGCGCAGGCCTCGCACGGTCCCGTCCCGCTGGAGAAGTCGCTGAAGACCAGGATGGGCCAGTAGACCAGGATGGGCTGCCGATGGCCCATCCTGGTCTGCCCAGTAGACCAGTAGACCAGGATGGGACCAGTAGACCAGGATGGGCCATCGGCAGACCTGGACGTATCATTCGCCCATGGACAACTCTCTTTGGCATGTCTGAGCGAGATGTAGTCCGAACCTACTGGCTGAGCTCACAGGCAATCCTGTTCCTCTATGAAGATCTGCGCTACGACCTTGAGCCCCTGGTCAATCGCCACCATGCTGTGCCAAGGTTGATGAAACTTCTTGGTGCCTTAAATTTTTTTGGTACCAGAAGTTTTCAAACCCCTGTGAGTGTCATTGCGGGTATGATCAGGCCTCCTTCTCACGGCATCTGGCACAGGTCTTGAACGCCATAATGAAGCGGATGAGGAAGTACATCATGTATCCTACAGATCCAGTGGAGCTGCAACAGATCCGCAGTGGGTTCATGGGTATTGCAGGGATGCCTAACATGTTGGGTGCTATAAACTGCACCCATATTGCATTTACCCCCAGGTTGGAGGAAGAGAGTTTGTTCCGAAATCGCAAGCACTTCCATTCAATGAATGTTCAAGTCGTTTGCGATGCATACCTTCGGATTCTAAATGTTGTAGCGAAGTATCCTGGGAGCTGCCATGATGCCTACATTCTGGCACATTAGCTATGGGGACCCATTTCCCAGAGGGGAAGTATGGTGAAGACTGGCTACTTGGTAAGTAACATTGGCTACGGCCTGGGATTCTATATCTGGGATGTTCGGTATACAATATGTGTGCATTTATATATGTGATGTGTTTAAGATGTTAAGCACTGTAAAGTTGTTTTTGATGCATTCCTGATTATTCCCCCTATAGGTGATGGCGGCTATGGCTGTAAGCCCTGGCTGCTAATTCCACTCCAGTCTCCATGCACTGCGGCAGAAAAATGCTACAATGAGGCTCATGGCAGCACCAGAAACGTTATCGAGTGGACTTTTTGGCTTTCTTAAAGGATGATTCCGATGTCTGGATCACTTTGGGGGAGCCCTGCAGTACAATGCAGAAAAGGTGACGAATATCATTGTTGCCTGCTGCATGCTACACAACATTTGTCAGCGATTTGGTGTGCATGTAGATGTAGCAGAAAACTTGCCGCCAGATCTGCTTGTGGAACCGGCAGCCAAGACGGTCAACACCACAAGGGAGAATGATGTCTGACGAAGGATCATCGAATCTTATTTCTCGTGTAAGTTCTTAACTGTTATACATTCATTTCTCCATACTGATGTGGTGCTTTTATTGTAGTACATAGCTATGCAAAATTCAAGATATAATCATTTTATGACTGTACAGTATGTTTAATCTTGTGCTGTGTTTCTTTCAGGAGCTGTGATACATCCATCAAACCATTTCCCAGCAAGCAGAGAAGTTGATTTAAAATAACAAATAATAGTGAAACAAATAAAATTTAGTTGGAAATTTCCCTTGTCTTCTTTGTGTTTTCCATTGCATCATTTATAGTTCTTGAAGTATAAAATCAATAAATTGTGTTCCCATTTAATCCTCAATAAATTGCTTTCTTTCCTTTTATTATAGCTTCTTACGCTATGTTATTTTGGCGTCCATGATGCTCCATGAACCAGAGGAGACATAGACGCCTCTATGGATGCCAGGAGAAGGACGCCGTGCCAGGCCTTCTTCCGGCATCTACAATTAGGCGTCCCTGCGGCTCCGCGGGTCCATCGCAGACATGGACGCCTGTATGGATGCCGGGTGAAGGACGCCGTGCCAGGCCTTCTTCCGGCGTCTACAATTAGGCATCCCTGCGGCTCCGAGGGTCCATCACCGGGAGAAGGACACAGGATGCTTGCACATGGAATACCACGCCCGGACAGCCATTTTGTTTATGCTACCCTGACTTCCAAGATGCCACGTGGGAGGCTTCCCAATTTTATGGAGGGGGATGTCCAGCTCCTGGCATCTCTAATTGTTGACAATGAAGCCCACCTGTACTTCCGCCCTGGGTGCCCGCGGGACCAGGACCGGGCTGACGAGGCCTGGTGGGCGCTCAGGGCGCAATTCAACGCCCAGTCGACCTACCCGAGGGAGGTAAGTTCATAGGCCTATGTTGTGGTTGGCCAAGGTCTGGTTTATGTTGCTTATAAGGAATGACACAGCTTATACTTCTAGCTAGCAGGAAAAAAATCAAGTTATTTATTGTTTATTTATTTATAGATTTTTCTATACCGGGGTACGTAAATAACATCACCTCGGTTTACATTCAAACAGTAATTCAGCATTGCGCTTTACAATATAACAAGGTAACTAAACGAAAACAATACAGTATATAACTTTGTATTAATAGAATATAAGCAATATATGAGAGATTGTGGCAGTTAGGAAGAGTAGTTGAGGATTCAGATCATTGATAGTAGGCTTTTTTAAATAGCCAGGTTTTAAGGTTTTGTTTAAATTTTTTGTGACAGAGTTCCTGGCGTAATTCAGAGGGCATGGTGTTCCATATTGTTGATCCAGCAATGATTAAATTAAATTTAGTATTTTGGTGTTTTGTATTGCTGGGGGTCAGAAAAGAAAAACTGACACTTGACTTGTTTGGTTAGAATTGTTTTTTGCCTCAAAAGCAAAGTAAAAGTTTAATATCAACTTGTTTCCTATTTGTGTTTTATTCTTGCTAGGTTGAGGCATTTAGAAAGCGGGCGAGGCGGATCCGACGGGAGGAGCCCGAATACCTGACGGCCATGCGGGCCCACCGCAGAGCGGAGGAAGGTATGTGCTGTTAGCAATTGAAATGTCATGGTTACCATGCAAGTGGCAAGGTCTTCTTTAATAATGGCTATAAGAAATTTATCATTTCTACCATTCTGGATCTTTGCATGCACAGCTGTGACACTTTTGCTATTTCTGTTTTCAGAGACAACCTCGGAGGGGTCATCGAGCTCCGAATCTGTTCCTCCAGCAGAACAGCAAGGTGAGCCTTTAATAGTATCGGCCTTGTAGAAGTATATGGATGTTTTATGCCGTGTGGCACACCGCTCACATTTGCATTATTAAATGTCATGCTAACAGTAATGCTAGAGGTGAGGGTCTTGTTTAAAAATGGCTATAAGCATGTTATCCTTCCTACCGTTCTGGATGTTTGCATGCGCAGCAGCAGTAACGCTTTCGCTTTTTCTCTTTTCAGACACATCGGAAGAGGAGGAAGGTGAGGAGCCATCCCCTGTTGTTGAGCCACCCCCAGTTTTGCCACCCCCCATCTCTCCTACCCCACCAGCCATGGGAGATGAGGAGGACATCGTCATTGACGTTGTCAACCCAGACTCTCCGGAGCTTCCAGGTGCGGGTCGACAGCCAGAGGTCAGCGCAGCAGCTGGGGAAGGGCCCTCAGCCCTTGAGGGATGCCTGGATGCTGTGCTGGCTCTCCAGGTATGGTTGATCCGCAGCCTGGATGTCCAGGAGGGACTGGCAGTGCAGGCGGTGACCATCCTGAACGACCTGCACCATGGCCAGCGGGAGATCATAGAGCTCCTGCGCACAATGGCAGGAGCACAATCCCTGCTCGTCATGGGGCGGGATCCTGCGGGCCCTTTAAAGAGACTAGAAGAAATAGGACTATAGCCTGGTTCAGTTCCTACCTAAGTAACAGATTTTACCAAGTATGTATAAATAACGTATTGTCAGAGAAAATTAATCTTCAAAAGGGAGTACCACAGGGATCAGCACTCTCCGCAACACTCTTCAATATTTACCTGCTTCCGCTATGCCACCTCCTGGCAGGCCTGGGAGTCATACACTACATTTATGCTGATGATATTCAACTACTGCTATCCATTGATGAAACAATGGAAAAAACACTAAAACTAGCAAACATGTACCTAGTCATCATCAAACAGCTTCTAAACCAAATGGAGCTAGTTATTAACATTGAGAAAACTGAATTCTTACATTTAAAATGGAAAAATTTGATGGTCATCCAAACCCCAATACTGCTAAAAAATAATCAGAAAATAGAATTAGCCGATAAAGTACGAAACCTCGATGTGATAATTGACACAGAACTCAGCCTCAAACAACATGTATCACTAAAAGTCAAAGAAGGATATGCCAAACTTATGGTTCTAAGGAAGTTAAAACCTTTACTAACATTGACTAACTTTAGAACAGTCTTACAAGCAATAATATTTGCTAGTACCGACTACTGTAATGCCCTTTTCCTAGGATTACCATACACAACAATAAGACCACTCCAAATACTACAAAACTCTGCCGCAAGAATACTTACTGGCAAAAGAAAAAGGGATCACATTACCGAAACTCTAGCAGAACTACCCTGGCTACCCATCGATCACAGAATGCAATACAAAACACTTGCACAATACATAAATTAATTCATGACGAAAAAGCAGAATGACTGAACACAGCACTCCGTGTTCATGTCCCACATAGAAACCTGAGATCTGCTAACAAAGCACTTCTAACCATCCCTTCTGTTAAAACAGCAAGACTGACCCAAGTCAGTGAACGGGCATTGTCCTTAGCTGGACCAATACTATGGAACACGATGCCCTTAGAAATTAGACTACAGAGAGATTTCAAAATTTTCAAAAAGAGTTTAAAAACCTGATTTTTCAAGCAAGCATTTTTCAAAGAGAACGGAGAATACTGGAATTAACGAAATCCAGCGGCAGAACATCAGAACGCAGCACCCTGCTCAATATGTGTGTTTTATTAAAACAAAATATACATTCCGATAGAATTATACATGTAACTAATACTGTAAAACGTAAAATAAGATAAGAAATGGCATCATCAATAATTGTATAGTTATTTGAATCAATCAACCACATTTGAGTGAATCAGTCATTTAAAAGTTAAAAAATAAAAAAGCCAAGGTGACATATAGAGGATAAATACACTAAAAAGATGGGTTTGTAACACACCAAGTGAATTTGTACATAGCCTCACGGTAGAATAAATTGCATAAAAACAAAATCCAGAATATTAATAAAAACATCATCATTACCTTACAATAATCTTCTTGAATTCATTAGTTATATATCGACGTAAAATAAGGACAAGATTTATAACATTTTGTAAATAGTCTTTATTATGAAGCTATGTTACCGGACTTTAATGGCACTTCCTATAGATAGTATTAACTGATACAATTTACCGAATATGTATATATATGCCCTCTGTAAACCGTTGTGATGGTATATAACTTAACGATGGTATAGAAAAGATTTCAAATAAATAAATAATAAATAATTTATGCATACCTCGACTTGCTCCTGTGTCAGCGCCGAACTGTGTGCGCACGCCGACGATGACCTCTGGCCTCACAGTACTGAGAACCAGCTCCTCCACAGGGGTCAACACTATATGACACCGGTCCTCTTTGCTGCCGCATCAATTTTTGCAGCCTATTCTTTCACCTCTTTTCTAGTGTCGCGCCACCAGTGCTATACCTGTTTTACATCCCTAGGCGGACAGAAACAGAGCTCACATCCTGTGCGATCTTCTCCCAAATCCGTTTCTTCATGGAGCCTGAAACATTGGACTGGAAGAGAACTTTATATTTGTCACAGACAGCACAGCACAGCAACTCTTTTTCTTCATCCGTGAAGCGAGCGTTATGGGTTCACTTTTTGGATGGCTGGCTATACTTCTGCCTTCCAGCTGTTGATGTTCACTGTACTCTGCCTCGACGTGCGCAATAGAACGTTTTCCAGCCATAATGCCTGAATGGGAAAAAAAAGAAGAATAGGGATTAATGAATGTAGAGACAGCATGACGGAAATAGACAAAAGCAGAATAAATGAAAAAAATTGTGAACCAGAAACAAGAGAGGTCCATGGACAGCATCAAGCAAGAGCCTGAACTAGTGCCTTCTAGCGGTTGCCAATCTCCGGATTCTGCCTCTACCCATACAATGGAATGTTTTCCTGGCATGATTGTCTGAAAAGGAGAAAAAACTGGAGGAAAGGGATTAATTAATGGAGAGATAATCAAGAATAGAATGACCCCGAAGGAAGAGGAGCACATGCAGAGTATACAGTAAAGAGTCAAAATCAAAAGAACAGAAGAGGAGCAAACAGCAAAGAGTCAAAATCAGCAAAACCAAAGAATGGCCGCAAAGGAAGAGGAGCACATGGAGAGCATACATCAAAGAGTCAAATCAGCAAAATGAAAGAAAAAATGACATAATGGAAGGCCCCACGACCGAAGGACATCGGTCTGAAAGAGGCGGGAATGTCCATGTCATAGGCCCTGCTACCGATCCTTTCCGGACACTCAGGGCAGCAGCCATGGATGTTGGAAGGTAGCGGGGCCTCTGACCATAGACGTCCGGAAAGAGGCGGGAACGTCCATGGCATGGTCTGAGGCAGCCCTTGCTACCTTCCAATGTCCATGGCTGCTGCCTTGAGCGTCTGGAAAGGATCGGTAGCAGGGCCTCCGATCATGGACGTCCGGGTTGCGAGGCCTGCCTCTGACCACGTCATGGACGTTGGTCGGAAAGAGGCGGGAACATCCATGGTTGAGGCCCCCACTACCTTGCAATTTTCATGGCCTTGAGCGCCCGGACATCAAAGGTAGCGGGGCCTCCGATCATGGACGTCCGGAAAGAGGCGGGAACCTCCATGGCGTGGTCTGAGGTAGGCCTCGCTACCTTCCAAAGTCCATGGCCACCCTGAGCACCTGGACGTCCATGGTCGAAGGCCACCTCTACCTTGCAACGTCCATGGCCTTGAGCACCCAGACATGGAAGGTAGCAGAGCCTCCGATCATGGACATCTGGAAAGAGGCAGGAATGTCCATGGCATGGTCCTGAGGTAGGCCTCGCTACCTTCCAATGTCCATGGCCGCCCTGAGCACCCGGACGTCCATAATCGGAGGCCCCGCTCGCTTCCAATGTCCATGGCAGCTGCCTAGATCGCCCGGATGTGGAAGGTATCAGGCCTCCGATCATGGACGTCTGGGTGCTCAAGGCAGCGGCCTCTGAGCATACATGACTCCCGGTGTCCATGCGGTATCCAAGCATCCATTAGTATGCTCTTACCTGCTGAAAGCATTGCCAATCTTCTGAAAGATATCCAAAGGCACCACTGTAACCTCTCTGTCCTGGCCCGAACCAAATACAAAGGGACTTTCTTACTTAGCGATGCAACTTATATACACGTCCAAGGTAGGATTATGACGCGGCGATGATGTCACAAAGAGGGAACAATGGGATAAGTTTCCAGATTGATGAAAAGTTACATTTTCGTAACATTTTAAAAATGACATTTCCCGTTCCATTGAAATGACATGTATGGTATGGAAGCAGCGCACCCTGGATACTTTATCTTCCACGGGGCTCCAGCGGTGAACTAGGCCTGCGCGATCGGCGCTGAAGCCCGTCGGGGTAAGGCCTCTTGTTCCGCTCACCCCGATCGGGCTCCCTCACCGATCACCGGCCCGTCTCTCCAACATCCACTTACCTGAGAGGCAGCGAGTCTCTGCCTCCAGCCAGCCGCCATCGGAGCTAAGTTACGTCGATCCTGCACAGCCTCGACCCGAAGCACGAGCCCTCGCCTCTAGCAGGCCCCCAGCTGAGCCGCGAGCCCTCGCCCCGTACCGCCCACGAAAAAGTCGCGGCGGTGACGTCAGAGGCGCGACCGGCGGGCTATTTAAACCACCACTCTCCTAGCGCCGCGCGCCGGGCGTCGCGCGCACGAAGGAGCGCAACAAAGGGGCCTGCCCCTTTGTTTCGCCCCTTCGTTTCGAACTTCGCTTCCCCGAGCTGCATCACACCAATACTGCACTAGAACTCATCCAGCATCCACCCATCATTCAATTCAACCAGCAGCCTCAGCATTCAACCCTCTGTCTCAGCATTCAACCAGCAGCCTCAGCATTCAACCCTCTGTCTCAGCATTCAACCAGCAGCCTCAGCATTCAACCCTCTGTCTCAGCATTCAACCAGCAGCCTCAGCATTCAACCCTCTGTCTCAGCATTCAACCAGCAGCCTCAGCATTCAACCCTCTGTCTCAGCATTCAACCAGCAGCCTCAGCATTCAACCCTCTGTCTCAGCATTCAACCAGCAGCCTCAGCATTCAACCCTCTGTCTCAGCATTCAACCAGCAGCCTCAGCATTCAACCCTCTGTCTCAGCATTCAACCAGCAGCCTCAGCATTCAACCCTCTGTCTCAGCATTCAACCAGCAGCCTCAGCATTCAACCCTCTGTCTCAGCATTCAACCAGTAGCCTCAGCATTCAACAGCCTCAGCATTCAACCCACTGTCTCAGCATTCAACCACCTCAGCATCCAACCAGCCACTTCAGCAGTCAACCAACAGCCTCAGCATTCATCTAGCAAAAGATTACACAACCAAACATATCATTCAGACCTCCTTAAAGAACATTTCCACAATCTATTACCGCCACAACGTCATAGGACACCTGATTCTGACAACACCATCAAAGTCTTCTCCCTCATACAACCATGTTGCAAGGACACCCAATACATATATTACATCACAACTCCTTCTCCAAGATGAAGCCTACACTAAGATATCAACCTATAACCCGTAGAAATCTAACCCCGGTAATGATCTCACCAGTCACACAATTACTTGGTTTGGCTCTATTCACCTTATCACTCTTCAATGCCCAATCAATCACAAAAAAAAAACCCACATCCTTAATGACCATCTGCTAGATACTAAACCAGACATCTGTGCCATCACAGAGACCTGGTTAAAATCCTCAGACACAGTCCTAATAAATCAATTGCCTACACAGACATATGATGTCTTCTCCTTACCCAGAAAGAAAAAGAAAGGAGGAGGTCTCCTAATAGCTGCAAAAAAACTTTTTAACCTCAAGCAACAACCTATCTATACTATACCCAAACTTGAGGTAGGCCTATTCAAATCTAAGTCACTTCAAATCCTACTCACCTACGCGCCTCCCGGACTTTTAGATCAAGATGCCTCTCCCATGATAGAGGTTATAGCCAAATACTTAAAACTAGACTCTCCTGCCATAATCATTGGAGATTTTAACCTCCACATTGATGCCAGTCCTCGATCGACCAACTGTGATGCTTTCCTATCAGCACTTTCGGACATGGGCTTCAAACAGCACATTAACCAACCAACACATAAAGCGGGTCACACTCTTGATCTTATCTTCACAAATTCTAATCTCACCCCACTCTCACCCCCCTTATGCCTACCAGTCCCATGGTCAGATCATTTTATGATCAACTCCTCCTTCAGGTCATTGACAGGATTGACCACACCTCATCAGCCTACAACTCTATACTACAGGAAAACTTGTTCTTCAGAAGATCTTGGCAAATCCCTGATCAGAAATCTCCCAAACTTGGATCTTTCAAATCCCAATTCAGCTATCACCTCATGGCAAAACATCACTGAAATGATAGCTAACGAATTATGCCCACTGTCAAAAAAAATTATAAACCCCTCCCATAAAAATAAGCAACCGTGGTTCTCAAATGAACTCCGCACTCAGAAGCAAAATCTAAGACGGAAAGAAAAAGAATGGAGGAAGAATTCTAATCCCCTCACTCTTTCCATATACAAAACTACTCTCCACCAGTACAGATCAGCAATACTTCGAACAAAAAGAGATTTCTATGCTCACCGCATCCACGATATGCTGTATGATGCGAGGGCCCTCTTCTCCTATGTTTCGGAACTTACCAAAACAGCTCTTCCTAATATCCCTGACGATACAGCTCAATCAAAGGCCAATGACCTGGCCTTATTCTTTCAAAATAAAATCACCAATACCCTGGCCAGATTACCTGTCAACACAAATCCTACTCTTCCGGACACAGTTCTCCTACCTAACTCAGACATAAGATTGGATTCCTTTGATTCGACCCACACCTTAGAGGTAGAATCGCTGATAAAAAGAATGAAACCTTCGACCCACCCGCTGGACCAAATACCCTCCAAGTTACTGATTCTCATCCCAGAATACATATCCAAATATCTAGCTGATATCATCAATTGTTCCCTTACACAAGGAATATTCCCGGACGCACTCAAATTGGCCACGCTCAAACCCATACTCAAAAAATCCAACCTGGACCCGGAAGAACTCAACAATTACCGTCCCATATCAAACCTCCCATTTGTATCTAAGATCATGGAGAAAATTGTAAATAAGCAACTTTCAAATTACCTAGAAGACCACAATATACTTCACACGTCACAATATGGTTTCCGAAAAGAACACAATACGGAAACCCTCCTCACCTCCCTCCTGGATCAACTATATATTGGTTTTGATAAAGGACAGTCATTTCTCTTAGCCCTCCTCGACATCTCTGCGGCTTTTGATACGGTAAATCACAACATCCTCCTAAACCGACTCTCAGACATAGGAATTACAGTCTCAGCCCTCAGATGGTTCGAATCTTTCCTCAGTAATAGAGGCTATAAGGTAAAAATTAAAAACATGGAATCACCGCATACTAATGCTCCTTTTGGCGTCCCACAGGGCTCCTCCCTATCACCCACCCTGTTTAATATCTACATTCTCCCCCTCTGCCACCTACTTTCAAACCTCAAACTCAAATTTTATATTTACGCAGATGACCTTCAAATTTTAATCCCTATATCCAAATCATTGGACTCAACACTCAGGTTATGGAACGCTCATCTACAAACTATAAACCACTACTTATCCAGCCTCAACCTTGTGCTCAACACTTCTAAAACCGAACTCTTACTAATTACTCCAGAAGGTAGTCCCATACTTCTCCAATCACAAAATATTCCACATATATCACACGCCAGAGATCTTGGAGTCCTAATCGACAGTCACCTGAACCTAAAGCATTTTATAAAACACACTACTAAGGAGTGCTTCTACAAGTTACAAGTACTCAAAAAACTCAAACCGCTCCTATTCCACTACGATTTCAGATCCGTCCTCCAAGCCATTCTGTTCTCTAAGATCGACTATTGCAACTCCATTCTGCATGGTCTTCCAGCCTCTACCATTAAACCGCTCCAGCTGCTACAAAATGCAGCGGCAAGGATCCTGACAAATACCAATCGGAGAGAGCATATTTCTCCTATTCTAAAAGATCTCCACTGGCTCCCAGTAAACTTCCGGATCCTCCATAAATCTCTCACAATCATTCATAAAAATATCCACCATCAAACCCCGCTTGATCTGTCTCATCCTCTCAGACTGCACTCGACAGCCAGGCCTTTAAGGGATGCTTACAAGGGATCTTTACACGTTCCTACAATCAAATTAGTGCACCACGCAAACATCAGAGACCGGTCATTCTCTACTGCAGGCCCTTCCATGTGGAACGCCATGCCTCCGGACCTCAGACTGGAGACTTGTCTAACAACTTTTAAAAAGAAACTAAAGACATGGCTGTTCAGCCAAGCCTTCCCCACTACAAACCCCATTCCCTGATCTAGAATTGTACACCACACATCTCTGTAAACAAAACTTTCCAAATTTTCATGCATAATATCCATTAAAGAGAGGTTGGCTCCTTGCCCCCTCCTCTGTATATAGTATTTATTCTATTTTATTGCACTTTATATATTTATTGCTCCGCTCACCCCTTCTTTTTTTCCTACTCCAAGTTAAGGCTTCCTTGTTATAATGTAACTGTATGCTCTGTATCTCTTGTTGATTGGTTAATTGTATATTCTACTTAGTTCATTGTAAACCGAATTGATTTGATTTGTATCAAGAAAGTCGGTATATAAAAGCCTTAATAAATAAATAAAATAAATAAATACTGTATAGGAGTTCTATAACGTCCTATACAGTAAAATGGATAGCAAGCACTTACCGCGCAATAGACGCGCCTTTGGCGCCGCTTGAATTTGTGTCTAATTTGAATACTGAATAAAGCGAATTGTGAAACAAAATGTGCGCGCGGCAAACAAGCGGGCGCTGGACACTGCCGCACTTTATTTTATGCGTTGGTACTGTATCGGCCTGTTTGTGTTTTAAATCCTCTCCTGTCTGTTCTGATAGGCATCAGTTTCTAAGGGGGAGAGGGGATGTTTGCAGATTCAATTTGTTAAAAGTCTTCCCTCTGCTTTTGACAGACAATCACTTTAGATATCAATGTGTTATTTTGGCTATTCATTTTATTGACATAGCCTCATCAAAAAGGGTCTTAGAGTCAGCACATTAAGGGGCGGATTTTCAGAGCCCTGCTCGCCTAAATCCGCCCAAAACCGGGCGGATTTAGGCGAGCAGGGCCCTGCGCGCCGGTGAGCCTATTTTACATAGGCCTCCCGGTGCGCGCAGAGCCCCGGGACTCGCGTAAGTCCCGGGGTTCTCCGAGGGGGGCGTGTCGGGGGCGTGTCGGGGGAGGGGCCCGGTCGTCGTGGCGTTTAGGGGGCGTGTCGACAGCGTTTTGGGGGCAGGTACGGGGCGTGGCTACGGCCCGGGGCGGTCCGGGGGCGTGGCCGCGCCCTCCGTACCTGCCCCCAGGTCGCGTCCCGGCGCGCAACAGGCCCGCTGGCGTGCGGGGATTTACTTCTCCCTCCGGGAGGCGTAAATCCCCGGAGAAAGGTAAGGGGGGGGTGTAGACAGGGCCGGGCGGGTGGGTTAGGTAGAGGAAGGGAGGGGAAGGTGAGGGGAGGGCGTTAGAGGATTCCCTCCAAGGCCGCTCCGATTTCGGAGCGGCCTTGGAAGGAACGGGGGTAGGCTGCGCGGCTCGGCGCGCGCCGGCTATACAGAATTCATAGCCTTGCGCGCGCTGATCCAGGATTTTAGTGGATACGCGCGGCTCCGCGCGTATCTACTAAAATCCAGCGTACTTTTGCTGGCGCCTGATGCGCCAGCAAAAGTACGCCTATTCGCATTTTTTTAAAATCTACCCCTAAGCTTGTTTTTTGTTTGTCCCCTTAGAGATTGTGACCACACATTAATTTAGCTATTTCTGTTTTATATTTTATTTTTTGTATTGTTTGGTATTTTAATTATTTTAATACAGTATGAGACATATGCCCAGGTTCTAATTTTGTTTTGTCTGCATCGGCTTTATTTTATTACAGTGTGGTTTTTTGCCGACTCAATTTTAAAAGCCTCACCCGTTTTTTTTAATAGACAGTCATTTTAGACACAAGGTGTCAGCTCTTTTTTAACATAGGCTCAATTCTTAAGTGTCGTTTAGTCAGCACAATAATGATGTCAGTCCCCCCACTCATGTTATTTCGGTCGAGTATATGACAATATGCCCATGTTTCTGAAGTCATTCTGCTATACCTGTATCAAAAAAATGTTTATGTAATTTTTGTTATTTTTAAACCTCAGATTTTAGTATTTATTTATATTTTTATCCAAATTACATTTTTTAGTCTCATAGCAAGGAATTTGTATGGACATCTAATCGACTACCTCCGGCTTTTTCAAAAACTTGCTTAAACAGGTAAATATAGTCACTATTCAATCTGCTGATTTTAGATGTTGACACATAAGCTATGGTTAGTCCCTAAGTTTATTAGATAGCCTACAAGCGCCACCAATTTTTTTAGTCCATAATAATGATTTAATTATGCTGAATTTTTCTATATCTGTTTAGCCAATTCTGTATAAGGCCTGGAGCAGAGATCCATCGGTTTTTTATTTGGTTTGTATTTTTTCCTTTGAATCCATTTTTATTGGTTTTAATTTAGTTCAGAGCTTTTTAAGATGTATACTTTGCCAGTATTTTTATAAGACATTTTTTATTGTTGTTTTATCCTTGTTTTTAAGAGTTATTTACTACAATTTATGGTATATAAGGACCTTTCATCTGCATGAGGTGCTGTATACAGGCACAACCAAAATTCAACTAGCTAACATTATTGAGGCACCTGGGTAAATCATGTGATTTCAAAGTTATCTTCTTAATTATCTTGGTTAAAATTCTGATTTTTATTCAAAACCTTTTTGTTAAAAATTTGTTTTTATTTAATATTTTAGATAATTTTTAATATGTTTATATAGGGAGAAGATTAGACCTCAGCACCGGCAAAATAATTCTGTCAAAAAGCAGAAAATCTTTTGGAGCCGTGTTGGTACAATCATTGGTCTAAAGTCTACTCCTATTATTTTCTGTTTTCTATAAAATAAGTGTCATATAGACTACAATATCCTTGTAATCGGGAACATTTTTTTATATGAATATAAATTGCAGCACCGGTCAGAATCTTTCTTTAGAACTACTGACCACAATTTTTATAATATATGTAGCCTGAAGTTCTTACGGCTAAACGAGACAACTTCAGTTTTGTTACTGAAGCCGCCAAAACCACTGCAATTTTCCTGGCGTGAACCGCCTGCTGTTAGTAAAGTTGAGATTACTTGAAATTCAGTCTCCGTTACAACTTCTCAATTACACTGACTTTAACTTAGAACAAAACAGTTTCCGGTAATAGTTGATGCCGCCCGACAAATAGAACAGATAAACTGTTTAAGGTAATGGTAAAACCATTAATGTCCCGACAATAACTTATCTGAATATTTGTAGCCCAAATTTTTCTTTTGGCTAAATGAGACCGCTTTAGTTCTTGCTAAAGCCGCCAAGACCGCTGCAATTTCTCAGCGGAAGCCGCTGACGTTGACAACGTTTCGGAACCTGCATCAGGGCTGGCTTGATGTCGGACAAGAACGTCTCTGCAGTCGGGTCGTTCAGAACGATGTCAACGTCGGCGGCTTCCGCTGAGAAATTGCAGCGGTCTTGGCGGTCTTGTTCTGAGTTAAAGTCAGCGTAATTGAGAAGTTGTAACGGAGACTGAATTTCAAGTAATCTCAACTTTACTAACAGCAGGCGGTTCACACCAGGAAAATTGCAGTGGTTTTGGCGGCTTCAGTAACAAAACTGAAGTTGTCTCGTTTAGCCGTAAGAACTTCAGGCTACATATATTATAAAAATTGTGGTCAGTAGTTCTAAAGAAAGATTCTGACCGGTGCTGCAATTTATATTCATATAAAAAATTTTTCCCAATTACAAGGATATTGTAGTCTATATGACACTTATTTTATAGAAAACAGAAAATAATAGGAGTAGACTTTAGACCAATGATTGTACCAACACGGCTCCAAAAGATTTTCTGCTTTTTGACAGAATTATTTTGCCGGTGCTGAGGTCTAATCTTCTCCCTATATAAACATATTAAAAATTATCTAAAATATTAAATAAAAACAAAATTTTAACAAAAAAGTTTTGAATAAAAATCAGAATTTTAACCAAGATAATTAAGATAACAACTTCAAAATCACATGATTTACCCAGGTGCCTCAATAATATTAGCTAGTTGAATTTTGGTTGCGATTGTATTATACTAGCTAAATCCCTGATTTTCTTTGCTGTATACAGGCAAACACCGCTTTCATTATTCAACAGGTAGTTATTTAATTTTTTTATTTATTTTTTCATCTTGTGTTGTAGACACATGAATTTTTTAAATGGGAGGATAATGCTTAACATATGAACTAATGTGGAACAATGGGAGTTAATTTCTTTACACTAATTAAGAAACATATCAAACCCCTGTTTTATGCTTTAATAGCTCAATGATACGCAGCAAATTACATGATTATTAATCGATTCTATACTCTTATCAACCCCTGTTTTGTTACACAATTGTTCTTTTATAATATATGACCACTAGTTACTTTATCTTTCAATCATAGGCAAAGTTTGAATCAATTCTGTACCTTTCGTCTGACCATAACTATTAATTTGATGATTAACATTTATGTATTTTCCTTTGTTTAGTCTTATCCAGTACTGTTTGTATAAGTTTTTATTTTTTAATCATTTATTATGTTATGCATGGTTTTATGTGTTTATATGTTTATACATTTGCATATTTGTTTCATTTGTGTCTATGTAGCCCCTAAGCAGCTCGATAGAGCGAAACTCGGCCTGAGTCGGACTTTTTACTACGAAATATTAATAAACTCCTTGGTGTTTACCGATCTTCTTCTTCGTGTGGTCGCTACTTGCAATATTGGATCGGTTTCCAGTTTGTTTCTTCAGTGACGTCCAGAGCCATCAAGCAGATGTCATCAAAGTCTTGCAGAGGCTGTGGGATAATCATCTATATGCCAAGCTCAAGAAGTGTGCTTTCCACCAGGAATCTGTTCCCTTCTTAGGGTACATTGTGTCCAACAAAATCTTCCAAATGGACCCCCAGAAGACTAAAAGCATTCAAGACTGGCTTCAGCCTACTGGTATTAAAGCTCTCCAGCTCTTCCTGGGCTTCACTAATTATTATCGCATATTCATCAAGAACTACTCGACCTTGACAGAGCCACTTACTGCCATGACTAAAAAAGGAGCCAACCCATTACAGTGGTCTCTGAACGCCGTCTCTGCCTTTCAAGTCCTTAAGGAGGCATTCCTCAAGAAACCTTGTTTACGTCATCCTGACCCTCATCGGCCAATCATCGTTGAGGTCGACGCTTCTGATGTCGGTGTAGGGGCCATGCTCAATCAGCACAGTGATACGCATCCTCTTCATCCCTGCTCATTTTTCTCCAGAAGCTTTTCTCCAGCCGAGAGAAATTATGGCATCGGCGACAAAAAGTTGTTCACTATCAAGCTTGCATTCGAGGAATGGCGACCCTGGCTAGAAGGTACACAACACCAGATAACAGTGTTCACTGATCACAAGAACCTGGAATATTTATGTCATGCGCAGAGACTCAACCATTGCCAAACCTGATGGTCATTATTCTTCAACCGACTTGATTTCTTGCTCAAATACTGTCCTGCTGATAAAAATGTCCGGGCAGATGCCCTCTCATACTCCTTTACACCTGAAGATATTCCCGAAGCACCCTGTCACATCATCAATCCAGAGAAAATAGCTCTGGCTGCTACTCATTCTGTTCCAGCAGGTAAAACTGTGGTCCCTCAAAATCTATGGAAGAAACTTCTGAACTGAGCTCATGACTCCCAGTTAGCCAGACATCCTGGACAGACCCGTACTCTTGCCACCCTTCAACACTTCTATTGGTGGCTGACTATGAAAAAGGACGTCCAAGCGTACGTTGAATCCTGTGCTACCTGCGCCAGACAAAAGCCTCCTGCCGGTCACCCCTGGGGTCTCTTACAGCTGTTACCTGTCCCAGATGAACCATGACGCACATCGCGACCGATTTCATCGTTGATTTGCCACCTTCAAGTGGGAACAATACTATATGGGTCACAGTGGACCGCTTCTCAAAAATGGCGCACTTTGTGTCATTACCCGGACTACCATCTGCCCCAGAACTTGCCAAGCTGTTCATACGACATATATTCTGCCTGCACGGCATGCCTAAACACATCATTTCCGACAGAGGTGTTCAATTCACCACCAAGTTCTGGAGGGTACTGTATCATAAATTTGATATTGCCTTAGACCTGACATCAGTGTATCACCCCCAATCAAATGGGCAGAAAGAATGAATTGAACTCTCAAACAGTTCATTCGTGCCTATGTCAAATCTAGGCAGAGTGATTGGGCAGAACTATTACCCTGGGCTGAGTTCGTCCTGACCTCTCTTTCTGCCTCTGCCACTGGATCTACTCCATTCCAGATCGTGTATGGTCATCAGCCATTACCAACACTTTCAATACCTTTGCAGATACATCACCAACAGCTCAGGCTACAGCTGAAGAGATTCACCAAATCTGGACTCAAACTAAGGACCTCTTGTACAAAGCAGGACAATGGACCAAAAGGCATTACGATGCTCATCACAGAGCAGCACCCCAGTTTGAGCCAGGAGACAAGGTATGGCTCAGTACCAAATACCTCCGCCTCGAGCTGCCTTCAGTCAGATTTTCTCCACGCTACATTGGACCCTTCACTGTCCTTCGCACAGAAAGCATATAGAAAGACATGATTTAATGGGACACAGTCAACATGGATTTACAAGGGAAGTCTTGCCTAACAAATCTGCTTCATTTTTTTGCAGGGGTTAATAAACATGTGGATAAAGGTGAACCAGTAGATGTAGTGTATTTGGATTTTCAGAAGGCGTTTGATAAAGTCCCTCATGAGAGGCTTCTATGAAAACTAAAAAGTCATGGGATAGGAGGCGATGTCCTTTCATGGATTACAAACTGGTTAAAAAACAGGAAACAGAGAGTAGGATTAAATGGTCAGTTTTCTCAGTGGTAAACAGTGGAGTGCCTCAGGGATCTGTACATCTGTAATGCAGTTAGTGTAGCTGGGTTCAAAAAAGGTTTGGATAAGTTCTTGGAGGAGAAGTCCATTAATGTAGGAGCTCAATCCTATGAACAATCGTTGAATGAGATCGTTGAATGAGAAAACTGAGAATTTCTAATTAATAACGCCAGAATTGAAACGCATTGAAACGCACGGCCATATTGAATGTACTAACATTTGATACGCAATGGCATGCACTACGCACTTACGTACTGACATTCAGTGAAACGCACTACCATTTTGTAATAATATTTTGTATTGTATTAATATGATTGCTGCTATAAAATGTCTAACATATCATGTCTATTATATGACGTGTGCAATGGTCTGATTATAAGCTACACCTACTTGAAAGAATGTATAAAAGTTCACTCCCCACGGGGAGTGGCATGCAGTTTGTACTAAGCCTTTGTCTTAGCTGCATCTTGCTGGCAATAAAAGTCTATCTTTGCGGATCAGTTGTCTGGACCTCTTTCCTGACTTTTTACTGGCGGTTACATTTGGCGAGCCAGCCAGGAGGTGCCAGGGATGCTATATTAGCCCCCCAGTTGGTCCGGTAGTTTGGTGGCGGAGTGATCCCCCAGACTTACCTGGTGAGTGGCCACTGCTGAGTTCAGTGATCAGGCTTTTGAGGGGACCATTCCACAAATATTCTTCTGAGACCTCTGGGCTGGTGATCCGGAAAGAAGGCTTTCTTGACGATCGGAAGTTGTAACTTTGCAGGCGAGTATGTTGGGGAATAAGAAATAAGAAATATTTTAAGTCCGATCCGTTATCACGAAGGATCGAGGGACCCTTGATCACGCTCCGTGCAGTGGCCGAGTAAGAACTAGGTTCTGAAACCCCACGGCGATTTGGGAAAGATTTTGGGAACAGCTTTCTTGTTGTGTGAAAGAGAGTGAGTGGCCTCGCAGTTCTAGGCCGGGCGACCGCGTCCTAGTCGGGGCGATTGTGACCCTATTGTGTCTGGCGGATACGGACCCCTTACCTGTCCGCTTTCCCTTCCCTCCTTTGTCAATGTTTCTATTCTAAAATGGGTGGGGGAGGTTCTACTCCATTAAAAACCATGACGGAACACTTTAGTGAAGTGTTCGATAAGCATAAATGCACGAAAGCAGGAATGATTCAGCGATGTGCATATAAATGGCCGAGTTTAGGAGAATCTGTGAATTGGCCTCCAAAAGGAACTTTCGATTTTCAGACAGCTACCAAAGTTCAAAATATAGTAATTGTAGAAGGAAATCCAGGATGTCCCGAAGATATACCATATATTGATGCCTGGATTGCAGTTATTCTTGATCCACGCAAAAAAGTTAGTGGAGGGAGCCGCCCTCATAATGATGGCGCATATACAAAAATCAAAAGACCGGAAATCCTCATACCGGAAGAGAAGAGAAAAGACGGCCATTTTAGCTATAAAAGAAGATACGTCATCTACAGCGGCCATCTTTGTAGTGAAAGGAAGTAATGGAGATCAAGTGAAAGTGAAAGTGCAGCATCCTTTAGTAAAACCCATATTGATAGATGAGCCGGAAAATCCCCCTCCACCACCGTATGTTCCAATATATCCACAACTCCCGCCGACTCCCGCTTATGAGCAAGTCGATTGTTTAGCAGAACCCGCACTTGAAACAGGAAACGTAGAAGCGGCAGGACTTAAAAAAGATATGGGAATATCCGTTTCAGAGTGCACTCGAAGTAAAATAAAGAGCGCAAGTTTACAACTACCAATTAGAGAAACTGAAACAATAGTGCCAGTACCACCAACAGAAGAAAATGATATTATTACGACTCAAACTATAAAGTTATTTACATATGTACCTTTTTCATCTGCTGATCTTTTTAATTGGAAGCAACATGGTCCTTCATATGCAGAAAAACCAGATCAGATGATTGATTTTTTATCTGGAATTTTTACAGCTCATAATCCTAATTGGGCTGACATTCGTCATTTAGCCTCCTTTCTTTTTACTACAGAAGAATGACAACAAATACAGCAAAATATGGAAGAATCAGCTAGAGAAGGAGCTGGTTCAGATGGAAGCCCTGATGAAGCAATGAGGGAATTTGCCCCTCTTACAGACCCCCTTTGGGATTATCAGACATCAACAGGACGAGAACGTATAGCGGCGTACCAAAAAGCCTTTCTAGAAGCTTTAAAGAAAGGAAAGAGAAAAATTATGAATATGAGTAAAATACAAGACATTGTGCAGAAAAAAGAAGAAACCCCTGGAGATTTTTTAGAGCAATTAATGGATGCTTATCGCAAATATAGTCCTTTTGATCCAGAAGATTCAAAAAATCATTCTATCATAGTAATGAGTTTTGTAGGACAGTCATACTCTGATATACGTCGCAAACTTCAGAAGACAGAAGGATTTGAAGGAATGACTATTAGTCAATTAAAAGCAATGGCAGACAGAGTTTATGGAAATCGGGAATTAGAAGAGAAGAAAAAAGATAAAAGAGAAGCTGGCCATCGAATGAGAGAAGGTGTTAGTCTTCTAGCTGCAGCCTTAGAGGAAACTAATTTTGGAGACCAAAACAATTATCATCAAGGATATCCTGGATATAGAGGAAGAGGCAGATCTCCATTCAGAGCACCATTCAGAGGAAGGTTATTCAGAGGAGGATCATTTAGAGGAGGAAGAGTGCCCTTAGGACAAAATCAATGTGCATATTGTAAGCAAGAAGGACATTGGAAATCTGATTGTCCAGAAACACCACAAAGAAAGGAAAAAGGATATAAACATCATCCCAAATCACAAGAACCTGAGTGGCAACTGGCATTAGATGAGATGTCTGGAGATGATGGTGATGATGCTGGACGCGATTCCTGACTAGATAAGGAGGATCTTCCACTTGATCCTTTAGTGGAAATAAAAGTGGGAACAAAGACATTTAAAGGACTATTGGACTCAGGAGCACAACGATCAGTCATGACTACTGCAATAACTACTCCAACATCAAAAAGTATTTCCATTGTAGGAGCTTCTGGAAAACCACTAGCAGCTCCTATTCTTCAAAATCGACAGATTCGAATTGGAGGACAATTAGTATCTCACCAATTTCTTTATGTTCCAGGATGTCCAGTGCCATTAATTGGTAGAGATCTACTTTGCAAACTAAGAGCAAATTTACAATTCGAACCAACTGGTGAAATTAAAGCTTCCTTTGCTGATAACCCAGTCTCTTTAATTTGTCCTCTTCAAGAAGAATGGAGACTTCATCTTCCGGTTATTGAAAAAGCAATTGAACATCGATATGAGGAAGAAACACCTCTCAATGAAAAATGAAGACAATTGATGGATAGTATACCTCAAGTATGGTCTGAAAATAACCCAGGAGGATTAGCTAATGAAGCTATCCCTATATGGATCGAAATGAAAGAAAATGCTCAGATCATTAATCAACCTCAATACCCCATTCCATATATGGCCAGACAAGGAATACAAATACATCTTCAAAGATTGTTTGATTTGGGTATCCTTAGACGAATTCGATCTGCTTGGAACACTCCTTTATTACCAGTAAAAAAGCCTGGAACTAATGATTACCGACCAGTACAAGATCTAAGGAAAGTGAATAATCAAGTGGCAGATTTGGTAGCTCTTGTGCCAAATCCATATTCAATCCTGGCTCAAGTTTCTTCTAGTTCTAAATGGTACAGTGTTATTTATCTCAAAGATGCTTTCTTCTCTGTTCCAATAGCGGAGAAATGTCAGAAAATTTTTGCCTTCACTTGGGAAAATGCCCAAACCGGAGAAAAACAACAGTATACTTGGACTCGTTTACCTCAAGGATTTAAGCATTCACCTACTCTGTTTGGAGAACAACTGGCAAAAGACCTGAAGATGTACCAGGTTATATATGGGCCCGTTGTACAATATGTGGATGATCTCTTGCTATTTAGGGAAACCTATCATGAATGCGCAGTTTCAACCCTACACTTGTTAAAGACTTTGTACTCAAAAGGATATCGTGCAAGCAAAAAGAAAGCTCAAATTTGTGAAGTGGAAGTAGAATATTTGGGCTTTCGTATCAGGGAAGGCACTCGTCGTCTTGGAATTTCTCGTACAAGTTCTATAAGAGATCAACCTGTACCAACCTGTAAGAAGGAACTCCGTGCATTTTTGGGAGCTGCAGGATATTGTAGACTTTGGATTGCTAATTATGCAATTATTGCCCAACCATTGTATGATAAACTACGAGGCAAAGAAGCAGAATCTCAGCCCTTCCAGTGGGAAAAACAAGAATTAGCAAACTTGCATCAACTGAAGGACGCCTTGATCTCACCTCCTGCTCTAGGGTTACCTGATATTACAAAACCATTTCATCTGTTCATAGATGAGCAGAAAGGAATGGCCATTGGGGTATTGACTCAAACTTTAGGATCATGGGAACGACCAGTTGCATATTTGTCAAAAGGGATGGACAATGTTGCTAAAAGATGGCCTGGTTGTCTTCGAAGTATTGCTGCCGCATGCTTATTAATACCTGAAGCTGTTAAATTAACATTTGGACAAACTCTGCAAGTGACAACTCCTCATACCATTCAAGGATTACTTGAAACTCATGGACCAAAATGAATGACTAATTCACGTCTTGTCAAGTATCAAGCTTTGTTATGTGAAACACCTGAAATTCAAATACAAGATAGTAAAAACTTGAACCCAGCTACTCTAATGCCAGCACCTGAACCAGTTATTCATAAATGTGAAGAAGTCATGGCTACTGTACATTCCAGTAGACCCGATTTGAGAGATCAACCTTGGCAAGGAGCCTGGACATTATTCATTGATGGAAGCAGCCAATTTGTAAATGGAAAATGTGTTGCTGGATATGCTGTAGTTTCTGAAGATGAAATTGTTGAAGCTGAACCCTTACCCCATCTGCACAAAAAGCTGAATTGATTGCTCTTACTCGAGCCTTACAACTATCAGAAGGACAAATCATCAATATATATACACGGATTCTAAATATACCTTTCTTACAATTCAAGTACATGGAGCCCTATATAAAGAACGAGGATTCCTAACTGCAGAAGGAAAACAGTTAACTAATGCACCGGAAGTACATGAATTACTAAATGCAGTCTGGTTACCTCGCAAAGTGGCTGTAATGCATTGTAAAGCACATACAAGAAAATCAGATCCTATCGCTCAAGGAAATCAAAGAGCGGATAAAGCAGCAAAAGAAGTGGCTCGAGAACAACATTTTCAAGCAGCCACAACAACATGCCCTCTTTTGCAGTTTCCAAGTAAAATTCCCATATTTACTACAGAAGAAAATGAATGGGCACAATATGAAAACTTTCATCAACAAAATGGATGGTGGATTATACAAGATGGTCGAATATGGATACCTGAAACTATTGCATGGACAATAGTTAAAGAAGCACATGATAAAACACACCTCGGTCGTGATTCATTGGCAAGACTACTGGAGAAAACATATTATATCAACCGAATCACTCAATTAACTAAGCATGCAGTCAATCAATGTATTACATGTGCACAGAACAATCCACGAAATGGACCTGCTCCTGCCCCTGGACATATTCTTCGAGGAACTATACCTTTTCAAGTCTGTCAGATTGATTTTACCCACATGACTCCATCAAAAGGATACAAAGCCATATTAATGGCAGTTTGCACTTATACTGGATGGATTGAAGCTATACCTACATGAACAGAAACAGCCAAAGAAGTTACTACTTTACTTCTATGTCAGATTTTACCACGATATGGACTTCCAAGACAAATAAATTCTGACAATGGACTAGCCTTCACTAATGAAGTTACTCAACAATTAAGCAAGATTCTGGGCCTTAAATGGCATCTGCATTGCACATGGAGACCACAAAGCAGTGGAGCAATTGAACGAGCTAATAGAACTCTGAAAAGTCAATTAGCCAAGTTATGTCAAGAAACAAGAACCAAATGGCCAGACATCCTACCATTAGCTCTGCTGCACATCCGGTGTACTCCAAGAAAATCTGGCCTGACACCTTATGAAATGATGTATGCAAGACCACCACCACTTCCATCATTCCCTGAATCATTACAAATCCAAGGAGAAATGTTACTCAGCAAACAATTAAAAGGATTACATGATACAGTGATGGCAATCCGCACCTATACATGTGAAACTGAACCATTAATTCTGATTACCCCAACTCATAAATTTCACATTGAAGACACAGTATGGGTAAAGGAATGGGATGAATCTGATTGTCTCAAACCTCGATGGAAAGGACCATATACCATACTATTGACTACTCCTACGGCTGTAAAAGTCTCTGGTTATCCATCATGGATACATTGGACCCGAATCAAACCTGCCTCCAGTACTTGGCAGGTCTCCAGGATTGGAGAACAACAACTGAAATTCACCAGAAGCATACCAAAAGTTGAGTAATACAAATGTTGATTCTGAAGAATACAAATAATGTGTTTATTTCTTTTCCTTCTTTACAGGCATAATAATACATGAATTCATCACTTTGGAAGTGGGCCATCTGTGCTCTCCTTATCATCACTTTAAGTATTATATGCCCATCTGAAAGTTCTTGGAAATGGTTCATCTGCGCTATCTACATCATCAGTTCTGCTCTACTATGGATCACTATCATTATCTTCAGAGAATTATTCAGTTACTAATGATAATCATGTGCATAATACCAAGATCTCTCAACTCTCCATTAAGTCAAAATTGTTCTGAATGTATCAAACAAGTACGCACTATAACTCAAGATGGATTTCAACTTGTTTTCACAATAATACATCAATCTCAGCCTCCACCATCGTGTATATCAAAACCAGCTTGTTCTTTAAATACTACTCAAGGATATCAATCTTTCCATCGATGTACTTTGAACAACAAAATTATTTGTCATTCTCCAACCACTCCCAAATATTACAACGTAACAATTATAACAGGTCTTCCAAAAAGTCCAACAACTCGTACCATACCAACTGGTGAAGGAAAACTATACCACGTTAATTCTACAAGAGTCTTAATAGGAGGACCTTCCCTTGCCACACTTACCTTTGATGCCTGTGAAGCAATTGATAAACATCCCGAGGCCGTTAAATGTGGATCTGCATCTTGGAAAGCAGAATGTACCTTCAACCATAAATACCTTTGTCCATATAATCGAGCATACAATCCGTCCAATTGGTTACCCTGTGCTGGAGATATTCAATTTACCGGATGGAAATTAGTGTGCGATTATACAGGAGGAGGATATCCAGGTTGCCCAGGATTGGGTAGACTGAAAAGAGGAACTGGTAACATTATTTCTTTAGACTGGATAATTAGGACTGAAGGATCCCCTTGGCAAGATACATGGGGATTTGGAATCGATGGTACAGGAGAAGATCCTAAAACTTATATTACAATCACACAATGAAGAGAAAAGCAATGTCCTATTATACATCAAACTACAATAGTTGGATATCAATCATTCTTTGATGAAGTACCTCACCTTGATGAGGAACTCAAGAAACATACTACTTCGCATCAAGCAAAGAATATGTTCGTAAATTTGGCCGAGAATATAGCCCTATCTTTAGGGGTGAAGAATTGTTTCGTATGCGGAGGAACAAATATTGGAGAACAATGGCCTTGGGAAGCTAAAGAAATCTTCCAATCTGACCTAAATGCTTTAAATGTTACCATAACTTACAACCGAAAGAATAATCCATATGAATGGGCCCTTCAGACTGATGTTATTGGAAGACAATGTTTATCACGTGAATATTCCAGATTGTATACTGTACCAATTGGTAATTCACCGTGTACAGGTGTTCTTACAATTTCAACAGATAGTTATAAATGGTGGCAAACAGAGAATCTTACCATACCCACTTCATTCTGGACTGAACCAATTTTAAATGCTACATGGGAAGCAGCTGGAAAATCTTCAACACAATTCATAGCCCCTGATGGATATTACTTTGTGTGTGGACGAAGAGCTTATGAACAATTACCTTCAAAATGGTATGGAACATGTTTCTTAGCAACCATACGTCCAAGTTTCTTCCTTTTACCGATGTCAGCAGGTGAAACGTTAGGTATTCCCATATACAGCTCAATGAAACCAAACAAACGACGACGAAGAAGTGCTAAAGTTCCAATTGGTGATTGGACTGATAAAGATTGGCCACCGGAACGCATTGTACAATATTATGGACCAGCAACATGGGCTGAAGATGGTTCATATGGATATAGAACACCAATCTACATGTTAAATCGTATCATCAGACTCCAAGCAGTACTTGAACTCCTTACCAATGATTCAGCAATGGCTCTTAATATTCTAGCCAAACAAAACACTAAACTCATCACAGCTGTATATCAAAATCGATTGGCACTAGACTACCTTCTAGCCCAGGAAGGCGGAGTATGTGGAAAATTTAATCTTTCTAATTGTTGTTTACAGATTCATGATAAGAGTCAAGTTATTGAAGAAATCACTGATCGTAAGGTGCGACTAGCTCATGTTCCCGTACAGACCTGGTCTGGGGCCCTCGATTGGACTTCGTCAATGCCCAGCTGGATATCTTCTATCCCAGGACTCAAAGAACTATTCATTCCTGTAATATTCTGTCTAATTTCTTGTATTTTAATTCCTCTATGTTTTCCTCTTTTACTCAGGTACTTGCGTACATTGATGGAAACTATAGCTGATCGAAGAGCAGCAGCCCAAATTATGATGATGAACCAATACACTTCAATCTCAACACTTCCCTCAGATTCAGAAGATGAAGATACTTTAACTAATTTTTAATTAATTACTGTAATTAAAATACAAGGACCATCATTCTTGTTAGGGTTAAGTCCGGATACAAAGGGGGGGAGGGGGGTGCTCCCTTAGGGACCCCTCGTCTCAACCCCGGTGAAGTAACCAACGACCTAACAGAATACTAGGGTCCACAGAAAATGATCATGGTACTAATTGTTGTTTGTTTTTCAGCTACCTCATATATGATGATGATACTTACGCCTTCTAAAGAAGTTGAAGTATCAAAGGGGGGAATGTAGGAGCTCAATCCTATGAACAATCGTTGAATGAGATCGTTGAATGAGAAAACTGAGAATTTTTAATTAATAACGCCAGTATTGAAACGCATTGAAACGCACGGCCATATTGAATGTACTAACATTTGATACGCAATGGCATGCACTACGCACTTACGTACTGACATTCAGTAAAACGCACTACCATTTTGTAATAATATTTTGTATTGTATTAATACGATTGCTGCTATAAAATGTCTAACATATCATGTCTATTATATGACGAGTGCAATGGTCTGATTATAAGCTACCCCTACTTGAAAGAATGTATAAAAGTTCACTCCCCACGGGGAGTGGCATGCAGTTTGTACTAAGCCTTTGTCTTAGCTGCATCTTGCTGGCAATAAAAGTCTATCTTTGCGGATCAGTTGTCTGGACCTCTTTCCTGACTTTTTACTGACGGTTACATTAATGGCTATTAATCAATTATACTTAGGGAATTGCCACTGCTATTAATTGCATCAGTAGCATGGGATCTTCTTAGTGTTTGGGTAATTGCCAGGTTCTTGTGGCCTGGTTTTGGCCTCTGTTGGAAACAGGATGCTGGGCTTGATGGACCCTTGGTCTGACCCAGCATGGCAATTTCTTATGTTCTTATGTTCGCTGCCTAGGTCCCTTGACCTACAGCCTGAAGTTACCTTCATCCATGAAAATACACAACGCTTTCCACGTTTCACTTTTGAAACCTCTCATTCTCTCAGAGTTCTCTCGCAAGACTCCAGATCCACAACTTCTTGATGCTGAAGAGGACATCGCATACAAAGTGGATGACATCTTGGATGTACATAAGAGAAGAAAGCATTGGGAATATCTAATTTTCTGGGAAGGATACGGACCAGAGGAAAACAGCTGGGAACCTGCTGTCAACATCCTTGACAAAGACATGATACGCGCTTACAGGCCGCCGCAAATCCCAAGTCGCAGCGGCCTGAGAAGAGGAGGAAGCCCGGTAGCAGGGCCACCACCGCAGATCCCATATTGCGGGCGGCCCGAGAAGATCAGGGCCGCTGCAGAGTAGGCCCAGAGGTGAGAGAGAGGCCGAGGGCCTGTAGAGTGTGTATGTGTACATGTATGAGATGAGTTGAGAGATTGTGTATGAGAGTGAATTGAGAGACTGTGTGTGGGAGTGAGGACCTAAATGTTTGCAGAGACAGCATGTGAGAGCCTCTGTGTGTGTGAGAGAGACAGCATGTGACAGTGAGAGCCTGTGCTTGAGCAAGACAGTATGGGGGAGTGAGAGAGAGCTTGTGTGTGTGAAAGTCAGACAACATGTGAGAGTGAGAGCCTGTGTGTATGTGTGTGTGTGTGTGTGTGTGTTTGTGTGTGAGTGAGAGAGAGAAAGAGAAAGCATGTTAGAATGAGAACCTGACTGTGTGTTTGAGGGAAGAAGACAGATGGAGAGAAAATAAATAGAAAAAAGACAATATAAAAGGAATTGGAAAAAAAATAAGGTGGGGAAGGTGGGGAAAAAAAGCATGTGACCAACCGATTAGAAAACTAAGATCAGACAGCAAATTAAAAAAATAAATAAATTACTTTTTACTGATTGGCACGTGTAATCTTTGGGAATGTGCAAGAGTAGCACTTTCTCTATGTGGATCTCACAATGTATGAGATCAGCATGGAGGAAGTGGAAGCCCACGGGGCCTGCACAGAAGAGGCAGCAGAATGGGCTTCAGTACCTGTAGCAGCAATCAGCACCTCTCCAATAGCCACGCAGCAGCAGTGACTGTGGCAGCAGAGGAATGAGAGAGGCTATGAGGTTGCTGGCAAAAGAAAGAGAGGGGGGTCTGCCTTTAGTGTGTGCATGTGTATGAATGGGAGTCTGCCTGGGGTGTATGTGTATGAATTCATGGGTGCCTTCCTGAGGTTGTGTCTGTGTATGAGAATGAATGGGTGTCTTCCTGGGATTTAAGAACATAAGAACATAAGAAATTGCCATGCTGGGTCAGACTAAGGGTTCATCAAGCCCAGCATCCCGTTTCGAACAGAGGCCAAACCAGGCCACAAGAACCTGGCAATTTCGCAAACACTAAGAAGATCCCATGCTACTGATGCAATTAATAGCAGTGGCTATTCCCTAAGTAAACTTGATTAATAGCCGTTAATGGACTTCTCCTCCAAGAACTTATCCAAACCTTTTTTGAACCCAGCTACACTAACTGCACTAACCACATCCTCTGGCAACAAATTCCAGAGCTTTATTGTGCGTTGAGTGAAAAAGAATTTTCTCCAATTAGTCTTAAATGTGCTACTTGCTAACTCCATGGATTCGGCTCAGCTCACCGTTTTGCAGGCCATTCTGGACCTGGCCCAGTGAATCTCCGAACATCAGAATTTGTTAGACAACTTGACTGTTTCCTTTAATCAGTTACATACACAGAAGAATGCACCGGCTGCTGCAGGTAAAGAAGTTACTGTTGCAACTGTCCCTTTTCAACGGCTTCACTCCGTCTACCTCTCTTTGTTTGCTCCTCCTCATGCTGCGGATAGGCACCTGGCTGCCACGGCATCTGCCTGCCGTCATCTCCGTCGTCCCTGGACTGGCTTGGGCGTTGCCTCCTGCCATGCTCTGCTTGTACCATAGGACGCGTGCGCCGCGCAGCCCTTCTTCTTATTTCCTACTTAGCGCGAACCTACGGGGCGTCCCCCTGTGATGATGTCATGCTGCCCGGATATTTAAAGCCTACAATGTTTGCTAGCCTTTGAGTTAGCAAGGGTAATCCTACGGGAATCCTACGGATGGGATTCGCTCTCCGTACCCAGCTACTCTGCCTCTCCAATCTCTATTGGACTCTCTAACGTATGTGTGAGAAGAGGTGTCTGCCTGTGTGTGGTGTATGTGTGTGTGAGAATGAATTGGTGCCTGCCTGGGGTCTGTGTGTGTGAGAATGATTGGGAGCTTGCCTGGGTGTGTGTGTTTGTGTGTATGTGAAGGAGCTAGTGAGAGTGAGAGCATGAGTGTGTATGAGAAAATCCAGGGGAGTAAGAGTTTGTGGGGGGTGTGTGTGTGGAGGGGGAGAGAGTGTGTCAGTGTCTGTGAGAGCAAGAGGTTATGGTGGGTATAAGAGCATGAATGTGTATGTATGTGACAGTGTATGTGTGAGAGAGAATGGACATGTGAGTATGTGTGAGAGAGAGAGGATAACCTCCTAATCCTCGACAATATCAGGGTGACTGGAAATCAAGGACTCCCATGTATGGACAGCAGGGGCTTTTTAAAATCCTTATTAGTTTTAATTATTAGGTGTTATTTGATATATGTGCTGTTTTGAAATATTTTATTGGTGTTTGGGAAATTGTAAAAAAATGTATATGATTTCAATTAATAGAAATTCTATTTATCAGTAGTTTTAAAATATTCTTTTATTAGTATGGTTTTACTATTATAACTGATGCTTTATGTTTCTTGATTTTATTGTTTTATGAGGAATGGTGGTTCTGTTTTTCCATTGTTAATACAGAGTCTAGCTTCTTGGGGTTTCCATTTCAGTTTTTTCTAATTTGTGCTCCTTTATTTTGTATTCTGTATTTGGTGAGGGTCAGTCTCTGCTCTGTGTGTATGACCATGATGAGAGATTCTGCTAGCATGTAGTATCTGTATAGGGATCTATAGCAATCATGTTTGTTTTGTTTCCTCAGTAGGTGGTGTATTGGTATTCTAGGACCCAGTGTAATATTTACTCTTGCTTATTCACAGATAGGGTTATTGTTGTTTGAGTCCTTGGTGTTATGTTATGATGGGATTGCAGTATAGATTTTGAGTGTCTTTTTTGCAGGGTTTTGTGTTAGTTCACAATGTGTCTGGCAGTGGAAGGTGTTTGTGCTGCTGTTACTATGAGGTGACACCAGAATTTGAAAATATCTTTTAGTATGATGAGCTGTAAGGGAAACTTCCAAGCTCCATTGTTTGGGGGAATTTCAGTGGATGCACAGAGTTACAGAACTGGAGGTGCAGGATTTGTATTGACATTCTGTCCCTTCCTACATATTCCAGACTTCACTCTCATAGCCATATAGAATTAGTTGAATGAGGCTATCAAATAATTTTATAGTAGCTTTACTAGAAGTGTGAAACTGGCCAGCTTTTTAAAATTACACAGAAGACCCTTTGGACTTTTTTATTAACACTTTTTTTTATAACCAATTTTAAAGCAGGATCCATGCTATAGAGGTGGGTGTGATGAAGAAATGTCATTTTGGCTCCCTCCCCCCCCCCCAAAAAAAAAAATTCTTCTGTCTAGAGAGGCCACTTATTTTCTGTGACCTTAAGCATTAGTACAAGAAGGATTATGGTGGGGAGATGCTGGAGAGGCACACAAATGCATTGGCCCCCGGACACCAGAGACCCTTGGTGCGCCACTGGGTGCGAGCCATATGGGGTCACAAGCGGTGGAAAAGAAGAGTGGAGATTTGGCGGGCCGCAAGCAGTGCCCAACCTGCTCGTGACCTAGAAAACAACCCAGTCAGCGGGCGTGATCGAGAATGAGGTAAGAGTCCGGGCTGAGATAGGGGGGTGGTGGTGCAACGGGGTGGGGGGGGCGCAAGGGAGAAGGCTCACCTAGGGCGCCTAATCCCCTTGCACCGGCCCTGACCAGACGTTCCTACTAACGAGTTAGCAAGGATTCCATCTTGCTCAATTCCTTTTCTCAGAGACGCTTCGCCTCGCTGTTCCTGTGTTCCTGACTGAATGACTCAGGTACCCGCTCCTCGGGGACCTTGCTGCACTCAAGGCTATCCGCTCCTTGGAGAGCCTTCTCTGCAAGTCTCACATTCACCAGCCTAGTGAGTACCTCTCGCTACTTCCACGGACGACCCTTCAGTGTTCCTATGCTCCGGGTCTCCTTTGCTGCTACGACGATATCTCTACTGCTACACTACGGAGTGAGTACTAAACCTGATCTACAACTCTGCTTCTCTCTTGCTGTGTGGATCCTTGGGTTACTCCGCTCTGAGGACTCCTACCAGATCCATGCTGCCTTGTGCCTGCTACCAACAACTATCTCTGGCCTAACCCATGCTGCGGACCACTACCGGAGCTACCATGCACAAGAGCTAACAAACATATGTCTTCTTTCAAATAGAACATTTTCAACAGTTTTTGGAAGCTCAGTTACCTGTTACATCATCACCGTTGCTTCCAAATGAGTAGGTTATTAATTAGGTAATGCCAGTTGCAAGCTATGTTAATGTCTAAACTTTGAAATATTTATTGATAATTTTTCTCCTTATTTAATATCTTTGTCTCTTTTGCCCTAATTTTTCCTTATCACAAATTGTTAGCGCTGGATTCGTGGACCATTGGGCCTGAAATTGCTGTGCCTGACCATCTCGCACCTTATGTCACTACAAGGGCCTGACCTCATTGCCATGCCTGTCTTTCTCGCCCTAATGTCACACTACAAGGACCTGAGCTCATTGCTGTGCGTTTCTGTCTCGCGCCTTATGTCACACTACAAGGACCTGAGCTCATTGCTGTGCGTTTCTGTCTCGCGCCTTTTGTCACACTACAAGGGCCTGAGCTCATTGCTGTGCCTGTGTTTCTTGCGCCTTATGTCACACTTCAAGGGCCTGAGCTAATTGGTGCGTGTCTGTCTCGTGCCTTACTACAAGTACCTGACCTCATTGCTGTGCCTGTCTGTCTCATGCCTTGTGTCACACTACAAGGGCACAAGACACATGTATCTCGCGCCTTATGTTACACTACAAGGGCCTGACCTCATTGCTGTGAGTATCTGTCTCGCGCCATGTCAAAATACAAGGGCCTGACCTCATTGCTGTGCCTGTTGTTGTCTCGCGCCTTACTACAAGTACCTGACCTTATTGCTGTGCCTGTCTCACGCCTTATGTCACACTACAAGGGCCTGAGCTCATTGCTGTGCCTGTCTTTCTCGCGTCTTATGTCACACTACAAGGGCCTGACCGTCTCGCACCTTATGTCACTAGAAGGGCCTGATCTCATTGCTGTACCGCGCCTTATGTCACACTACAAGGGCCTGACCTCATTGCTGTGCCTGTCTCGTGCCTTATGTCTCATTTACAAGGGCCTGATATCATTGCTGTGGCTATCTCGCGCCATGTCAGAATACAAGGGCCTGACCTCATTGCTGTGCCTGTCTGTCTCTCACCTGAAGTTACACTATAAGGGCCTGACCTCAATCCTGTTCCCGTCTGTCTCGCGCCTTATGTCACACTACAAGGGCCTGACCTCACTGCTGTGCCTGTTGTTGTCTTGCGCCTTATGTCACACTACAAGGGTCTGACCTCATTGCTGTGCCTGTTGTCTCGCGCCTTACTACAAGTACCTGACCTCATTGCTGTACCTGTGTTTCTAGCGCCTTATGTCATACTACAAGGGCCTGACATCATTGCTGTACTTGTCTCGCGCCTTATGTCACATTACAAGGGCCTGGCCTTATTGCTGTGCCTGTCTCGTGCCTTATTTCACACTACAAGGGCCTGACTTCATTGCTGTGCCTACTGTCTCGCGCCTTACGTGTGTATGTGGCCATTTTTGTGCTGCAAGGCTTTTAAAATCTACCTCTAAGTGCTTAGATTCTATGTAAAATGAAAAAAAAATGAAAGAAATAGTACCATATTAAAAAAAAAATTTAAAAGATCACTGAATTATAAATGAAATAAAAAAAGAGAACACAGGATTATAGCAAAGCAGTTTCAGTGCCAAATTAATTGGCACTGAAATTGATGCAAAAAATAAATTATTATTCTCTCAGCTATGGTGCAGCTTTCACAGAACAGGCAGCAGATATCACAGGCAACATCTCCATCTCCAATCAACAATGCTTCCCCCAAGCAAGAAAAAAATTCCATCTAACCCAGGAATAGCAGTGCTGGTGGTAGCAGCAGCCTGTTTGAAGATAGCTTGGTAGTTATTCATTTCTACTGTAAGAAATTGGCAGGGAACCCAGTTTTAAATATAAGTTCCATAGTGACCAAAGGGCACTCCTGAGATCACCAGTCCATGGTCCAAAAATGTTTTAAAAAATAAGAATAACCCAAAAATAAAAAAGGAGAAAACCACCAAAACAATTTACATTAAAAGAAATTACCGGATATCATCCCCCCAGAAACGGCGATCTGGTGTGCAGTGAGCTATTCCTGCTACAGCTCATGTCGATCATGCATTATATGAGCAAATCACCACAACTGATGGCTGCACGTGGAGGAAAACGAGAAAAAGATAAAGACAAGCTGAAAGCGACCGAACCCAAAATGGCGGCGAGCCCAGGAGACGCAGGCCCTTCGCAGGCAACGCCACTCACGGTGGAAACACTAAAGGCTACTCTGGATTCCACGCTGGATGTAAAGTTAGCCGGGATCACGCAACAACTAGAGGAGGTAAAATCCTCATTAGCAGACCACGGCTAGACGGCTTAGAGGAGAGGATTGTAGGGTTGGAGGAGGGGCTCACCGCCAACGTGGAGAAAACCAGCGTGCAAGACATGGCCCTTACTGACTATTTGCAGAAGGTGGCCGATTTGGAAAATCGGCTCTGCCGCGATAATCTGCGATTCCTAGGGCTGCCAGAGACCATGGACGATCAAGGTCTGGTGGACTTTTTAGAGGACTGGTTACCGGCAGCGGTGGGCCTCCCTGACCTGCAAGGTACGCTAAAAGTGGAAAGAGCGCACAGATTGGGGATATGCCGCGACTCGGACAAGCGCCCTCGTATAGCGATTGCAAAAATCCTTAACTCAGCCATTAAGCAGAAAATCTGGCTAGCCTATCGGCGAAACCCGGAGGCGAAATACAAAAACTATAATGTGCGAATCACGCAGGACTACTCAACCCAGGTCTCACAACAGCGGAAAATGTTTTCAGCGATCTGCTCACAGCTTTTTGAGAAACGAACAAAGTTTGCCCTCCTCTACCCGGCCATGTTGAAGGTTCGGTGGGAAGGGAAAACCCACCTATTTAAAACCCCGGAGGAGGCGCAGAAATTTTTGAGCACCTAGACTACAAGCCCCGCAACGACTCCGTGCTTGTATATTGCTCCCCAACAGATCTTATGAACACTGGGACTATGGTGGGCCCAGGCAAGTTGGGCACAGCTTTTAAGGCACCGGACGCTGTATTTTATTTCCACCTGGGGTACAGCTGGTCCAGCTGGAGTGGGCCCTAGCTACTGAGTGTTGGCGGACTAATTCCGGGAAAAGAGGCTTCAGAGACCTCGGAGTACCCTGCCATACCGGGGTGATTACGCCCGGCAAGTGCTGCAGTTAACGCTCCTGAACTTAACGTTTGACTTTTGATTAGTTACTGTTCATCTCAGGGGCTGGTTTACTCTTCTCATGGTCCGTGGCACCCGGACATCCTAAGCGGACTCCCCCTGATCGGGTATTATCTTGACAGCCCGATTGTTTCTATTTTTGTGTTCTCTAGGGAAAGGGGGGGGAGGGGGGATGGGGAGCGGGGATTTGGGGGTGGAGGAGGGGGGTTGGGGTTGTGCTAGGGTGCTACTTTATCAGGTGTGTGGGCTCGAATGCGTGAATGGGACAGATATGAATGCGAAGTTTCAAAGTGGTAAACTTCAGGATCACAGAGTTAGGGGTCAGCTCTTCTGGGGTATGACCAGACGGGGCCTATTCGGGGCGGGGGGCAGCTGGGACCCTCCTCCTCATTTCTTGTTTTGGATTACATTGGTTGAGATGTTTTTTCTTTATGTAGGCTAATGCTGAAACTGATTTCGTGGAACGTACATGGTATGGGGTCCCCTATTAAGCGCAAAAAAATTTTAACTCATCTAAAACGATTACGTGGGGATATTGCCTGCTTACAAGAAACCCATTTGACCACCACTGAAAGCCAAAAGCTGAGACGGGATTGGGTAAAAGACTGCTTCTATGCAGCGGCTATTCGCCGTAAGGCGGGAGTAGCCATCTTAGTTAGCAAGTCTACGGATTTTGTGGTGGAGCGGACTATCGCTGACCCCGACGGACATTATATACTGGTAATTGGGAGGTTGAAGGGCCAATTGGTCACTATTGGTAATGTATACACACCCACTGACAACCCACAGCAGTATTTAAAAAAATTTGCAGACGTAATAATTTCCCATCGGGAAGGCCTCTTGTGCGTTGCGGGCGACTTTAATTGTGTGATAGACAACTTGTTAGATCGATCTACGCTGGGTAAGACCCAACTGGGGAAATGGGGGGAAGGAGTGGGGCGTTTTTGCGACATGACAGGAACCTTGGATATTTGGCGAACAATGCACCCAACGGATAGGGAATATACTTTTTTCTCGAATCCCCACCAGACCTTTTCCCGGATAGATTATATACTTCTTGCTCAGGAAGCTTTCAGAAACGTGGTCCGGACAGATATTGAAAACCCAGTTATTTCGGATCATTCCCCTATCTCGATGACCATCAACTTGGGACCAAAACCGGGAGGGTCCACCTGGTGGCGGTTCCCAAATAATTTGAAGGGGGACAAGGAGTTCCAAACGTTTTTGGCAGACAAATGGGTAGACTATACAAAGAATAATGCACAACACGTTAACGATCCCCAATTGTTTTGGGAAACGGCTAAGGCTGTTATGCAGGATGAAATAATCGGTTTCGTTAGTGCCCGCTATAAACGCCTTACCAATGACATTATCCAATTAGATGCACAAACCAAGCAAGCTAGGAAGACCCTACTCACCACCCCATAGGATACGCATAGTCAGGCTTACTTTCACCTCCTCCATAGACTTAACACGGCGTTACATCTCCGCGCCAGTAATACCCTACAGGTGGCCCAGCATAACTTTTTTCGCTATGGTAACAAAGTGGGGAAACCATTGGCTAACTTGGTATGAGTATCTAAGGCCCGCGCTGAGATACAGGCAATGTTAAATATACAAGGACAAAAGGTCACGGACCTTAAATCTATTGGGAAGGTTTTCCACTCCTTCTACACCACTCTCTATGCAGCGGACCCGGCCCCTTCCGAGGAGGCGGAACAAGATTTTTTCTCTAACCTGCACATTCCGTGTTTGTCCACCTCCCAAAGAGAATTCCTTAATCGCCCCATTCAGTCCTACGAAGTGCTCAAAGTTGTCAACACTATGGCCTCGGGTAAATCACCTGGGCCAGATGGCTTTTCGTACGATTTTTATAAAATGTTGAAAGTCCATCTAACGGCCCCTCTGACTAATTTCTACGTAGACGGTCTTGCCAAAAATAGTTTTCCGCCCGCATTTAACACTGCCCATATTATAGTCCTGCCAAAACCGGGGAAGGATCTGGAAAAACCAGAATCGTACAGACCCATATCCTTGTTGAACAGCGACTTAAAGATATTGGCGAAAGTCTTAGCAGATAGACTTGCACTGTTGAAACCCCAATTAATTATGGAACAACAGGTGGGTTTTGTTAAGGGCCACTCTGCTACCGGGCATATTGTTAAATTGCTATCCGCAATGAGACTATGCCAATACCATGATTTACCTGCGTTAGCTATTGGTTTCGACAGCGAGAAGGCCTTTGATAGAGTTGCATGGCAGTACATGTTTTCTGTGCTAGCGCGTTATGGCATGTCGGGGGAATTTGTAAAATACTTAGAACTTCTGTATCACCATCCACAATCTTGTATCATGACCAATGGCTCGTTGTCGGACCCAGTAGACATTAGACGAGGTGTACGCCAGGGCTGCCCTCCGTCCCCCCTCCTGAACATCTTAACCATTGACCCTTTATTACGTAAAATAATGTCTCACCCTGCTATTCATGGATTTGATAAACAAGGCCAGACTTTCAAGGTGGCGGCTTTCGCTGATGACGTTATGGTGTTCCTGACCCGTCCCCAGATCTCTTTGTCGCACCTCCTACAAGTTCAGGAACAGTTTGGATTATTTGCTGGTCTCAAAATCAACAGGGACAAATCGGAAGCACTGGACATCGGGTGTACTCTACGCTCGAGTTGGGTGGGAACGTTCCCGTTAAAGTGGGCGCCTGATGCTCTTAAGTATTTAGGAATTATCATACCTAACAAATGGGATTCTATTTATCATTTAAATATCCACCCGAAACTACAGTCAATGACTGATACTTTAAACAAATGGAAAAATTTGCCTTTATCATTAAGGGGCAGAGTGTGTCTCTATCAAATGGTGATTGTGCCAAAATGGCTTTACACCCTTCAAATGCTACCGATTTGTCTCTCCACACCAGATTTAAGCAAACTGGAGCATGCTCTTGTTAACTTTCTTTGGGGGGGGGGGGGGGGAAAGAGCTCGCATACCATTAAAAGTGCTATATCTTCCCCAACAGAAGGGAGGAATGAGCTGTCCCAATTTAAAAAATTATAATTTAGCCTGTAATTTGCGATATGTCCGGGACTGGATTTTTGGCTCCTCTTATTACCTCCCCAACACTGTTTTGCAGTTATGGTATGAAGTGTCGTCTTTAAACTTTTTAATTCATGCAAAGTCAGCGGAGATTTCGCCTCATCTCAGAACCCACCTCTTAGTAAACATGTGCAGATCAACATGGGCGACCCTTTGTAACATGATCTGTCAAGCCCGGGGAATTACACCGTTCTTGGTTATCCATAACAACGGGTACTTCATTCCCGGTATTGGAGACACCCCCTTCCGACGATGGTACTAGGAAGGCTTAAAATTTCTCTTCCAGCTGTCTGATCCGCTTACTGGGATATTATACAGTTTTACAGATCTCCAATGAAAATTCCCTATCCCACGTACAGATTTGTACGCCTTTTTGCAAATTCGCCACTTTATGCAATCCTGTAAGACACACTGGAATAATACTGCTAACACCGCAGCATTACAAGAAATTCTTAGTACCGGGCTTCATAAACGGCCCAAGATTTCTAGTTTCTATAAGATACTGGTTCAACCAAAGAGGGAATGTCATTTACAATCCCTTTATCAGAAATGGTCGGGTTGGAGTGAGTTTACCTTAGCTTACGATGTCTTTTTGCACTGTTTTGCATCCATCCCGGACATATCCATCAATGAAGATATACGGGAGACCCAATACAAATTTTTATGGCAGGGGTACATTACTCCTATCCAGGCTTTTAAATCCAAACTCTGTGACTCTCCTATGTGCAAAAAATGTGGTGTCCTCCCAGGAACATACTTCCACGTTTTTTGGTCCTGCCCGGCAGTTCAAACTTTCTGGCTGGAGGTCCAATTTTTCTGCACGCGCATTTGGCATTGCAGGCTACCTTTGACACCTGACCTTTGGTTATTTGGGATTATGGGAAGGGACATTCTCTCAGGACCCCGTCGAAAGCCTTTCTGATCAAAGCGGCCCTAATTGGGAAAAAAACGATACTCACTAAATGGTTAGAGAGCTCGGCCCTATCATGGGATACCTGGTTTAAAATGATCCTCAGACTCTGTACCCACGAAATGTATGCTTACCATCATCAATATTCTTCTAAACAGGCAGACATTGAGCAAATTTGGACACCTTTTCATAACTATCTACAACCTAAAACCGGGTAGATATAAGCGACTGGTCAACGGGCTCCAAGCATGCGGGATTGGTAACGTTCAGGAACATGCACCCACGGGGAGGGGGGGGAAGGAGGGATAGGGGGAGGGGAGACTAGAAGATGGAAAATGTCGAAGGTAATGGGAGGGGGAAAAGATGTGGGAAAATGTTATGTCAACAGTGGTACCCAAGGGTTGACTATGAGAACTAGGGTTAAAGTTACTGGTATAATGTACATGGACGTCACTTGTTGTAATGACTCCCTTATGTCTCATAATGTATTGTCTGTTATCTTACCTCATGCTGCTGTTGTAAGTTTATGGTTACGAATGTTAAACAAAACCCAATAAACAGAGTTAACAAAAAAAAAATTACCAAAATCACTAGCATAGAACCGAAACTCAGCTAGATCCATAATCACAGTCAGTGGTATCATTGACATTCTTCTGCTAATTCATTATTTTTTCTCATTCTGCTGAGGAGGCACCTCTGCCTCCACAAATTTGCACGCCTCCTCCAACAATTCAAATATCTTGGTTTTACCTGCATCTGTAACTTTTAGACATGCAAGATAAATCATAGCATAAGCAAAACCTTTGAGGTGAATTTTAAGAGAGATGTGCTTACACAAAATAGCAGATGTGCACGCAAAGAGAATAACTTTCAAACTAGCACATGGGTACACATTTGCGCGCTCACATCAGCCTGTGCCCAGGGACGAGGCTATTTTGTAACATATATGCACGCGTTATCAAATAGTCTTACCATGCGCACATGTGCACCAAATTTTAAGTGGGTGTGTGCATGTGCACGCAAATCTGCTTGTACTGCATAAATCAGGGGATTTTAAAAGGGGTGCACACCGATGCCATTCCAAGTTTTACCAGTTCATCTCTAGTTCACCTAGTTGAGAAACAGGTGCCTCCAAAAAAAACCCCCTAGTTTAATAGCCTTCACTCCCCCACAGTTAGCCCCAACCCTTAAAACCCTACCTATCTGCCTAGTTTTCTTTAATTTTTAACTTACGTCATCTATGGCAGAAGTAAAGTTACACAGCAGGGGATCTCTGCACACACTGAGGCACATAAGTATTTACACGCACATCTCTGGTTCACGCCCCAAAATGCCCATGCCCTGCCGACCATCCCACTCCCCTTTTTGAAATCTATGGAGATGTGCACATTGATAGAGATATGCAAGCATCTGGGCGGCTTTTAAAATCCATTCAGTGTGCACAAGCCTGACTTATTCATGCATCCCCTATTTAATGCACTTGACAGGCTTTTAAATTTCACCTCAAATAGTGCTTATTCAAGCACCTGCTATTTAATAAACTTCGCACATATACATACAAGAACTAATGCACGAACAAATTTGTTTGTGGCAGGTTAGGAGCAGGTCAGGGGCTTTCCAGAGCAGGGCTAACATTTATGCACATAAATTGTGATTTTATAACCTGCAAATGCAGGACACGTATGGCTGTTACAGGCTTATATTTACTTCTGCTATTAATCAGGTGTAATTCAGAATAAAACTCTTTATAGCCAAATGCTGACTGGGAAAAGGCTCAGGATACTGGGGGAAATGCTGGCTGAAACACCAGAGGAGTCTTGTTGATCTAGAGATAAACTAGGCAAATTGGTGGACTAATTGGTAAAATTGGTAGTTTCCTTCATGTGTACATGTTACAAAATGTGCTGACTTCACATGTAAAAGCTGATAAGTGCTAAGAAAAATACACAAATAACATTTGCTCATGCAAATGCTTAAAATTAAGAACACACACGTACACGTAAATAGGGGTATTTTATATAATGTGTGCGTAATTGCGCAGACGATATAAAATTCATGTGCATGTGATCTCACGCCCTTAAAGTTACCTAGTGTTTTGCTTGGTGTTTTGCTTCCATAAAGCCTTGATTTTTTCTGCAAAGCAGGGGAGAAATCCTGTAAGATGTAAATATTTTGCGAGACTGGAAGATTGGGCTACCAAATAGCAGATGAAATTTATCCAGGACAAGTGCAAAGTGATGCATAAAGGGAAAAATAACCCTTGCTGTAGTTACACAATGTTAGGTTCTATCTAAGGAGTTACCACCCAGAAAAGAAATCTAGGCGTCATAGTGGATAATACATTGAAATTGTCAGCCCAGTGTACTGTGGTGATCAAAAAAGCAAATAGAATGTTATGAATTATTAAGAAGGGAATGGAAAATAAACGGAGAATGTCATAATGCCTCTGTATCGCTCCATAGTGAGACCACACCTTGAATACTTTGTTCAGTTATGGTCACCGCATCTCAAAAAGGATATAGCTGCACTGGAGAAAGTGCAGAAAAGGGCAACCAAAATGATAAGGGGCATGGAACACCTGCCTTATGAGGAAAGGCTAAAGAAGTTAGAGCTGTTCAGTTTATAAAAGAGACGACTGAGGGGGGATATGATAGAAGTCTACAAAATCATGAAAGGACTTGAAGTTAATGTAAATTGGTTATTTACTCTCTCAGATAATAGAAGGACCAGGGGGCACTTCATGAAGTTAGCAAGTAGCTCTTTTAAAACAAATTGAAGAAAAGTCCAGCGGGGGTCCGGAACGACCTCCTGCAGTCGAATCGTGTTGCCGTACGGCCGGCGCCATTTTGCGCAAAATGGCGCCGGCGGTACGGCAACACAATTCGACTGCAGGAGGTTGTTCCGGACCCCCGCTGGACTTTTGGCAAGTCTTGTGGGGGTCAGGAGGCCCCCCCAAGCTGGCCAAAAGTCCCTGGGGGTCCAGCGGGGGTCCGGAACGACCGTACGGAAAAACGATTCGCGGTAGGAGATCGCTCCCGGACCCCCGCTGGACTTTTGGCAAGTCTTGTGGGGGTCAGGAGGCCCCCCCCAAGCTGGCCAAAGTCCCTGGGGGTCCAGCAGGGGTCCGGGAGCGATCTCCTACGCTCCTGACGTCGGGGGACAAAAAAAACAAAATGGCGCCGGCGCTACCTTTGACCTGTCATATGACAGGTTAAAGGTAGCGCCGGCGCCATTTCTACAACGCACGGAGGTCCTCTGGACCCTAGGTAATTTAAGGCATTTTGGGGGGGTTCGGGAGGGTGGGGGATTTATTTTAAAGGGTCGGGGTGGGTTTTAGGGTTGTTTTAGTGTGCCGGTTTTCCCGCCCTCCCCCTTCCCCTCCCCCCCCCACTGGACCCCAGGTAATTTAAGGCATTTTGGGGGGGTTCGGGAGGGTGGGGGATTTATTTTAAAGGGTCGGGGTGGGTTTTAGGGATGTTTTAGTGTGCCGGTTTTCGATTTACATGATTTACACGATATTTAAAAAAACCCAAACTGCGACGATCCAATTCCCTCCCCCTCCCAGCCGAAATCGATCGTTAAGACGATCGATCACACGATTCACAGGGTAGGGAGGGAAAGCAGGAATAAAAAAGCAGGAAATGTCTAATATATGAATACAAATACCAAATATATTTTTAAAGCTTTATACCAGCAAGCATTAGAATTTTTATAGAACAGATAAACAATAGTGGTACACAAGAAAAGTTTAAGTAAAATAAGAAACATAAATAAATAATGTAAAAAATATAATATATAAAAAATAAATAATAGCATAGAAACTCATATAGGTTAAAACATTTTTTATTTAATATGTTTATAAAAATATACATATGCATCAATACAAGAATGGATTCAAAACACCAGACATTGCCATATTTTGATTAGAAAGACTGCATTGAGGTGATAGCAGTAATCAATATCCCTTGTTCCTATAAAAAAAAAATACAAAAACCCATTGCTGCAGCTAAAACTAACACAAATATAAAATTAAAAACAACATAGAAATAATATTAGATAAAATGAACACATTAACATAATGTAAATAAAAAGAAAAAATGACAATACATATAGGGGCGGATATTAAGAGCCCTGCTCGCCTAAATCTGCCCAAATCCGGGCGGATTTAGGCGAGCAGGGCCCTGCGCGCCGGTGAGCCTATTTTACATAGGCCTACCGGCGCGCGCAGAGCCCCGGGACTCGCGTAAGTCCCGGGGTTTTCTGAGGGGGGCGTGTCGAGGGCATGTCGGGGGGCGGGCCCGAACCGCGCGGCGTTTTCGGGGCGTGTCGGGAGCATTCCGGGGGCGGGCCCGGGGGCGTGGCTACGGCCCGGGGCGGTCCAGGGGCGTGGCCGCACCCTCTGGACCCGCCCCCAGGTCGCGTCCCGGCGCGCTAGCGGCCCGCTGGCGTGCGGGGATTTACGTCTCCCTCCGGGAGGCGTAAATCCCCCGACAAAGGTAAGGGGGGGGGTTTAGACAGGGCCGGGCGGGTGGGTTAGGTAGGGGAAGGGAGGGGAAGGTGAGGGGAGGGCAAAAGAAAGTTCCCTCCGAGGCCGCTCCGATTTCGGAGCGGCCTCAGAGGGAACGGGGGTAGGCTGCGCGGCTCGGCGCGCGCCGGTTATACGGAATTGATAGCCTTGCGCGCGCCGATCCAGGATTTTAGCGGATACGCGCGTATCTACTAAAATCCCGCGTACGTTTGCTGGCGCCTGATGCGCCAGCAAAAGTACGCCAAATCGCGCGGTTTGAAAATCTACCCCATAAAAAGCAAACATATCCAACCAAAATCAAAAATTGTGTACAAAATCTACTAGCAGAGAGAAGAAGAATAGGCTCAACAAATCAAATCACTATGAAACAAACAAAAAATGTCAAAAAAGAGAAAAACCAAATAAAAGTAAAAATTGAAAAATAAATAAAAAATATAAAGTATTAAATGGTTATATACCATCACTGGTGTAAACTGGTGATGGAACCAGGGCTTAAAATCTGGGGGAACTATCTTGAACTGAGTTCCTCCACTTTTTTCCAGATTTAAGAGGCAAGACAACAGGAGCTCCAGCCTCTCCCCTTCAGGAAGTCGGCAGGGAAGAGAGTGGTAAGCCTGGAGCAGAGAGAGCAAAGAACAGTCAGTTTGCTACCTAATTCAGCCCTTCCCCTCCTGTTGTTCTACTCCCTCCCCTCCTATTGTGCGGAGAACAGGAGTGAAGGATGTGATTCTGCAAAAGACACTGCATCTTAAACAAACATAAAAAGGAGTTGAATAACACTGCGTACCAATGGTAAGACTCCGTCGACGCTCCCCCATTTCTCACCCCGCCGCAGCCCCAGCGAGGATAAGCGCACGGCCTGAGCATCAGCACCCCCCCTTGCTCATAGGCCTTCCCGTGTAGCAGCCCCAAACTGCACAAGATTCCCCCCCCCCCCCAATGTCCTTTACAATACAATAAAACACATTAGGGCTCGGGTTTTCCTCCCCCACTGCGACAAACAACATCCCCAGAGTAACCACTCCCCCATCACAGAAACAACTCCCCCGTGACAGAACATAACATAGGGAGGAAAGACGTAGCGCTCGATCACTGTCTCGTACAACCCCCCCAATAAAAACACAACCACTTGATGGCTTTAAAATAGGCCACAGTTTAATAATCAACTAACCCGAGCCCATACAACAAGTTTAACCATAAGCTGCCCCTCCCCTAACACCCCTCCCCCACCCATTGCCTTGGTCTTCCACCACCTTAATCCCCAATGGTGTAACTGCCCCTCCCCCTCTTCCACCTGCTCCGCCTCGAACCAGCGAGAGCAAGCTCTACCGTGAACCTTAGCCCCATGGTTCTCCGGTCATCCCGTGTAGCAGCCCCCCCAACTACACGAGGCACTCCCCCCCCCCTTTCCACCAACCAAATCGCCCCCACCCCCAACATTCCAACATACATGGGCTCGGGTTTTCCGCCACAAACAAATCGACCTGGTCGGCTTGTTCCCCCACTGTGGCCTGTTACCATTTGCTAATTCTCTGCTATAAACATTCCAAGACCAATAGTGGCTCCCCAAAATCCCCTTTTTCATCCCCTCCTCTTCCCCTCTCTGCCTATGTCCTAGTTAACTCCCCGAGTTCCCATTGCTGTTTCCCATTCCTCACCTAACTAATATCCTACCAACCCACCCTCACCTGTGCCTCCCTAATCATCACTTGTAACCGACACATTTAACACTGACGTCATTGCCGCCCGAATGAAGAAGTAGAATGTTAGGTGTCTCCACAGTTCAGTTCATGCCTGTATAAAAGGCAAAAGATTGTCCCCATAGCCTGTACCTCCTACTGGACCATGCTTGCATCCTTCCCCTACTTTCCAAATCAAAGTGCTCTCTATCAGGTAGTGTCCTGTCATGTCTCTGGGCTCTGTGAATAAATGAATGGCCCACAAGTCTGGCGCATGCCGTCCCATGCATTCTCTCCCACAGCTCTGAAACCAAAGACACATGAGTTAGTGCGAAAAACATTCCTCCTTTTTTTTTTTTTATGTATCACCCATTGTTGCTTCCCCTCCATCTTGCTCCTCCTTACTCATCCTTGGTGCCCCTCCTAATATACCCCTTAAAAGTGGCAAACTTCCATGTTCCTGTACAGTGTATACCACCCCCCTGCCACCTGACTTCAGCCACTGACATCGCCTTTCAAAGCCAAAGGTAAGGTGGGCTCTACCTCAGATTATCTCTGCCGTCCGAAATCATCGTTGTCCTTCCTGCTTCCGAAACGGCGTGAACCGTACAGGAAGGAAGCAATGCTCAACATCCGAACGGTGCCCTGTGGCACTCCCCATTTCATTTATTTATTTATTTATTGATTGATTGATTGATTGATTGAATTGTGAAACACCCTGCTTCCTGGCTATGCTAAAAAACTGCAACCTCCCGTCCTTAAACCTCTGAACCGCTATCCTCGCCCCTGCCCCCTATGACCTTTCCTCTCTCCCCAAGTATCTGCGCACAGAGCATTTGTCTACCTCAATGCACACTTTTGCTTGCCCTGATCTAAAAGATGTACTCCTGCCCCACGATCTCCCAGGCCTTATCCCACCCTGGACCCCCCCCCCCCCCCCCCCTCAACGCCCTATACCCCCTCGGCTGAGCTCTGACCTCTGTAACTCTATCTGCCAGCAGCCATATATATATGTATAATTTCTTTTTTTTTTTGGTAAACTTGACCTTAGCCTGTGTGCACTGATGTGCCGTGCAAGCATGTCTGACTTGGCTTCAGGAAATAATCGGATAGCTCGGTCATAACTCCTACATACATCGGAATGTGCCTATAACCCTTTTTTTTTTTTTATACTCACTTGACTGCTGCTTCTCGCCTTTTTGTCGCAAGCATATCGCCGTCACCCTTCCAATACCTCCCTCTGAACAACCCATCCCATAAATATACAATGATGTACCCACGGTTGCCAAGTAGACTTTGCAACCTTAACACTGATGTCATGTTGTGTAACCCACTGTGCTAACCTCTGGCTATTCCTTCACTCCCCAAATAGCCTAGCTTTACCTCTCGCCGAACCTCTGTGTGAGCTATAGGTTGATGTCCGGCTACCCCTAGACAGAATTCTATTGCCCACCATCCTTTCCTTTAACTGTACATCATAGCAGAGCCAAGTCCACCTTCGCAATCCTAAGTGTCAATGGTGTACCGTCACCATATGCTAATGGTGCACCGAATTGTTCCGGTGTGTAAAGCCCTACTAAGCTATCCGGCCTAGGCAACACCTCATCCACTTAAGGATTTCTTGTGCACCTTGCTCCTGGTCTCTCTGTCGCCCATCATGCTGCCCTCCCTGCGTCGTCTCTTACTTCCGCTCCACCCTGCCGCTACTGGGAAGTACACGTATCTGCGCCTCCTGCGTCTACGCCCTGATGTGCCTGGTACCCCCTCATGTGGCCCATTCAGGGTGCATTGGGTGACCACTGTCCAGGTTCGGCCCCTGTCTGCAAATACACGCCTCGCTTTGCCTGACACTGGCATCCTTGGAAGGCTCTGGCGAAGCGCTGTTATCAGTAGAAGAACATGAAGAAGAACCTCTGCCTCTATAGCTGTCTATTTTTTATGATCCTCCCTCGCTTTACCTCCTTCCGCACTGGATATCGTGTTCCGTTCCTCTGCTCTGCCCCTGACTGCTTGCACACACCACGCTGCTTGTCCTGTCCGACGTGTCCTGCTGTCCCTCCCTCCATGCTTCATTCCTCGACGCCCTGGTATGCGTCTGCTCCTTTGTTCCTGCAAAGACAAAAGACCAGCCGAAGTACCCATCCCCCATGCTCCCAGTGGTTATAAAACTATCCCTGCAGGCCCTAACCTTGGTTAGCCTTCTCGCATGTCACTTGGGAATTCGCTGATCGCTCTGTCCTCAGCCGTCTCTTCCCTTGGCAGGCAGCAGCCTAGCCTCCTCCCCTGCCCGGCAACTGTCCAACCCCCCCGAGCCTTACTCACCCGCACAAGGCACCAGAGGGGACCTGTGCCCCGTACCTTGGCACACGCCCTCGCTTCGCATTACATCTTCCACTAGTCCCCCTGCCCATTCACCATGTGCCTTTCCATCCGCCTGGCCTGCTGAATCTTGATTACTGTTCCTTCGCCGTCCGAGCCATGTGGGCCGCCACTGTTTCTCCATTCTGCTTGTCCGTGCTCTTGGCTCGCATGTCCCCCTTTTGGCCTCCCGTTTGCTCTCTGTGTCCACTAATCCTTACAACCCTGCTGGCCATGTCATCCGCCTACACCGACACCAGCGCCCCTAACTGCTACACCATGCCCACAGCTGCACGCTGCTGACTAAACTCTCTCATCCAGCGCCTGGATTCAGAAGCTAGCCCGAGAGGTCCATGCAGTTTCCGCCTGACACTCTGCAGCCCCTCCCCTGCTCTCCTGGTATTCTGTTCATCCTACTCTGACCATGACACATGGGTGCCCGGTCCGGCGGGGGGGGGGGGGGGGGGGGGGGGTCCACCTCTATGCCCCACCGGCTCTCCGACCTAACCGCCTCTAACCCCCGCCGCTGTGCCGCGTACCCACATGAGCTGAATAAAGGCTGTTTGTTCAAGCTGCTGTAACCGGTGGGGGAGGACACGTACCCTTGCTGACCGTTCTCCTGAATTTCACTGTGACCGCGCTACGAACCTTCTCTTTTTTTTTTTTTTTTGCCTCTCCGCCGGTAACACAGGCCTGCCGCTTATCCTCCCGCTTCATCTTCCGGCCCAAACTAAATTCTATATTAGTTTATCTCTGACAGAAACTAGCCTCTGCCCATGTCACCTGACTCTTGTCCAATCAGGAGAGGTGATTTCAGAACTCTCCTGAAACCACTCACTCTTTCCCCCCTCCCTTTCTTTGTTCCTAACCTCCTTTCCCGCCTTGCACTTTCCTGCCCTTCCCCCTCCCCTGATCTCTTAATCCCTGACTCTGCTCTCGCGCGCTTTCCCCCATGTTATATTCGCGGCTCAGGATAAACCAGCGCCGCTCACCTTTTATTGGGAGGGAGGGAAGGAAAACATAAATCTGCCTCTTGCTTCACAGCTCATTCCTAACTGAACTCCTTCATGCCAAAAAACAAACGCTCCCGGAAGGCAACCAATGGCAAGGCAGCAATTCAAAATTGTTGCCATTGCCATTGGTTACCCTCATCCCCCACCCTCCTCTCGCTCCCTGCCGCTTTGCCCAAGTTATCAGCGGCAGCGCGAGACAAGCTCGCACCACCTTCATTAACATAGGGAAGCAAGACCTACAGCTCGCTCTCCCTGAACACCCCCTACCCCATACAAAACACAGAAACATGTATATGGCTTTAAAAACAAGGCCGCAGTTTATTCAAAACATAACCCGAGCCCCTAGAACTTGTTATACATCAACACCAAAAGCCCATTCCCCCCCCCTCTTCTTGCCCCTCTTCACTTACCACCGCGTCCCAATGTTAAGACTCTGTTGTCGCTCCCCCATCTCTCACCCCGCCACAGCCCCAGCTAGGGTAAGCGCACGGCCTGAGCATCAGCCCCCCCTTGCTCATAGGCCTTTCCGTGTAGCAGCCCCAAACTATGCAAGATTCCCCCCCCCCCTCCAATGTCCTTTACAATACAATAAAACACATTGCCACTTAGGGCTCGGGTTTTCCGCCACAAGCAAAGGCAGCCTATAGCTACCTTTGTTCCCCCACTGCGGCCTCAAACTTTACACAGTTGTTGCTCCATTCCTTCCTGCAGAGCATTGTTAAATAGGTCAAGACGAATGTCTGAAAGATGCACCCCATCGCCTCTGAATAAACCACCCAATATGTCCCACGACCAGTTGTGCCTTACCCAGAAACCACCTTGCTTAACTAGCCATTTACCAATTTGGGGGTTCACTTTTTTAACATCCCTCCGCCACAGTGGCTCCATATGATGCCGATTCCTCACTATAATGTCCGACCACCCCACCCTCATCTCTGGCATCCCATTTATAATACTTGCCAAGTCCTTTCTCATATATGCAACCAATTCCCTACATGATATCCTCCCCACATCATTTCTACCCAAATGAATAATCACCAGCTGTGGAACTGTAACCGTCTCTTTTTAGTCAGTAAGGAGGCCCAGACAACTGATCCGTAAAGATAGACTTTTATTGCCAGCAAGATGCAGCTAAGACAAAGGCTTAGTACAACTGCATGCCCCTCCCATTCAGGAGCAGACTCTTATGCACTTTACAGTTCTTATCTTTTACACATGCGTTCTAAGCATTGCTGAGCAAGCATATTCCGGCTGAAGGGGCTACTGACCCCCTCCCTAGACACCCTGGAACTTTCGTGAAACTTCTCCCATGTTCTGCAGGAGAGGCTGCTGGGACTTGCAGTTCTAGAAAGGAATTCGCGAGTCTGCAGTAATACAGCCCTTCACATAATACATCCATTGTTCTATTCTAGGTTACAGCAGTGAAAGCTTATCAGAGAATAAGAACAGCGAAGCCAAAAAAATGAAAATGTGCAATGTGCTGACAGAAAGTTTCTCAATGTCCTAATTACAGCTGTATTGCAGACTGTAAGTAAACCCGTCATGAAGCAGGGAATTCTGGTACATGAAGTCCTTTGTCAGGTTGAAGCGTTCAGACCCCTTCATTCCCCCCTTTGATACTTATCATTCTTTATGAAAAGTATCACACCATCACAACGCAACTGTGGAGTTGAAAGAAACAGAAACAAGAAAAATTAGCAATTTGAGTTCTCAGGGGGCCCTAATTTCCCAAACAGTCCGATGGTTTCTTCACGGGTTTGAGACGGATGGGCCCTATTGGCTCCACCCCCCTTTGTAGCCCGAACTTGTCATGTATGGGAAGATGGCCCAGGATAAAACATGAGGATGGTTAAACAGGTTCTATCGGCTCAGAGGAATACATGTACAGTGACAGAAGCTGCGTGGCTGTTTTGCGTTCAGCAATGTCCTTCATCACCCGACGAAGGCGGTTTGAGCAAGAAAGGAATAATTCAGGGTCCTAAAAGACAAAACAGAATTAAACTGGCTGGGATAACAAACAAGCTCTTAAATCCACCGATCATGGAAAACCAACCACGGAATCCATTGGTCCAGTCCCAAGCACTATTCCACTGCTGGACAGGGACGTGTGCCATCTTGACCATGCGATCAGTGATGTCTTGGATAACCTTGTTTTGGTCATCTACCTGTAAACAACAATTGGAGAGGTTAAATGTTCCACAAACCCTCCTTCCTGGGCCAGAGGATAATCTAAAACCAATCTATTCTGGTACACTGCAGTCATAATTTTGGTATTTTGTTTTGCCCAGAGTTTAAGAGCGAAAGCAGTCATTGGTGATGAGCTCCAGGACTGCCTGAAGCCTGATGATTCGATGCAATTAATACTGCTTGGAAGGGTTCCCGAGTTGCCCCTTTTTGCTGCTTCATCTGCTCTCTGATTTCCTTGACAATAGGGTTTGATTTCCTGGTGTGTGCTTTTCAATGCATTACAGCCACCTTGCGAGGTAGCCAAACTGCGTCTAGTAATTCACGTACTTCTGATGCATTGTTCAATTGTTTTCCCTCTATAATGCTCCATGCACTTGAATTGTAAGGAAGGCATATTTAGAGTCTGTATAGATATTTACAGTTTTTCCTTCTGCCAACTGCAGAGCTCTTGTGAGCGCAATTAGTTCAGCTTTTTGCGCTGATGTCCCTGGGGGTAAGGGTTCGGCTTCAACAATGTCATCCTCGGAGACTACAGCATACCCAGCGACCCTGATTCCATTTATAACCTGGCTGCTTCAATCAGTGAATAAAGTCCATGCTCCTTGCCAGGGTTGGTTGCGTAAATCAGGTCGACTGGAATGTACTGTAGCCATAACTTCTTCACAATTATGGGTGACTGGATTGGGAGCTGCCAGTGGCTTTCCAGAGGCTCCGACTATAGAGATGTTCCTTGCAGTGGGCGTGGTTCTAGCAGTTGCCATAACTGATCGCTGCGCTCCAGTGTCCAGCAATCCTGTAAATGTCGTGGTTCCCACTTTGATTTCCACCAAAGGATCAAGGGGAAGATTCTCCTTATCTAGTCATGCTTCATTTTCTTCGCCGGATGTTTCACCCACGGTCATCTGCCATTCAGCTTCCTTTGGTTTGGACGGAGTGCATCCTTCCTGCTTCGTTTGCAGGAACTCCGGACACTCAGACTTTCAGTGTCCTTCTTTTCTACAAAATGTACATTGATTAATTCCTAACGTCATTCTTCCGCCTCCAAACGGTCCTCCTCTACTCGGTCTTCCTCTAGATGGCCCTCTAAAGGGCGATCTGCCTCTTCCTCCATGTCCAGGGTATCCTTGATAGTGCCTGGACAAATTCCCAAAATTAGTCTCTTCCAGAGCTGTGGCTAGCAAACTAACACTTTCTCTTAACTTTCGACCACTTTCCTTTTTGTCCTTCTTTTCTCCGTCCGGTTCTCGGTTTACATAGACCTTATCTGCCATTGCTTTTAGTTGGCTGATAATCATTCCCTCGAATCCTTCTGCTTTCTGTAATTTCCGGCGAATGTCCGGACAGGATTGTCCGACAAAGTTCATCACTAAGATGAGGTGATTCTTGGAATCTTCTGGATCAAATGGACTGTATCGTCGGTAGGCATCCATCAACCGCTCCAGAAAATCTCCGGGGGACTCATCCCTTTTCTGTATCACATCCTGGATCTTCCCCATGTTTACGACTTTCTTTTTTCCCTTCTTCAATGCTTCAAGAAATGCTTTTTGATAAGCAGCAATACGCTCGCGCCCTACTGAGGTCTGGTAATTCCAGGCTGGATCTACACGTGGGGCGAACTCCCTTACTGCCTCTTTGGGATCACCGTCTGCCCCAGTTCCCTGCCGAGCTGACTCTTCTAGATTCAATTGTATTTGTCCAAACGTTAGCTTAACAGCTTCGGGTATCAGTAAGCATGCAGCAGCAATGCTTCGAAGGCAACCAGGCCATCCTTTTGCAACATTGTCCATTCCTTTTGACAGATATGCAACAGGTCGTTCCCATGATCCTAAACTTTGAGTCAATACCCCAATGGCCATGCCTTTTTTCTCGTCGACGAATAGATGGAATGGTTTCATCACATCTGGCAATCCTAAAGCAGGTGGTTCAATTAAGGCTTCTTTTAGTCGACGTAAGCTTGCCAGCTCGTTTCCTTCCCACTGGAAGGGTTGAGATTCTGCCTCTTTACCCCGCAGTTTGTCGTACAGGGGTTGGGCAATAACTGCATAGTTAGCAATCCACAGCCTACAGTATCCTGCAGCTCCAAGGAACGCCCGGAGCTCTTTCTTGCAAGTGGGTACAGGTTGATCTCTTATAGAACTGGTGCGAGAAATCCCCAGACATCGGGTTCCTCCACGTATTTGGAAGCCTAAATACTCTACTTCCAATTCACAGATTTGCGCTTTCTTTTTACTTGCACGATACCCTTTTGAGTACAACGTCTTTAGCAGCTGAAGAGTGGATACCGCACATTCGAGGTACGTCTCTCGAAACAACAGAAGGTCATCCACGTATTGTATGACTGGCCCATACTTTACTTGATACATCTTTAAATCTTTTGCCAGTTGCTCACCGAACAGCGTAGGTGAGTGCCTAAACCCTTGAGGCAACCGAGTCCATGTGTACTGCTGCTTTACTCCAGTATCTGCATCTTCCCATGTGAAAGCAAAAATCTTTTGACATTCCTCCGCCACCGGGACGGAGAAGAAGGCATCTTTGAGATCAATGACACTGTACCACTTTGATGCAGGAGAGACTTGAGCCAGGATTGAGTACGGATTTGGGACGAGGGCTACTAGATCTGCTACTTGACTATTCACTTTTCTTAAGTCTTGTACTGGTCGATAGTCATTTGATCCAGGCTTCTTTACTGGCAACAGAGGGGTGTTCCAAGCAGATCGGATTCGCCGGAGAATGCCCAAATCATACAGTCTCTGCAGATGTATCTGGATTCCTTGCCTGGCCATATATGGAATGGGGTATTGAGGTTGATTAATCACCTGTGCATTCTGTTTCATCTCTATCCATATGGGGGTAGCGTCGATGGCTATTCCTCCCGGGTTCTGTTCGAACCATACTTGGGGTACACTATCCATCAGTTGTCTTCGTTTTTGTTGAGGGGGGTGTTGTTTTCATATCGATGTTCGATGGTTCGTTCGACTATGGGAAGATGTAGTCTCCATTCTTCTTGGAGGGGACAGATGAGTATCACTGGATGGTCCCCGAAGGAGGCTTTAACTTCCCCTGTTGGTTGAAATCTCAATGTGGTCTGAGGCTTACACAGCAGGTTCCATCCGATAAGGGATACCATGGTCCCGCCTACTTGTATACTTCATTCTTTCTGCAGAGGGGCAGTGAGTACCTGACCTGAGGCACCCACTATAGAAACAGTCTCTTACGTCGGGGGGGCCGATTGGTGCAGTCATGACAGATCGTTGGCCTCTGAGTCCAACAGGCCCCTGATTTTTGTTGTGTTACCTCGTGGATCTCCACCAGAGGGTCAGTGGGGATTCTTCCCTCCCGGTCTCTTCAGGCTGTATGCTCCTTGTCGCCTCCCCCGCCATCTGCCAGTGGGGGTTGTCCGATCTCCTTCCTCCTCGGCCCCTTTGTCTCGGTGCAGGTCCATTTTTGTCGTTAGTATTCACTGCAGGGCTCCCGTATTTCTTTTGCCATTCTTCACAGTCTCTCTTCCAATGGCCTTCATTTTTGCAGTATGCACACTGATTCTTTCCCAAAGGGGGTCTTGTTCCCCCTCCTCTTCGCGGTCTGCCATTGTCTTGGCTCCTTCCCGTCCGAGTGTCCTCGAGAGCGGCGGCTAACAGTCACTTTCTCCTTCATATGTCTACTTGCTTCTCTCTTTTCTCTTCCACTTCTCTATTTCCACATACCTAGTCTGCTATAGCTTTTAACTGGCTGAGGCTCATGCCCTCAAAGCCTTCGGCCTTCTGCAGCTTCTTTCGGATGTCGGGTTTCTATTATTAAGTTCCTGGTTGCAGGGACGGGCCCTTTTCTTCTCTTCCTGATCCCTGTTCCCATACATCTCAAAATACGATGAAAAGATCACAATCCATCTGGAAATTGAATAGGTGACCTGCGCCTGGAGGCAAATCAGTTCTGACGAGGCTGAGAAGCTGCAAAACATTGCTTCCTTCTTACTTGTAAGTTTGGCATTGGGTTAATTCAATAAAGTCAACCTGGATCTGCAGGCAAGGATCCAGGGGAGGCGCTTTAGGTGTGCAGGAGTGATGATCAAACCCTTGGAAGCCTTGTATCAATTACATTGCAAACACTAAGAACATATGGTAATAGCCAGAGCCCAGCCCCCACCAGTGGTAAAAGAACATAATTGCAATATATATATATATGTGTGGGGGGGGGGCCACCACTTTATCATTTGGGTCGACTCATATTTGCTCTTGTTCCTAATCTTGCATAGTGGCCCCTTCTCTTGACCACAACTTCCAATAATCCTTAACTTGCGCCTGCCACTGAATCAAAATTTTTAATATTAAGTCTTTGTTTTCTCCGGTTTTTTTTTTTTTTACAAACGGCATCCTGTAATTCCCACAGTCAGCGCTGCACATGCTTGGCTGTCTTATCTTGCCAGTTCCTTAAAACAGGGAGTAGCTCTGCATATTTAACTACTGCTAGCCAAAGAAGCAACAAGAAAAACTTTAACAAAGAACCCATTCTTAATCATTTCTCTAAATTTCCCAGAGACAGCTTCAAAATAAACTGCGTCAGCAAAAGAGAGTTCATACTTTATCATGCGTTCCAATGTAATTTTTAAATAACAGATAATATATAGGAGACAAGTAAGAACAATAATTAACATGGTATTAGAGAATAATTGACTAACCTGTGGATGTATCGAGTGAAGGCGCAATGAATTTGCTGCTATAAAATGTCTGAAAAATAGCCCGCATCATAAGGCACTAAATGATTTGTAAGGGACCCTGGGTTCTGGTATTTCTTTGCAAGTAGCAATCCTTTGTCAGATTACAGACAGTTTTAGCAAGGACCTTGGAGAATAAATTTAATCAGCAGAAACTCTGAGCTACAAAAACTTCAACTTCTGTGAAACAGCCACAATTCTATCTTTATTCACATACGCACACCATCAACTAACTTTCAATAATGTTCTGTTAAAACAAACGAAACAATTTTTCTCTCTCTTTGTCTTCATTACCCAGGCTAGCCCAATGTCCTTTTTTTTTTTTTTTTTTTTTCTTTCTCTTCTCTCTCTGGCTCGATCCCCTCCTCTCTCCTGTAATTATCTCTGCCGTTAACCCTTAACTGCCATCAAGTTCTAAACTTCAACACCAGTAAATGCATTCTCCAGTAATCAAATCAGTATTTTAACTTAACACTGTAAATTAATTAGTTGTATAGTAGTCTTGTGCAGCATTTGTAACCCAAAACTCTCTTCTTATTAGGGTTTAAAACAATTAAAACAATAAAAAAAATCCCTGGTACATGTGCTTGCAATTCACAGATAGCAGTTACATACATTACAATCCTTAATTAATAATGGGGACTTGCAGTTCCCCATTTTGTGCGCCTGAGCCACCATTACGAGGGCGGCTCCCTCCACTAACTTCTTTGCCCACGACGGAGGATTTTCAATAACTGCAATCCAAGCAGTTATGTACGGTATATCCTCAGGGCAACCCGGATTCCCTTCTCGTATAACTATATTCTGGACCCTTGTGGCCGTTTGGAAATCGAAAGTCCCTACCGGAGGCCAGTTTACACACAAACTGGGCCACCTATGGGTACATTGTTGAATCATTCCGGGTTTAGTACATTTATGCCTATCGAACACTTCGCTATAGTGCTCCGTCATGATTTTTAATGGAGTAGAACCGCCCCCTCCCATTAGGATAGAGTCACAGACAAAGGAGGGAAGGGAAGACGGATAGGTAAGGGGTCCGTACCCGTCAGACACAAAAGGGTCACAATTGCCCCGACTAGAACGCGGTCGCCCGGTCTAGAACTGCGAGGCCATTCACTCTCTTTCACACAACAAGAAACCTATTCCCACTATCGTACGCGTTACTTCTTTTTCCTCTTTTTATGCGCGTGGCTTTCGGAATGCAATTCCTACCAAACCACCGCTTGGGGTGTGATCAAAGCCCCCTCGGTCCCCTCACGGATGGACCGGTTATTTGCTACTCTTTTAGCTATTCTTCACTTTTCCCATCATTCCCATAATACTCGCCTGCAGGGTTCTTCCGAACGTCATGAAAGCCTTCTTCCCGGATCACCAGCCCAAAGGTCTCAGAGGATCTCCGTGGAATGACCCCCTCAGATACCTGATCACTGAACTCAGCGGTGGCCACTCACCAGGCAAGTCTGGGGGATCACTCCGCCACAAAATCCCCTGGACCAACTGGGGGGCTAAAATAGCGTCCCCGGTACCTCCTGGCTGAGGCTCGCCAAATGTAACCGTCTCTTTTTAGTCAGTAAGGAGGCCCAGACAACTGATCCGTAAAGATAGACTTTTATTGCCAGCAAGATGCAGCTAAGACAAAGGCTTAGTACAACTGCATGCCCCTCCCATTCAGGAGCAGACTCTTATGCACTTTACAGTTCTTATCTTTTACACATGCGTTCTAAGCATTGCTGAGCAAGCATATTCCGGCTGAAGGGGCTACTGACCCCCTCCCTAGACACCCTGGAACTTTCGTGAAACTTCTCCCATGTTCTGCAGGAGAGGCTGCTGGGACTTGCAGTTCTAGAAAGGAATTCGCGAGTCTGCAGTAATACAGCCCTTCACATAATACATCCATTGTTCTATTCTAGGTTACAGCAGTGAAAGCTTATCAGAGAATAAGAACAGCGAAGCCAAAAAAATGAAAATGTGCAATGTGCTGACAGAAAGTTTCTCAATGTCCTAATTACAGCTGTATTGCAGACTGTAAGTAAACCCGTCATGAAGCAGGGAATTCTGGTACATGAAGTCCTTTGTCAGGTTGAAGCGTTCAGACCCCTTCAGAACCTCCCCAATTTTTATCAGCCCCTGCAGGAAAGAAAGCAACTCCCCGCAACGCATGCCCCGCCTGCTGAACCCTTGAACTGTCCACATTCAGGTATCCAGGTTCAAATTTTCTCCATACGAACACTTCGCTGCCCTCTGCTGCGTCCAATGGATGAAGGAATGGCCCACGACCCAAGCATATTCCCGATTGCATGGTACCCTGTCCATTTCTGTAAAGAAAAGAAACCCAATTAATCTTTGTCCCAAGTAGCCCTCCCCCGCTGACCCTTAGACCTTCACTTCCGAACATACAGCCGATAGGCCCCCGATTTCCAGCGTTTGAGTGACAGAATCCGCTGTACTGACCACCCTAACTCCGCCGCGGTAGTTGCCGCTCCAATGCGAAACGAATGCGTCGTATAGTGCTCCGCCTCACATCCTAAGCCCTCCACCGCTTTCATTAGCACCTGCGAAAATTGGAAGACTGTCAATGGTGAACCATCCTTATGCACGAAAAAGAACCCCGAACATCCGGCCTTGTGCATACAAACGCTTAAATGCAACGCACCGGGCACGTCAGCTCGTCCTGCACCGGCAACAGCGAAATCCACTGCCCTTTACCCTTTTGGTCCGTTTTAGATTTACGTATGCACAGAGTCACCCTATGCTCGTAAACCAGCAGGCCCACCCTGGAATCGCTCGCTTTGGATCTGGCCACCAATTCACTGACCCTCACAGCTCCAAAGAAAGCCATCGAGAATGCTGCTCTAAACATCAATACCTCATAGCAAGACCAGCAGACTGCCGCCAATTGTTCAGCTAACCGCAACAGGTCCGCATATCTGATGGGGCGCCGTTTGTCCCCCTCCACAACTCTTTCTCTTCCCCATCCACCTAACACCCTCTTCACGAGGGTGTTAGCGAGGAAACTGCTGACTGGATTCCCCCAGCCACCCAATTTTTGAAAAAAGGAAAAGCCCACCAGTTTAGAATGTACAGACTCCAGCAAGTAACCGGACCCCTTAGCCCACAAAATGAACTGGACCACATCGCAATCACGAACAGCTCCCCCTTTCCATCCCAGCTGCAGCAAAAAATGAGACACCACTCCTCTGCCCACTAAGTACGATCTCCAAGTAGCCGGTGCCATGGATTGTCGGATCAAGTTCCACGTGTCCTCCTACCGAGCTGCCATAGATGCTCCAGGATCTCTCCCATCCATCTCACATGGGAAGCCAACTCCCTGAAGACATCCCACTTGAAACGAGAAAGAGCATCGGCTATCAGGCTCAAGTTACCAAGGACATGCCTGGCCGAGATGGTTACATTCCAACGCAAGCATAACAATACCAACTCCCGCAACCACACTGACACTCGTGGACACCTAGCAGATTGCTTGTTAATCACTTACACGACCCCCAAGTTGTTGCACCAGAAAACCACCTTTTTGTTCTGCAGCCTGCTCCCCCAAATGGCGAGCGCTACTACTATGGGGAACAGCTCTAAAAATGTGATATTCCTAGTGATCCCTTCCTCCTCCCAATCCCCGGGCCAACGCTCCGCGCACCACTGCTCCTGAAAATACACACCAAAACCAATCGCTCACGCCACGTCCGAAAACAACTCCAATTCCTCGTTGGATACCTCCGCCTCTTGCATCATGCAGACTCCATTGAACGAGTCTAAAAATCCCTCCCAGACTCCTAATTCCTCCTTTACTGCATGAGTCACCCTGACAAAATGGTGCCCTGCCTTAACTCCTGCCATTCTTGCCGAAAGCCGACGAATAAAGGCCTGGCCCATCGGAATCACCTGGCATGCAAAGTTGAGAGAACCAATAAGTGACTGCATCTGCTTCAAAGTCACTTTACTTGACCCTCGAAACTGCCTCACCAATTCCTTCAACTGCACAACTTTGTCAAAAGGCAAATGCGACACCATTTCTACCAAATCCAGTTCAATCCCTAAAAAGGTAATCTTCAAAACCGAGCCCTCTGTCTTTTCCCGCGCAATGTGCACCCCTAAAACCCTAGTGACCTCAAGAAAACCATCCAACTGATCCTGACAGACTCTAGTCCCATGCGGTCCCACAAACAGAAAATCGTCTAAATAGTGCAATATTATCTCACAACCGGTATGCTGCATCGTGGCCCATTGAATGAATGTACTAAACGCCTCGAAAAATGCGCAGGAAATCGCTCATCCCATGGGCAAACAACGATCTACAAAATAACCTCCTTCAAAAATGAATCCTAACAGTGGAAAGCTCAACGGGTTAATAGGTAAGATCTGTAACGCGAATTCTATGTCCGCTTTGGCTAGTAAAGCCCCAGTTCCCGCATCACGCACTAGCGCCACCGCCTCATCAAAAGACGCATATTTGACCGTACATGCTCTACGCGGAATGAAATCATTGACTGACAAACCCTCTTGGTACGATAAATTCAGAATCAACCGATACTTCCCCGCCGCCTTCTTTGGAATGACCACCAGCAGTGACAGTTGCATCCGTCCAAAAGGCCGAATATTAAAAGGCCCCACCCCCCTCACCATCCGAATCTCTGCACTCAACTTGTCCCTGGCGACATCCGCCAATCAATATGCCGACCTCGCGTTCCTCGCTTAACCCCCTTCCCCCGGACCCTCATACGGTATACCAAATCCCACGCTAAACCCAACACTCAAAAAACTAGCCGCAGCTGCATCGGGATAACCCCATAACCGCTCCTTCAACACAGAGATAACTACTGGGGAATCTGCCTTCTGTCCCAGGATCTTATAGTTTACCGCCCTTGGTAAGGGACGTATTCTGCACCTGCCCACACTTTGTGGCAGAGTGCGCTCTGCCGCAAGTAGCACATGCGTGCCAGAACTTGCACTCGGGGAACAGACATGTGAGCTTGTTGAATCTCCAACAAATGTCAGACCCTCCCACTGAGAGCTTGCTACTCGACTCAAGTTTCCTACCAGTTCCTGTTCCACGAAGGGAACCACCCTTACCTCCTCCACCCCTTGCCCTGCTGAGGTACCGCTAACACGCCCCCCCCCCCCCAAACCCCTGCAGTTTTGGCTACACCTCTCCCCTTGTTCATCATCTGGGTTAACCACAGATGAATATCCTGCATGCCCCAGGACATGAATCTATTCCCTGCCATTTTATCACGAAATATTTCGTCCTAGTTGAGCCAAGCCCAACCATCATAGTCTTTGAATGCTCCCAGTATGCTGTCCGCGTAGGACAGCAAAGCCCCATATTGGGTCGGATCGAAGTGCCCAACCACACTAGCCAATATTAAAAAACCTCTAACCCAATTGACTATATTTTTGGAAATTTTTGGCCCTGATCCCTCCCTTTCATTCTTCTTTTTGGCTCTCTTTTTATCTTTTCTCCCCCCTCGTTGCCCCTCCAGTAGCTTGAAAATATTCACAAACTTCCTTTTACAAATTCGCCTAACTAAGCGCTTCGGCACCTCCTCCCACAGCTCAGTTAAAGATGCCAGCGCCGGATGCCCCATGTCCTGCTTTGGACCCTCTGCTAACACTGCTCGCTGACCCGGCCCTGACTCTCCTGAACTCGAGGATGACAAAGACAAGCTAGAAGAGCTGCTGCCCCTCATCCTCTTCTTCTTCCTAGCTGACCCCTGAGTCTCCTTTTCAACCTCCCCTGTCGTCTTACCTGCTTCCTCATCCGCTGCACCGCCATTGGGAACTTCCGCTGGCTGCTCTGCCGCCGATGCCCTTCTTGGGAAATGGACCTCTTGCCCCACAGGGAAATCCCGCTCTCTCCAGGCCTCTTGATGCGACGTTCCTGGGAGGGCCTCATCAGCCTCATCTGGAAAACACTCTGCCTCCCTATCTACTTCCATACTGGTCTCCAAACCTTTGCTCCGGGTTCCCAGAGTCTGCCAACCCTGTGATGACTGGTAATCATCCTGCCCCCTGGCCCACACCCCAACCCCTGTCTCATCGCCATGCCATCTACCTGTTGGAACTTGGTCCCCTCCGTACACACCCCCCAGCTCATAAGAACATAAGAAAATGCCATACTGGGTCAGACCAAGGGTCCATCAAGCCCAGCATCCTGTTTCCAACAGTGGCCAATCCAGGCCATAAGAACCTGGCAAGTACCCAAAAACTAAGTCTATTCCATGTTACCATTGCTAATGGCAGTGGCTATTCTCTAAGTGAAGCAGGTAATGGACTTTCCTCCAAGAACTTATCCAATCCTTTTTTAAACACCGCTCTACTAACTGCACTAACCACATCCTCTGGCAACAAATTCCAGAGTTTAATTGTGCTTTGAGTAAAAAAGAACTTTCTCCGATTAGTTTTAAATGTACCCCATGCTAACTTCATGGAGTGCCCCCTAGTCTTTCTACTATCCGAAAGAGTAAATAACCGATTCACATCTACCCGTTCTAGACCTCTCATAATTTTAAACATCTCTATCATATCCCCCCCTCAGCCGTCTCTTCTCCAAGCTGAAAGGTCCTAACCTCTTTAGTCTTTCCTTATAGGGGAGCTGTTCCATTCCCCTTATCATTTTGGTAGCCCTTCTTTGTACCTTCTCCATCGCAATTATATCTTTTTTGAGATGCGGCGACCAGAATTGTACACAGTATTCAAGGTGCAGTCTCACCATGGAGCGATACAGTGGCATTATGACATTTTCCGTTTTATTCACCATTCCCTTTCTAATAATTCCCAGCATTCTGTTTGCTTTTTTGACTGCCGCAGCACACTGAACCGACGATTTCAATGTGTTATCCACTATGACACCTAGATCTCTTTCTTGGGTGGTAGCACCTAATATGGAACCCAACGTTGTGTAATTATAGCATGGGTTATTTTTCCCTATATGCATCACCTTGCACTTATCCACATTAAATTTCATCTGCCATTTGGATGCCCAATTTTCCAGTCTCACAAGGTCTTCCTGCAATTTATCACAATCTGCTTGTGATTTAACTACTCTGAACAATTTTGTGTCATCTGCAAATCTGATTATCTCACTCGTCATATTTCTTTCCAGATCATTTATAAATATATTGAAAAGTAAAGGTCCCAATACAGATCCCTGAGGCACTCCACTGTCCACTCTCTTCAGGCAGCCAACCCCCAACTCCCCCCGAACCCCGGCCTCCCACCCCCTCTCCTGGATGGGGGCTATAACCAAAACGGGTACCTACATAGTGCCCAGTATGTCTGCTATCAATGTGACCGCCGGGCCCCCTATCGCCTCATATCCCCGATTGGGGTTTTTTTTCTCACTGGGGCCAGCAACTCACCTAAGCCCACCGGGGTGCCACGGACCATAGACCCCCCCCCCCCCCTGTACTCGGACCATAGACCCCACCCCTGTACTCAGCCTCCTATTTGCCTGCTTTCCCCGCCCTCTCACTCTACTAGCAGCCATGCGCTTCCATTGGGCTCCAGGAGAGTCAGTAGGCAGAGGGACTGCCTTGTCTCCATATATGGGTGCCACTTCACCCCCCTGGATGCTGCTCCTCTCCCTGGGCGGGGGGCACCTTGGATTTTCCCCTCTTTTCATGACACTGCCGGGGAGCCAGGCCTGGTTGCCCTCCGGGAAACCTGGCGCCGTTTCTTTGCCACCGTTTCCTTGCCGCCATGGGACCAGGGGTAAACTGAGCCCACCAGAGGCTCCATGATTGCGGCGGGGCCGCAGGGCGGCACAGGCATACCCAAAAATTTGCAGCCGGACGCATTAAGGGAGATCTCTGTGGCAGTGCCCGGCGAAGAGACAGTAGGAGAAGGGGGGCCATGAAAGACTTTGGTGCCAAGACTCGGGACATCCGTCGACTCAGGACCACTCTCCCCCGAATCGGAAGAGGGGGAGAGGGAAGGCCGGTACCCGGAGGTGATCGGGGGGGTGGAGGGAGAATCAGCAGAGTGGCGGGCCTCATACGGTCCCCCAGTGGAGGTCACACCGGCAGCCGCCGTTGGTCGGCCCATAGCCGGCTTCGAAGCAGCTGGGCCTGCTCGAACCTTCCCGCACTTCATCCCCATGCACTGGAACGCCAAGCCAACCAAAAACAAAATTCACAAAACCCGCCCGAAAAACCCGAAAAATTCAGGAATCGCTGAGGAGCAAAAGCATAAATCTGCCTCTTGCTTCGCAGCTCGTTCCTAACTGAACTCCTTCGTGCCGAAAACCAAACGCTCCTGGAAGGCAATCAATAGCAAGGCAGCAATTCAAAATTGTTGCCATTGCCATCGGTTACCCTCACTCCCCATCCCCCTCCCTCCTCTCGCTCCCTGCCGCTTTGCCCATGTTATCAGCAGCAGCGTGAGACAAGCTCGCACCATCTTCATTTAGAACAAGTTTGAAACTTGCGAGCAGTAATGACAATTGTCAAGGCCTCAATCCTTGCTACTATGCTACGGTTCACAAGAGAGAGGGGAAGGGGTAAGGGAAAGGAAGGGGAAAAAGAGAGGAGTGAAGGAATGGACAATGGATGGTGAGGGAGGGGCGAACAAAGGGGAGGAAGGGAAAGGAGGAGAGTTGAAGAAAGAAAAAAGAAGTATGAAAGGGGAAGAGGGTTAAGGGAAGGAAAGAAGGGCGAGTTGAAGGTGAAGGGTGGGAGAGGGAAGAGCCAGGAAGAGAGGAGATTGAAGAAGGGATTGGGAAGAAAGAGGAAAGAAAATAAGTGAACCAGGGAGGGGGGCCAGAGAGAGGTGGGGTGATGAGGCCATGGATGAGGTGGATGGGTGGGAGCCATAGGTGGGAAAAGGAACATTGTACAACCAAAATAGAAAAGAAGCAAATACTTAAAAAATAGTACAAAAAGAGGGTTCGTACCTATTAGTAAGTGATCACTTTCTCTCCTCAAATAAACTAGAGAAACTATATCCACTACATAAAAAAGCACAATGAAAATCAAATCATATAAAACATTTTTTAACCTTAATACTGCATTAGAAAATTATGAATAAAACAAAAATACAAATATGAACATTACCTAACAAACCTAAATACAGTCATAAAGGTTCACTGTGCCACGTATGTCAGCCTAAATTCAGGGACGATAACTTTTAAATTGGTGTGTGGGTGTACATGGGCGCTTTTGGCATCCCATGCCACAGGATGCAGCCATTTTACAATATACGCACATATATGTGTGCATGTTATAAAATAGACTGACCACGTGCAAATTTGCTCATAATTTTAAGTGGAAACGAACCTGTGTGTAGAGATAGTATAGAGTGCATCAAGCTAGGATGAGAGAACATTGTAGAAATCTCATCTTTGTGTATCTTTCCTCATTGCAAATCACATCAGATCTTCACTGATATGTACTGTGCTGTTTGTACTTCTGCCTGTGCATGTAAAACTGGTCTCAAATCCCTAGACCACCACCAAAGTTTCACCTCGAGTTACTAGAGGACCCTCTTATAGCTCAATAAATAGATGACTACTATGACAGTCTTATAAAGAGTCTTTCTCTCTCTCTCCCCCCCCCCCCCCCCTCCAAACAAGGGATTAGGTGTGATAAATTTAACACACATTGCAGTAAAATAGTGCACATTGTGGTAAGTCAAAAATTACCACAACCCTTTTCTTATCACGGGCATTATTCATACGAAATTTATAGCATTGGTTTGTAAAAACTAAATTATATGACACCTGACAAATGGATAGTGGATAAATTCATAAACATAGGTAAAACATTTGCTCCATTAAAGTTCATTAAAAATTATAGCCTTTATCTTTCTCTCCTCTTTCTCTCTCTTGGGAAAAAAAAAACAAGTCGTCAAAACTCAGGAAACAGTGATCCTTTTTTAAACAGATTTTTACAAGTTTATACAATTTATAGCCAAGTTTTTATTTGCTCAAATCTTAGCAAATTTTTTCTAACTTTTCTTCTCATTTGGAATTCATCTAAATTCTCAGTAAAGGCCTAGATTTACTAAGCCATGATATGGATAAAACATAAGTTAAACTGTTTTTAACATGTGATAAACACTGCTTATCAGACACTATAAGACCCCTACAGATTCTGCAGAACTCGGCTGCAAGGATACTGACCAGAACACGTAAATATGACCATATGACACCAGTCCTTATGGAATTGCACTGGTTACCAATTGAACAAAGAATACAATATAAAACATTAACAATTTTACATAAAGCAATACATGAGGAACGGGTAGAATGGTTATATGCTTCTCTAAGACTACACACACCGCAGCAATTTAAGATCATCAAATAAAGGGCTACTGGCAATTCCATCACTAAGTTTTACTCAAGTTTTAGAATTTTAGAATAGACATTTTATTTGTAATTAGCTAAGTAAATTTTAAGTTAATGATGTATATATATTTTACTTTGGATGATTGAATGCACTTTAGGATAAGATTGTAAACCGATGTGAAGGTTTGATCCATACACCGGTATAGAAAAACATGTAAAATAAATAAAAAAATAAATAAAATAAATTAATATAGACATATCATGGCAATATTGCATGATATTTGCGATATTGCATGATATTTTGGCCTGAAATCTGCCCTTATTACAATAATATACTTTGCATGAGATTTGCATGCATTAATTTTGCAAATACATGCAAACAGCTCTTCCATAGACAAACCTATGCTGATAAAATAACATGGCTGACTTATTTTAATGAACTTCAAGGAGGTGTGGGGGCATCAGATTGCTAATGCTCATCCCGATGGCTCTCTGATCTTTCTTAAAGGGCCATGTGGCGCAAACCAAAAACTCCCCAAAATTATCAACCTCCCCTGGTGGTCTTGTGAGACCCCTGCCCATCCCTACTACTGCTGCCTATCAAGAGGACGTTGAGTCAAAAAGTTAAAAAAAAAGTTTTTAAATCACATGGTGAAGCCCCACCTCCTTCTCTATCCCTTCCCCTTTGTACCAAATAGACCCTAGTAGACTAGGCCCTACTTTCTTTCTCTCACAGACACACACAAACACACACCAGTCACCTGATCTCTCTCATGCATACACACACACAGGCTTCCCACTCCCATGTTCTCTTTCAGATATACAGGCTTCTCACTCCCATGCTGTGTCTCACACACACCCAGGTTTCTCACTCCCATGCTCACTCTTCACATGCACAGGCTTCTCATTCCCATAATCACTTTCTTTCTCTCTCTCTCTCACACTCACACACAAACACACACCAGTCTCTCTCTCATTTCCATGCTCGCTCTCCACTGCACAGGCTTCTCATTCCCTGAATCACATTTTTTCTCTCACATTCACACACACCAGTCTCTTTCTCTCACACACACACAGTCACCTTACCAACCAGTCTCTCGCTCATGCATGCACACACACACACAGGCTTCCCACTCCCATGCTCTCTCTCACATAATCAGGCTTCTCACTCCCATGCTTTTTCACACACACCCCCACAACACCAGGCTTCTTACTCCCATGCTTTCTCACATACCCAGATTTCTCACTTCCATGCTTTTTCTCTCACACACACACGCACATCAGTCACCTCCCTGACTAATGTCTCACACTCTCACATACACATCAGTCATCGTCACTTTCATTGTCTCTCACATATACACACACATCAGCTCTCTGACCAGTTTCTCTCAATCACACACATGCTCTCAATCAAATACATTCTCTCACTTACACACAAGCTGGCTGGCTGCTTCTCTCTCTTTCTCTCATTCACTTCCTCCTCCCCCCCAAATGGTAGCTGCAGCAGCCTCCTCCAGCCCCCGCAGGCCAAGAAAGAAGAATCCCATCGGCTGCGGGAGGCTCATTCTGCTGTCTCCTTTCCGGCTGCTTCAATTGCTCGGGGGCCGATGCTGCTGCTGCTGCTACCTTTCTACGCGGCACGGGCCGCTCTTTCTCCTTCCCGCGCACCACGTATCACTTCCTGTTCCGGGTCACGGGGGGGGGGGGGGGGGGGGGGGGGGCGCGGGAAGAAAAAAAGGTCAGCCATGGGTGCCAGAGCTTCTTCTAGCGCCGCTGCAGTTCCTGCTGGGCTTGAACGTTCTGATAGCCCGGCGGCAACGGCAGCAGGGAAGAAAGAGCAGCGGGAGAGACCGGGAGCACGCGACACACCAGCCGGTGCTTGGCAACACAGTAGTGTGTCGCGACACACCGGTTGAGAATCGCCTGACTAGGGGGTCCACAGACTCCCACCCTCACCCCTAGAACTTCCCTGTTCCTCAAAGAAGCATGTTGGTGGGATAATAGAGGCTCGGAGCACCTTCTAGCTCTGGGCCTAGTAGATGCAATCTTTCAAAATGATGCCGACTGGTCATTGCCCCTATCACATGATAGCTAAAGGTTACTCATGGGTGCTCTTTGAGAGTTAGGGGGTGCTCCGGGCCTGGTTGATGCTATTTTCCAAACTGGCACCAACTGGCCATTTCCCTTTCATGTGATGGGACAAATGTCAGTCGGTGTCATTTTGAAGGCATTGACTAGACTCTGAGCTAGGAGGCATTCTAGGCCTCCATTACCCCACCAATGATCTTCTTTGAGGAATGGGAAGGGTCCAGGAGCCCTTAGACCACAGAGTCTATTTATTATATAAAAGGGGGGTATAAGAGGATGGGGAGACCCTAGACCCCAGGGATTATGGCTTCTGTTGGGTAGGGAGGCCTGGGAGGAGTTGCATGCCTGGGGGTGTCCATAGGGGGAGGTCTTTGATTGGAGCAGGAGGGTTAGCTACAAAAGGGAGGGATTAGGGAAGGGACAGGGCAGTGCATCAACACATAATTTAAAATCTATTTTATTTTTAACTTTTTGACTTGGCACCAATTCAGCGGGCAATTAGGGGGTGGGCAGGGGTCTCACATAACCCCCAGTGCGATGTTTTTAAATTTTCGGTCATTTGATCTTTTAAAATGATGGCAGCCCCATGTAAAGTGGACTGCCAGTATATGTTTTTGTGGCCTCTGCTGTATTCTTTTTTATCGTGGAGTTTTTCTGCAATAAAAAATAGTGCAATATCACCACGATATTTTGTTTTGGGGGGCAAAATATCACAGGACCAACCACCACAATATTTCATCTCGCCCACGATAAAATATTGCAGCTTGATAAATCTTCCCCTTAGGTAACTAAATTTTTCTCAAACTAAATATGAATATCATTTTGGCAAATTCATTTTTGAGAAATTTAAACCCAATTTATTTGAAAATGTATCTAGAGTTCAAAGTAAAGTTGACTGCTTACACATCATCATATTCCATTTCAAACATTTGCTTGCTGAACAATTCAAATAACCCTATGTGCCTGAATGTCATGAAAGCACCAATTCTATATATTATTTTAGTAAGCTCTAGGAGTGAACAATCAAGGTTTTTTCTAGAGATTTTCTTTTAGTATTTTTGTCACTTTTATTTGTCAGTATATTTTTTAAGCTCATGATTGCTTGCTTTCTAACTGAAGCTGCTTTATGTTTGTGAATTAGAGCTTCTGTCCTCCATGGCATTAAATAGTTCATTTTCTAGTTCACCTGGCCATTACTAATGCAGCTGGTGTATAATTTGTCAGTTGACAGTTAAGCACAAAAGAGATGAGGGAAAACAGCTGTTGTATTTGCATTGAGAAGAAAAGCTTTAATAAACTGGTGCTGTTTGTCTATTCATGACCTGTATTCTGAGAGGTCCATTTCAAAAGAATTGTTGATGTGTAAATTTGCATTGTACTTTTAATTCTGTGTTCTACTTTTAAGCTGTAATATTACTCCACAATAACCAGCTGCATTATGGCCCTTCCATTTTGAAGCCTGCTATCTTTAGCACACAAAGATAAGTTACAACAAATATTACACAAAGAGCATTTTTTACTCTAAAGAATCTCCATAAGAATTCTCTGAATCAACTTAAAATGGTTTGAGCTAAATACTGGTTGAAAAGAATCTAACTGTATACTAGAGATGTGCATGGGATCACTTTTAGTTTGGCTTGTTTTTTTCATTTCTTTGGCATCAGCAGCTCATTTAATTCAATCATTTCTATTAAAGTCAATGGGGCAAACAGTATATCCAGTTTTTGATTCTAACATTCATAGCATCCAAATTTATTAAACTTCTTGGCAGTCATCAGCAGCAAAGGTAACAGCACCCCAAGGCACTGGGAGTGGTATGAACACCCCACAACACCAAAAGAATACCAGTAAACAGTTATTACCCCTAACAGAAAGCATGGGGGTAAGCTGCATAGAGTGGCAGTGGATGGACCACTTGGATCTTTTTCTGCCAACATTTGCTATATTACTATAACAGTACAATGAACAGCCCAAAACACCAAAAGAGAAAAAAGGGCACCAACAATAGTGGAATGAAAACTCCAAGATGCAAAAAAAGGAGCTAAGGGTATCAACAATAGCATGAACAGCTCAAGGCACCATGAAAGGAGTATAGGGTACCAAATGTAGTTGAACTCTAAGGCATTGTGACAGGGGCAAAACAACCTCAATAGTGACATAAACACTTAAATGCACTAGAGAATGACAAAGCAGCACCAACAGTGGCATGAACACCCCAAGGCACCAAAAGAGGGGAAAAGGTACCAACAGTGGCATTAACACTCCAAAGCACCATGAGAAGGACAAAGCATGACTTTTATCAGGAAATAATAGTAAAATGAATAAAAGTGAAAAAAAGGGTCTGTATTTCAGAAGAATATTTTTCTTTTTTGGGAAAAAAAGAAACAAAACAAGGGTGTTTTATTAAAATTTTCATTTTGTTTTCCAACATTCCTAGCATAAACACACAAGACATACTCCATTGCGCAAATTGTAGGGTGTCCCACTTAATTACTGGAGAATGTAACTGCAACCAGGGCAAGCCCAGCACCACTGGATGTACTGCTTTCTCCAACACCAAGAAGGCGATTTCTTCCGAATGTAGGGCTCCCGTCTGGAGCCTCAGGGGCATGGTGGCTTCGGAGATGCTTCCAGGGAGCATAGTTCCTCGAATAGAAGTGACCCGTAGTGGGGGGCGCCGTGGTATGGTGGGCAATTGTATTTATTTATTATTTATTTAACAGTTTTATATACCGAATTTCTTGTAACAGGTTACAAATCAAAACGGTTTACATAATAACAATAACAGTGCCTCAAATAGTGCAATTACATAAAACAGAGGAATACAGAACTAGGATCATGAAACTGTTGAAACAAACCAGGGTATATATATATCTCGAACTATGATACATGGCTGGTAGAGAATGGTTAGGTTAAGACCATGGTATTGGCAAAGGGCCTTGGGAATTGGGGCTAAAGTGTAAAACTACAACAATTGTAATTGTTGTACCAAGTCTGCTACGATGAAATTTCCCTCCGCTCCGGAATCTATGAAGGCCAAGGTGTGGAAATACCCTCCAGGGTATTCTATTGTCACAGGGTCTGTACATTGAGGAACAGAACCAGCGCAGCCTAGGAGTAGCTCCTCCATACCACCTAGGCTCTGGCGTTTTCCGGCCGTTCTTTGCACTGCGCTAAGAAGTGGCCTTTACCTCCACAGTATAGGCATAAGCCCAGCGTGCGACATCTCCTCCTCTCCTCAGCTGTCAGCGGCGTACGACCTATCTGCATAGGCTCTTCTGAGGAGGGAACCGCAGGAGCCGCTCTCGAGGTGGTAGCCGGAGTCAAGGGCCTGGAGAATGCTGGAGCTAATGATATGGAGCGGCGTGGCGGGCGCCCCTCTTTATCCCGCTGTTGAAGCCGCCGGTCAATCTGGCCAGCCATGTCGATAAGATCATTGAGGTCATCTGGGATGTCTCTGGCGGCCAATTCATCTTTGATACGGCCCGCCAGTCCGTCTAGAAAGACTCCCCGCAAGCAGTCGTCGCGCCAACCCATCTCCATGGCGAGGGTGCGAAATTCGATGGCGTAGTCGGCCAGGGGTCGAGATCCTTGCCTCAACTGTAGCAGCTCTGACGTGGCTGTGGACAGGTGTGCAGGTTCGTCGAAGACTTGCCGGAAATTAAGGACAAACTGCTGGAGGTCGTTCAGTAGGGGATCCTGGCATTCCCACATCGGCAAAGCCCAATCCAAGGCCTTTCCATCCAGCAGTGAAAAGATGTAGGCTACTTTCATCGAGTCAGATGTGAACTGGGCTGGAAGCAAGGAGAACCAGACGTAACATTGGTTTAAGAACCCTCGGCACATCTTGGCGTCGCCCGCATACCGCATCGGAGCTGGGAGCTGAGTTGGTGCCACTATATTCATGGTAGGAGCTGGAGTTGACACTGGGGGCGGTTCCGGTGGGGCTGCGTCCAGCCGGTTGGCCAAGCGCTCGAAGTGGCCGCCAGGACATCGAGGAAGTGTTGCTGCTGCTGCAGATGTTGAGCCATCCCGGGGATGGCTTGCAAGCCAGGCATGTCCGCCGGGTCCATGGCCTTGCAAACTGTTGTGGTAGCGGGTTGGAGAGGACCCTTGGGCCGGCCTGATGGAACTGGGGGTTCTGTCGTGGATAGGCCGGGAGGCGGAACCAAGCTGAAGCACCGAAGGCCACTTCACCCTGGAAGTCCTAGATCCCCCCAGGAGGAGCCTGTAGGGATCTGGACCGCTGGGACTTAGGAGTTCGCGGCAGATGGAAGGAAACAGCGAAGGGTTCACCCTGGAAGTCCTAGATCCCCCCAGGAGGAGCCCGTAGGGATCTGGACCACTGGGACTTAGGAGATAATGAGCGAGGAGACGAGAAGGAAGTCTGAGGGTCGAGGCAGGCAAGACAGGTCAGAAGCGAGCTGGAGTCAAGAACCAGGAAGTCACCGAAGCGAGGGACAGCCGCAGCTGGAGCCGGGGCAGGAACACCGGGAGGATCCGAGGTCAGCAGGAACAGCGAGGACAGCAGGAACAGCGAGGACAACAGGAACAGACGGCAACTAGACACTCCGAAGAACCTCGTTGCAAGCCCTCATTTGGGAGTCAGACGCCGGCTTAAGTACTGTGCTGGCGTCTGTCGTCATCCAGGGGGTGGTCCAGCACTTCCGGGTGCTGGACCTTTAAATGCTCTGCCCTGGCATAGCCACGTGGGGGCGGGGCCAGCATCGGGTCTCCCTCGTGGAGACGCCGCAGCCATGCGGCCTAGAAGGCCTGAAACGCAGTGATTCCGGCCGCGGCCCGGAGCAGGGGTAAGTGGGCACGGACCCGATCGCGAGGGAGGCGATCGGGACCGCAACAGTTTCAGTTTCTTTAAAATCTGCAATTTATAAAAGCCATCTTTTACTATGGATTTTATATAAGCCTTTAAATTAAGTTCACTGTCATATATGATGCCTAGATCCCTAACTTCCTGCTTGATATTAGCAGACAACAGGTTTGAATTGATATCTAATGTAATTTTTTCAGTCATTTTATTGCAAATGTATAGAATCTCAGTTTTTGAATCATATAGGTAAAAAGCTGTTTAATAGATTTGAAATAGATTTCCCAAAGTTTCAATGTGTTGTGTAGCGAAACTGTAATTGGTAGGAGGATCTGCACGTCATCAGCAAATATATAATGAACTAATCCTAAACCAGCTAGAAACCTACATAGCGGGGCCATGTAAATGTTAAACAAAGTAGGAGAAAGGGAAGATCCCTGAGGTATTCCTGATATTTGCATAATCTTGTCTGATTCTGCTGTACCTATTTTTACCTTGAATGATCTATTGAATAAATAAGATTCAAACCAAGCCAGAGTGGTATTTTGAAGGCCAATTTCTTTGAGTCTACAGATCATGGACTCATGGTTAATGGTATCAAAAGTCGCTGATATATCTAATAAAATTAGAAGATACGAATTGCTATTGTCGAGGCCTCTCAATATGATATCTAAAAGAGATGTTAAAAGGGTTTCAGTATTGCGTAATTTCCAAAAACCATATTGGGAGGGAAAGAGCAAGTGATGGTTCTCTAAATAATCCATAAGTTTTGTTAACGACTTTTTCTAGAAGTTTTGACAGGAAGGGAAGGGTAGAAATAGGTCGAAAATTAGCTAAATTGTCAGGATCTAAATTGGGTTTTTTTTATTAAGGGTTTCACCACTGCGCATTTGAGAGAGTCGAGGAAGTATCCTTCTTCCAGGGTCACGTTGATAATGTCAGCAAAAGGCCGGGCTACTATGTCGGTTACTGATTGCAGTAATTTAACAGTAATGTAAATAATATATCTTTGTATATTATTGTTATAGTGTCTTAAATGATTCCTTTTGTAAGAGTATTAGGAATGCCACTTCTTCTTTCGGGGGCCTATTTACTGAAGGATTTTTCCAGGTATTTTTACATGGCAAAAATGCTTAGTAAATACCCCCATGTAATAAGTTGTAATCATCATTCTGCATTAAGGATAACATGCAATACCTGTATATGTCATGATGGTCTTTGCATTTATTACGATTCAGGTTAACACAGAATGTGCAGTGAATTAAAATGTACATTGTTCTGTGCTATGACCTATCTTGTCTTTGCAGAACGTGATAAACAAAGCAAACTGTTGTGTTTCCTGGCTGCGGCAGGCCCATGGTTGGCTTCACTCACCCCCGACACCCGGGTCCCGGATCTAGCCCGTCTTCTCTGGCAGTGGTAGGCAGCTGCCTATGCGCTCGTGCTCCACCTGTGCTCCCAGGCCTCTCCGGTGCGCTCCTGTGGTCTCCCCCGGTAGGGTCTCCTCACGTGCCTCTTAGTTTCCGGCCTATCCACCTTAGGTGCACATGTGCCTTCCCTGGCTTTAAAGGGACCATGGCGGGAAAGCCTCCCATGGCCCTGGATGATGATGTCACTCAGCCTCCGTATATAAGGCAGTCCCTGCCACTCAGACTTCGCCTTGGCAACAGGTCTCCATGCTTCATGTCGTGTGCTTCATTGCTGTTTGTTCCAGTTCCAGTGTTCTTGTACCTGTTCCAGCTTCCTGCTCCTTCTAACCTTCAGACAGATCGCCCTGGCTTTGACCCTTGCTTGGACCTGACCTTGTCTCCAGCTGCCTGCCCCTTCTGCTTGAACCTGATCTTGTCTTCAGTCGCCTGTCCTGATCCTTGCTTGGATGTGGCCCTGTCTTAGGCTTTCCCTAACTTACTGTTCGGACTTAACCTTGTTCTTAACCATGCTTCCTGCTTCAGTCTGTCCGGACTTTGGAACCCGGCCTCATCTTCAGCTCTGCCTGACTTGCGGTCCAGACTTGCCTCTGCCCCAGTCAATTTGGTCTTGAATCCTGCCTCTCCGCTGCTTCCTGGCAGCCTGCCTTGGGCACTCGCTCCGGGATCAACAACATGGAGGCCCACCTAAGTCCAGCCGGCCCTGGTACCCAAGGGCTCAACCTGCAGGGAGAGCTGGTATTGGCAAAACTCTAGTTGGCCTCGCCTCCTGATGGTGGGGACCCGTGAGGTCTCCCCCCATGGGTAGCACCAACACCACTTCGGGCCAAGGGTCCACCTCCGCAACACAAACTGCACAGAATTTCAAGCAGTGCTCTAAATGTGTTTTTTTTAATAAAGTGTTCAATGTTTGAAAAATTTAACTTGTTGGAGATGTTGTTTGTGTGGTTTGACTATGTATGGTAGGTATGGGTAAACACTGGATGTCAACATCAACTTGCATGCTCCAATGCCTTGACACACAAAAAAATGTGCATTTATGGAGCAAGCAAGACACCAATGGCTCTGCCATTACAAGGAAAGCTCAGTGTATGCTGTTTACAAAGATATCCAGAGGTCAATAAGAACACCCTTAGTGTGGCACGCCACTATTGGCTTTTGTTGTGGTTTGTTTTTTTTTTGTTACATGACTTCTTACATGGCCCTTTTTGTCACCAGGCCTGTACCTTAAAAAGCCACACATAATTTACCGTGTATGTATAGCCTGTGCTGTGTAATGGTTGAACATACAGTGTTCATAACCCAGAAATATTTTTTCAGTCCACTTACTTCAGTCAGGAGCGCAAGGATATGCAACTACATATATTTCACATGTCACTTAACTTACACTGTAAACCAAAGTGGTGTACTTTGTTTATGTTCTTAAGAAGGCATGTCCTGTGTGTCTGAAAGGGTTGCAGGTGTGTACATTGATTTAGGGTGATAGAACATGGTACAAAATTTAATCTTTTTGAGACTTTCCTCACTCCAAATGACACAAAATCTTCAATGTGTACTGTGCTGTTCCTATGTCTCACTCTACATGCAAAACTGGCCCCTAAATCCTATACCACCACTAACTCCTCACTTCGACCTATCAGGTGGCCCTCTTATAGAGATATAAATACTTAACTAGTATGAGGACCTTGTAGATAGTCTCTCTCTCTCTCTCTCCCCCCCCCCCATGTGATAATACCTATGCGAAGCGGTAACTTATCAATTTCCATAAATTCTTCCCTTTTTGGATAACCCATGCATTATTGATGAATATAGGCCTTAGATTATAAGCCCTCTGGGGATAGGGAAATAGCTACAGTACCTGAATGTAATCCGCTTTGAAGTGCAAAAAGCAGAATATAATAAAATAAATAAAAATAAAATGAATTCAATATTTAGAGTTGAATCATTTGCTTCCTTTTTTGATGAAAAGGCAAAAAAACCCCCAAAAAACAAAATCCAAATAAATTTCCTGCTTTGTCATTATCCATGTCTCCTGCCTTGGAGCATGAAGCTGTATATATATCAATTGTAGAACCCAGGAATAAATATTCCTGTTTTAATATATCATCAGTTGTAGGACTAAAATATATTTTTTTAAAGTATGATGGTCAGTAGTTCTTTGCAGCAGTTTAATCAGTAAGCTCCTTTCCCTTGAGCCGTAATCGAGCTGAAAACTCAGGCATCTGTACACTACAAAACCTCTAACTACCCCGCTCTGCCAGACGTAACGTTGCCAATGTCGATAAAGAGAAAATCAGTTGATTTTAAACAGTTTTCTTACCAGAAAACAGAATCGGGCCACAAGTCGATCTTAGCAAAAATGGCGGGGGTGGATGGTACCGATGCTGACAACATGGCGGAAGAAACCTCCAAAAACTCAGTATCAGAGTGTCCTACTCATACCGAAATGAACATCTGGTTCAGAGACCTATGCCAAGATTTGAAATCTTATAAACAAGAAATGATGGTGATGTGGAATGATGTTAAGGAAGAATTGGCTGATATGGGGAAGAGGACTGATGAAGTGGATATTCGATCGGAGGGCCAGGCCGATGATATTTCTTGCTTGCGCCAGGAGCACCAACCTTTGCATTCTGAGTGTACGACGCTGGCTGAGAAGCTAGAAGATATAAAAAATTTCTTTATTCTTCAGTTATCGCTCACGACAACCACACAACACTGTTTCAGGCTTATATTGCAAGTTGAATTATCGTGTTAAAAAACGATGGTACTGTTTAATCTGTATAGCTGAAAAATTTAATAAAAAGATATACAACAAAAAATCTCACAGCTTGAAGTAATGCAGGCCATTAAGAATTTGAAACCCGGTAAAGTACCAGGCCTTGATGGGTATACAGCACATTTCTACCAGGCTTTTGCTGATCAATTGGTTTTATTGCTAATGAAAATGTTTAATGCCCTTCTGGGTATTATGCCCTTCATTGCTTTTCCAATCTGGCAGGTGTAAACAGTTCTGGCCAAGCCTGGCAGAGATCCAGCCTTATGTGGGCCATACAGATCAGTTTCCTTGTTAAATTTAGACTTAAAAATCTTAGCCAAGATCCTTGCCGATAGGCTTAATACTATCCTGCCTTCTATTATACACCCTGACAAGTCGGAGTTTATATCGGGCCATATGGCATCAGACAATGTCCGAAAAATCGTGGATATCATTTAGTAGGAGCAGAAGCAGAAAGACCCTTCTCTTTTATAGACTATAAATGCCAAAAAAACCTTTTAATTTAATTCATTGGCATTTTTTTTTTTTTATTTAGGACACTGGAGAAAATGCAGTTTGAAACATTTTTTTCGGCAGTGGATCTCTATGACAAACCCAAGGCCTGTATTAAGATCAACTGGGGATACTCAGACATGTTTGAAGTGGCTAGAGGGACGAGACAGGGATACCCCTCATCTCCCTTACTCTTCACAATTTTCTTATAATCTTTCACTACAAAAATTAAGGATAATCCTTTGATTCACGTGGTTCATTTTCATCGAAAATGTCCTTATTTGCGAATGACATGTTATTCACATTGGGATAGATTTTGAAAGTTATGCGCGGGCATAGATTTGTTTGCGTAACCCAGCGCGAACAAATCTACGCCCGATTTTATAACATGCGCGCGCTGCTGCGCGTGCATGTTATAAAATCCAGGGTCGGCGCGCACAGGGGGGTGCACAATTGTGCAACCTGCGCATGCTGAACCGAGCAGCCTGCCTCCGTTCCCTCCGAGGCCGCTCCAAAATTGGAGCGGCCTCGGAGGGAACTTTTTTCTGGCCCCCCCACCTTCCCCTCCCTTCCCCTACCTAACCCACCCCAGCCCTAACTAAAATCCCCCCCTAATATGGAACCCCCAGCCAGGGGGCTGGTTTGGAGGTCATGCCCCCGGAATGCCCTGGGCCGGCACCATGCCCACAGCCCCACCCCTGGAACGCCCCCGAATGCCGCCCCGCCGACACGTCCCCCAAGCAAAGCCCCGGGACTTGCACACGCTGGCAAGCAGGGCTTTTAAAATCTGCCCCATTGTCTTACCCAGTGGTCTTGAGGGCAACAGTAGATGAGATTGCTCAATTTAGTGCAGTTTCGGGGTTTACCATCAATTGAGAGAAATTTGAGATCTTACATTTTACGACCCCAATCAGGTTAAAATATTGCAATCTAACTTTTCTTTTAAAATAATAAATAAATTAAGTATCTGGGGATCTAACATTGGTAATTCGAAAGATCTCTCAACTGCATTACCCTCCTCTTTTGTCCCAAATTTATAAGGACCTGGAGGAGTGGGACCGTTATCATATCTCTTGGCTGGGCAGAATTGCTATTTTTAAGATGAACATTTTGCCTAGAATTTATCTATTTTAGACTTCCATTTGCTGTCCCGCCTTTGGTGTTGAATAGATAGAAGAGAAGATTTCTCCACTTTATTTGGAAGGGGTGCTCTCTCTGGGAGAAAAAAAAAACCAAACCCAAAAAAACCTGCTGTGTTTTTTCTCTATCCCTTCTAATAGTGCTCTGTGCTTCATTATATCTGGGCTCTCTGTGTAGAAGTACTGCTCCGTGTTTAAATTATACCTTTCTCTAGGTCTGGTTATTATATATTTGTTTGGATCCTTGCTAATTGTTTGCTTAAAGATTCAGTATACCTGCAATTCTCTTATTGTATAGCTGTATACCTGCAGTTAATAATCTGTTTAATATTGGCACATAAATGCTGTGGGATCAGTTAATAGCTAAAGGACTATTAAAGTTCCAGGAAGTGTCCTGCTCTACCTAGCTTGTCCTAGGTTAAACTGTTTGACTCCCTCCAACCCTACCCCTCTACCCACCCACCCCCTGGGTTTTGTTTTCTAATATAGACTGCCTAACTTAACATTAGCAACAGGATAAATTAGTAAATTGTTAACAGAAAAGGAAATCCAATCAAATAATTTACCAAATGAGGACTATCCAATGTAACTGTTGTGGAGCCTTTCTTCTGAGGGAAAGCATCTGGAAACTTAGAGCTTGCCCCATTTATGAACAACTCTCTTCCTTGAAAAAGAAGCTGACTGAGGTTAAAGCTCAATTAGCTTCAATTAAGAGAATTACACCCACATTACATTACTCAGAAAATAATTCCCCAATACCACAGAAAAACCAGGAGTCAAGAAAAAGAGATACAGTAGGCTCAGGTAGGATAACACACGTACCCACAGTCACCCATTCTTGACAGATGGGCAGCCAACAGGTATACCCCCCCACTCAAACGGGACATTAAGGAATTCATTAAAAACCAAGATTACAGTGGGCTCTGGTAGAATTAGACCTGTGATGAGGAGAGACACACTGTATCAAGTGCAACAAGAACAAAAAGCCTACTCTATATTAAACACTGAAGAAGTTCTTGAGAAAAAACATTGAAGTGTTACCAGAAAAGAGAAAAAGAAACCAATGCATGCAGAAATTCAAGATCCATAACCAAAAGAAAAAGCTCATTAAGATGGAAGACTCTGTCATCAGTGGCACAACTGCAAAAGGAAAGAGTGAAGTGAATAACAAATCTCAACTAAAGTCTCATAAGGAGTCCAGGAATAGCAATAACCTTAATGAGAGAACCTGGAAAGCTATGACCACAAATGCTCAGTTTGGGAAATAAAATCCCAGATCTGTAGGCCCTAATGACGGAGGCGAAATTGGACATTGTTGCTATCACAGAGACATGGTTCACAGAATCTCATGATTGGGATACAGCAATACCAGGCTATAACTTGTTAAGGAAGAACAGATTGGATAGAAAAGGGGGAGGTGTGGCTCTTTATGTCAGAAACAATAACCAAGCATCCGAGCTGCAAGGAAGTTGGGGCAATGAAGAAGCAGTTTGGGTCGACCTAAAAAAAGATGACGGAGCATCCATTTATATTGGAGTGGTTTACAGACCTCCAAACCAAAACGAAGAACTGGACAGAGATCTGGTTGAAGACATCCATAAGATAGGAAAGAAGGGAGACGTGGTGATCGTTGGTGACTTTAATATGCCAGATGTTGACTGGAAAATCCCATCTGCAGAATCCAAAAATAGTAGAGCGATGCCATGCAAGTAACTTTGTTCACTAGAGAAGGGACTATACTCGACTTAGTGCTCACTAATGGAGATAATGTTTCTGATGTCCAGGTGGGTGCCAACCTCAGCACCAGTGACCATCAAACGGTATGGTTTAATATCACTAAAAGAATATGGAAAAGAAGCACAAAGACCCGAGTTTTACAGTTCAAAAACACAGACTTTGAGGAAATGGGGAAGTACCTAGAGGAAGAACTAAAAGGCTGGGAGAACGAAAGAGATGTGGATCAGCAGTGGACCAATCTAAAAGGAGCAATTACCAAAGCAACTACTCTATATGTTAGAAATGTAAAGAAAAGCAAAAGAAAAATGAAACCTATCTGGTTCTCAAAGGAGGTGGCTGACAAAATTAAGGCTAAAAGAACAGCATTCAAGAAATATAAAAGATCCCAAAGGGAGGAGCACAAAGAAGAATATTTGATTCAACTGAGGGAGACGAAGAAATTAATCAAGTCGGCAAAAAGTCAAGCGGAAGAGAGGATTGTCAAGGAAATAAAGAATGGTGACAAAACATTTTTCAGATACATCAGCGAAAAGAGAAAAGTTCAAAGTGGTATAGTGAAATTGAAAGGTGGAAATGATCAATGTGTGGAGAGAGATGAAGAGATGGCAGAAATATTAAACGAATACTTCTGGGTTCACTAAGGAGGACCCTGGAGAAGGACCGTCCCTAGTTAACAAGATACTGGAGGGGAGGGGAGTAGATGCAACTCCATTTACAGTAGAAAATGTATGGGAAGAGCTGGAGAAACTGAAAGTGGACAAAGCCATGGGGCCTGATGAGGTTCATCCCAGGATACTGAGGGAGCTCAGAGATGTGCTGGCGGGTCCGCTGTGTGACCTGTTCAATAGATCCCTAGAAACGGGAGTGGTGCCGAGTGATTGGAGAAGAGCGGTGGTGGTCCCGCTTCACAAGAGTGGGAACAGAGAGGAGGCTGGTAACTACAGACCGGTTAGCCTCACTTCGGTGGTGGAAAAAGTAATTGAGTCACTGTTGAAAGAGAGAATTGTGAACTATCTACAATCTGGAGAATTGCTGGACCAGAGGCAGGATGGATTTACCAGGGGAAGATCCTGTCAGACAAATCTGATCGACTTTGACTGGGTAACCAAGGAATTGGATCAAGGAGGAGCGCTCGATGTCATCTACTTGGATTTCAGCAAAGCTTTTGATATGGTTCCGCACAGGAGACTGGTGAATAAAACGAGAAGCTTAGGAGTGAGTGCCGAGGTGGTGGCCTGGATTGCAAACTGGTTGACGGACAGAAGACAATGTGTGATGGTAAATGGAACTTTCTCTGAAGAGAGAGCGGTTTTAAGTAGTGTACCGCAAGGATCGGTGTTGGGACCGGTCCTGTTCAATATCTTTGTGACCGACATTGCGGATGGGATAGAAGGTAAGATTTGTCTTTTTGCGGACGACACTAAGATCTGCAACAGAGTGGACACGCCGGAAGGAGTGGAGAGAATGAGACGGGATTTATGGAAACTGGAAGAGTGGTCGAAGGTATGGCAGCTGAGATTCAATGCCAAGAAGTGCAAAGTCATGCATATGGGGAGTGGAAATCCGAATGAACTGTATTCGATGGGGGTGGAATGCTGATGTGCACGGAGCCGGAGAGAGACCTTGGGTGATAGTGTCTAATGATATGAAGTCTGCGAAACAATGCGACAAGGCGATAGCAAAAGCCAGAAGAATGCTGGGCTGCATAGAGAGAGGAATATCGAGTAAGAAAAGGGAAGTGATTATCCCCCTTGTACAGGTCCTTGGTGAGGCCTCACCTGGAGTACTGTGTTCAGTTCTGGAGACCGTATCTACAAAGAGACAGAGACAAGATGGAAGTGGTACAGAGAAGAGTGACCAGAAAGGTGGAGGGTCTTCATCAAATGACATATGAGGAGAGATTGAAGAATCTAAATATGTACACCCTGGAGGAAAGGAGGAGCAGGGGTGATATGATTCAGACTTTCAAATACTTGAAAGGCTTTAACGATCCTAAGACGACGACAAACCTTTTCCATCAGAAAGAAAATCAGCAGAACCAGAGGTCATGAGCTGAGGCTCCAGGGAGGAAGACTAAGAACCAATGTCAGGAAGTATTTCTTCACAGAGAGAGTGGTGGATGCCTGGAATGCCCATCTGGAGGAAGTGGTGAAGACAAAAACTGTGAAGGACTTCAAAGAGGCATGGGATAAACACTGCGGACCCATCAAGTCTAGAGGACGTGAATAAAGAGGGGGTGGCTCGCATACAGAATGCTGAACAAGCAGCAGCCCTCAAGATAGAAGGGCTCAAAATAGAAGAACAACAGGAAGCCGCTGCTGCCACAGCCGCCGCCGAAGTGCGTAGAAAGGCTGAGCTAGAGATTTCCTCAGATCTGTTGCAGTAAAAGGGAGAAGCAGCAGCCCTTGAAGCCCTAATTAAAGGTCTTGTTGGGGGGGGGGCAGTTGTCACAGCCACGAAAAGTAGCAGATGCAGGGATCAATAACAGGGGCCCGCAAGCCCAAAGGTGGAAGGAGGCGGCAGAACACTGCACGGAGCGGCAGTGGCCACAGAGGCATTCACGGAGCGGGATGCCAGTGGTCGGTGTTCCACCTTCACGGAGTGGAAGGATGGAGGGCTGCCATCTCAAAAAAAAAACAACAAAAAAAAAACCAGGGGTGGGTAAGAGTATGTAAAATTACCGGTGAGGTCATAGGCTATAGGTATTGCCAATTATTAGGCTTGTTCAATATTTGTTGTTTGTTAATGTGGCTCACGGAAATGGGGGCTACTACCTGGAGATAATACCCTTGTTCAGTGTACATACACACAGTTGATGAGACTCCATCATTGCTCTGGACTTCAACGGCAAGAGGTAATGTGGAAGAAAAAAAAAATTTGTATTCACAGGGAAGCGAGGTGTAGCTGGGCAGATACTTTACTTTCAATGTATGTCCAGCATAGCTCTTTGCTTCAACGGCAGGGGGAATGAGGGAGGGAGGAGGGAGGATCTGTATGTGGAATTGCATAGTCCTGGGTGGACAGGGGCAAGGGTTGTGGCCTGCTTATTGCGGCGGTTACTACCCCTAATTGAGCTGGATATTCACTTGGATGCAGTTCCAGCGCTGTTCTCTACATTGATAGTGGGGGGGAGGGGAAATAGAACTAGAGAGTACTAGAAGCCAAGAGTAACAAGTATGAGAGAGAGGAAAAAATAAAAGTACATAGCATGCTGGGCAGACTGGATGGGCCGTTTGGTCTTCTTCTGCAATCATTTCTATGTTTCTATGTTAAGGGGAAGCCACTGAGGGTTACTAAGCAGTTTCTGCTTCTTTCAAAGAAACAGGGAGGACTGGGTGTACCACATTTATTATGGTATCATGCTGCAGCCCATCTCAGGTATATCATAGACTGGCATAAAACAAATCCTATCAAACCATAAGAACATGTCATATTGGGTCAGACCAAGGGTCCATCAAGCCCAGCATCCTGTTTCCAACAGTGGCCAATCCAGGCCATAAGAACCTGGCAAGTACCCAAAAACTAAGTCTATTCCATGTTACCGTTACTAGTAATAGCAGTGGCTATTTTCTAAGTCAACTTAATAGCAGGTAATGGACTTCTCTTCCAAGAACTTATCCAATCCTTTTTTAAACACAGCTATACTAACTGCACTAACCACATCTGGCAACAAACTCCAGAGTTTAATTGTGCGTTGAGTGAAAAAGAACTTTCTCCGATTAGTTATAAATGTGCCACATGCTAACTTCATGGAGTGCCCCCTAGTCTTTCTATTATCCGAAAGTGTAAATAACCGATTCACATCTACCCGTTCTAGACCTCTCATGATTTTAAACACCTCTATCATATCCCCCCTCAGCCATCTCTTCTCCAAGCTGAAAAGTCCTAACCTCTTTAGTCTTTCCTCATAGGGGAGTTGTTCCATTCCCTTTATCATTTTGGTCGCCCTTCTCTGTACCTTCTCCATCGCAATTATATCTTTTTTGAGATGTGGTGACCAGAATCGTACACAGTATTCAAGGTGCGGTCTCACCATGGAGCGATACAGAGGCATTATGACATTTTCCATTTTATTCACCATTCCCTAATAATTCCCAACATTTTGTTTGCTTTTTTGACTGCCGCAGCACACTGAACCGACAATTTCAATGTGTTATCCACTATGACACCTAGATCCCTTTCTTGGGTAGTAGCACCTAATATGGAACCTAACATTGTGTAACTATAGCATGGGTTATTTTTCCCTATATGCATCATTTTGCACTTGTCCACATTACATTTCATCTGCCATTTTGATGCCCAATTTTCCAGCCTCACAAGGTCTTCCTGCAATTTATCACAATCTGCTTGTGATTTAACTACGCTGAACAATTTTGTGTCATCTGCAAATTTGATTACCTCACTCGTCGTATTTCTTTCCAGATCATTTATAAATATATTGAAAAGAAAGGGTCCCAATACAGATCCCTGAGGCACTCCACTGCCTACACCCTTCCACTGAGAAAATTGTCCATTTAATCCTACTCTCTGTTTCCTGTCTTTTAGCCAGTTTGTAATCCATGAAAGGACATCGCCACCTATCCCATGACTTTTTATTTTTCCTAGAAGCCTCTCATGAGGAACTTTGTCAAATGCCTTCTGAAAATCCAAGTACACTACATCTACAGGTTCACCATTAACCACATGTTCATTAACTCCTTCAAAAAAGTGAAGCAGATTTGTGAGGCAAGACTTGCCTTGGGTAAAGCCATGCTGACTTTGTTCCATTAAACCATGTCTTTCTATATGTTCTGTGATTTTGATGTTTAGAATACTTTCCACTATTTTTCCTGGCACTGAAGTTAGGCTAACTGGTCTGTAGTTTCCCGGATCGCCCCTGGAGCCCTTTTTAAATATGGGGGTTACATTAGCTATCCTCCAGTCTTCAGGTACAATGGATTATTTTAATGATAGGTTACAAATTTTTACTAATAGGTCTGAAATTTCATTTTTTAGTTCCTTCAGAACTCTGGCGTGTATACCATCCGGTCCAGGTGATTTACTACTCTTAAGTTTGTCAATCAGGTCTATCACATCTTCTAGGTTCACCGTGATTTGGTTCAGTCCATCTGAATCATTATCCATGAAAACCTTCTCCAGTACGGGTACCTCCCCAACATCCTCTTCAGTAAACACCGAAGAAAAGAAATAATTTAATCTTTCCACGATAGCCTTATCTTCTCTAAGTGCCCCTTTAACCCCTCGATCATCTAATGGTCCAACTGACTCCCTCACAGGCTTTCTGCTTCGGATATATTTTTTAAAGTTTTGGCTAAAATAGCTTCTTTCACCTCCCCTTTTAACATGCCGATAATCGTTTTGCCTTCTTTCCACCTTTCTTAATGTGTGGAATACATCTGGATTGTGCTTCTAGGATGGTATTTTTTAATGACCACGCCTCTTGCACACTTTTTACTTTTGTAGCTGTTCCTGTTTTTTTCTAACTATCCAGGAACTTTATCTCTCTAGTATGTCCCGATGATACTTTTACCCAGTCAATATTGGCGTAATTGAAATCTATAAACAAAAAGAGTCAATACAGTAACCCAATCGGTAAACTGTAGAAAACAAGGGCAACTGAATTAAATTTAAATTATAGCCTAAGTGACTGTGTCATCAAGCCAGACATTATGATTTTAACCTAAAACCCAACCGGTCTTCTAATCATTCACCATCACTGTAAAAATTAAATTTATTAGTTGAAAAAATATTTTTAGTTTTTTGTATTTTTTACTGTGAAATTAAAAAGTCCTTGTGATGAAGAAGAACTTCTGAGACTTCGTGTCCATTTTGAACTGGCAAATACTCCTGTGTTAACATTATTTACATGCCCCTGAGGAACATCGGCCGTGTTGGGCTGTGTTTATATCTTGCACTGAGAGACTGCTATTTAACACTTCTTCATATTGTCAATGGAGTTGAATGTCTACTAAAGACTGATTTTGAAAGTTTTTTGACAGACTTTTTAATTTCACAGTAAAAAATACAAAAAACTAAAAATATTTTTTCAACTAATAAATTTAATTTTTACAGTGATGGTGAATGATTAGAAGACTGGTTGGGTTTTAGGTTAAAATTACAACGTCTGGCTTGATGACACCGTCACTTAGGCTATAATTTAAATTTAATTCAGTTGCCCTTGTTTTCTACAGGTAATTGAAGTCTCCCATTATTACCGCACTACCAATTTGGTTAGCTTCCCTAATTTCTCTTAGCATTTCACTGTCTGTCTCACCATCTTGACCAGGTGAACGGTAGTATACTCCTATCACTATAGTCTTCCCCGACACTCCAAGCCATATCAAGGCCTGGGAACAGCATTTGGGGTGTCCCTTGTCAGATGAGGAATGGAGGGTTATCTTCTCAGACATGGGAGGAGGGCTGATTGCTACCAATCTAATTGAAAATTGGGTATAAAGTTTTCTTTCGTTGGTATTATACTCCTGTTAAGTTGTATCATTTTTCTTTGATGGCTTCTGACAGGTGTTGGAAGATGTATGGGGGTTTGGGAACGTATATGCATATGTGGTGAGAGTGCCCATTCATTCAAGATTACTGGGGAGAGGTCTCTACCTGGCTGCAGGGCATGTTGGGTCTTACCTTTAAGTTGTATCCATTACAGGCACTATTGAATGTTCCCATCCCTGAAGGTAATAAATTCCAACAAAAATTAGTGATTCAGGTTGTTACGAGAGCGCACTGAGAGATTGCCAAATATTGGCACTCCACGCAGATCCCTTCATTATAAGGTTTGCATAGTCATATCCGTAGCCTGTACTGTATAAACAAGATCAATGATTATCAAAGGAATACTATGGTAAAGTCTGACAAAATTTGGTCTGCTTATATCCTCTGGCAAGATCCTGCTCTTCAGTGTTGATGAGGTTTTCTTGGTGAGATTTACTTTTGGGGAATAGTTTATGATTTGAACCCTCTTATTATAGGGGAATATAATATAGGTGGACTTTTATAAGCTGCGGGGGGTGGGGGGGGGGTTGGTTGGTGTTTTCAGGGGCTTTCGTTCTGGTGACAATTTTGCTATGTATGACTGATGATAGGGTGGGGGAGTACTATTATATTTTTTTGGATATTTTCTAAAGAATGTTTGTGTTTATTTATTTAGTTTTATATTCTGGTTTTCGCACTTTTTTCAGCGCTTCAAAGTGGATTACATTCAGGTACTGTAGGTATTTCCCTTTCCCCAGAGGGCTTACAATCTAAGTTTGTACCTGGGGCAATGGAGAGTAAAGGAACTTGCCCAAGATCACAAGGAGCAACAGTGGGACTCAAACCCTGGTCTCCTGGTTCATAGCCCACTGCTCTAACCAATAGTGTTGTGGGTCATTGGGCTCATTATATGTCTGTTTTGTATTTGTTCCCATGGTCCAAGATGGTACTCTTGTATTTGCTATTTTGTCTTTAATAAAAATGGTTAATTAAAAAAAAAAAAAAAAGCCAGAGCTGGGTTTGGGAAGTATCTTATTTCTATATTGAATTCTAGCCTAAACCAAGGTTTTTTTTTCCCCCCCATCTCAGCTTAAACAACATTGCTTCATCTACTACTTCAGGAATCATTTGATCTTTTGGACATTGGTTACTATCCTCTTTACATCTTCCATTTATTGGGAAGGTGATGGAGAACATGGTGGCTGGCCAATTGCTTGGCTTTTTCTTAAAGATAAGGCCAATGCCTGCAATTCTCAACACTCTGGCTTTAGATGTGGTCACAGCATATAATCAACATTAATTGCCCTTATAAAAGAAATTAGGGTTAGGACAGATAGTGGGAAGGATGCACTAGCAGTTTTTATTGCAGAGTGCTGCCTTAAACACTGATCATCAGCTGTTGCTATATCAATAGTTGGAATAGGGGTTGGAGGGTATAGTTTTGTCATGGTTCAAATCTTTTCTTGATGATTGTTCCTACCAGATTAACTGGAGCTGCAATGTCTAAACCTAGAACTCAACTCTGCAGAGTTCCTCAGGGCTTGGTTCTTGCTCCAGCACTGTTCAATTTAGATGTAGCACCTTTGGCAAAAGTAATTCAGGGATTGGGTTACAGTTGCTATTTCTTCATTAATGATATCTATCTAGTTGCTTACCTGTATTCCAGCTTCCATGAGAAATGGTCAAATTCATAGTTGCCTTGATCAATCTGCATTTTGGCTTACCAAACACAAACTGAAGTTGAATCCATCCAAATCTGGGGCACTTTGGACAAGCCAGAGGAATAAGATTCCAGTTAGTAAACCTATTATGGCAGGAACTGAGATTCCTCTTTAGTATTTATAACCCTGGGGATAAAAATTGATACCAAACCATATTTCTTCCTTATGCAATCTGCTTTTTATTTTTTATGTTACACAAGATAGTTGAAATTTTTTTTAGAACATGATTTGAAACCCTTGATACATTTACTAGTTTTAACAAGGTTAAGATTATTGTAATCCCTAACATAGAAAATGATGGCCGAAAAGGACATAATTGTCCATCTTATCTGCCCAGCAAGCTCACATCCTATATGAAAGCAAAGCCTTCCGGGGTCTAGGCTTTGTAGATTATTTTAAAGAGTTGTGTCATGGTTAATTAGTTAAGGGTAATGTGTGTCGCATCTGTAAGTCACTCCCCTTGATTATTTGATTTAAACTATGTCACCCGTGTTTGCTTGTTCCCCCCAGACTATATAGTTCATGTCTTAGTTTTCTGCTGTTAGATTGCCAAAGAGGTAAAGAGAGGTGACAAAACATTTTTCAGATACATCAGAGAAAGGAGAAAAGTTCAAAGTGGTATAGTGAAATTGAAAGATGAAAAGGATCAATGTGTGGATAGAGACGAAGAAATGGCAGAAATATTAAACGAATACTTCAGTTTGGTGTTCACTAAAGAGGACCCTGGAGAAGGACCATCGCTAGTTAACAGGAAACTGGAGGGGAATGGAGTAGATGTAACTCCATTTATGGTAGAGAATGTATGGGAAGAGCTGGGGAAACTGAAAGTGGACAAAGCCATGGGCCTGATGAGGTTCATCCCAGGATACTGAGGGAGCTCAGAGATGTGCTGGCGGGTCCGCTGTGTGACCTGTTCAATAGATCCCTAGAAACAGGAGTGGTGCCGAGTGATTGGAGAAGAGCGGTAGTGGTCCCGCTTCACAAGAATGGGAGCAGAGAGAGGCTGGTAACTACAGACTGGTGAGGCCTCACCCTCGGTGGTGGGAAAAGTAATGGAGTCGCTGCCGAAAGAAAGAATAGTGAACTATCTAGTCGGAAGAATTGCTGGACCAGAGGCAGCATGGATTCACCAGGGGAAGATCCTGTCAGACAAATCTGATTGACTTTTTTGACTGGGTGACTAGGAAATTGGATCGAGGAAGAACACTCAATGTCATCTACTTGGATTTCAGCAAAGCTTTTGATACGGTCCCGCACAGGAGGCTGGTGAATAAAATGAGAAGCTTAGGAGTGAGTGCCGAGGTGGTGGCTTTCATTGCAAACTGGTTGACAGACAAAAGACAATGTGTGATGTTAAATGGAACTAACTATGAAGAGAGCGCAGTGTTAAGGGGAGTGCCGCAAGGATCGGTATTGGGACCGGTCCTGTTCAATATCTTTGTGAGCGACATTGCGGATGAGATAGAAGGTAAGGTTTGTCTTTTTGCAGACGACACTAAGATCTGCAACAGAGTAGACATGCCGGAAGGAGTGGAGAGAATGAGATGGGATTTAAGGAAGCTGGAAGAGTGGTCGAAGATATGGCAGCTGAGATTCAAGGCCAAGAAGTGCAGTCTCATGCATATGGGGTGTGGAAATCCTAAAGATCTGTTTTCGATGGGGGTGAAGGGCTGATTTTCACGGAACAGGAGAGAGACCTTAGGGTGATAGTGTCTAATGATCTGAAGTCGGTGAAATAATGTGACAAGGCGATAGCTAAAGCCAGAAGAATGCTAGGCTGCATAGAGGAATATCGAATAAGAAAAGGGAGTGATTATCCCCTTGTACAGGTCCTTGGTGAGGCCTCACCTGGAGTACTGAGTTCAGTTCTGGAGACCGTATCTCCGAAGGGACAGAGACAGGATGGAGACAGTCCAGAGAAGGGCAACCAAAAAGGTGGATGGTCTTCATCGAATGACTTATGAGGAGAGAATGAAGAATCTAAATATTTATTTATTTATTTATTTAGCACTTTTATATACCGACTTTCCAATAACAGAGTTACTGATCAATTCGGTTTACATTCTAAACAGAAACATTGACAAGTTAATGTCTTACAATGAACAGGTAGCAGGAACTTGGATACAGATATATGGGGTTAATAACATAACGTAAATGCTACGGAGCCAAATGTTGGCTAAGGAAATAGGTGATAGGTATAAGGCTGGGTATTTGATTTTTAGACTGCCAAGGATTCATAGATGACCTGATAGTTCTTTGGGGGTACTAGAGAGAACTAGAGATGATTAATATAGTTCTCTACTGGTTACCAAAGAAGGGATCCTTGGCAGGTAAAGTTCCGCAGATTGATGATTATGAGAAAGCTTGGTTGAATAACCAGGTCTTTAGTCTTTTTTTAAATGTAGTAGGGCATTGCACTGATCTGAGGTCTGACGGGAGAGCGTTCCAGAGTTTGGGACCGGCTGTAGAGAAGGCTCTTTTGCTTAATGCTGTCTTCATCGGTGGAATCTGAAGGTTGTTTCTGTAGGCTTGTCTCACTGGTCTAGTGGAGGTGTGGAGTTGGAGAGGTATTTTGAGCTCGAGTGGGGCAATGTTATGTAGTGCCTTGTGGATTGATGAGAGCACTTTGAAGAGTATTCTGAATTTGACGGGAAGCCAGTGTAGGCTTTTTAAAATGGGTGAGATGTGTTCTCTTTTGTTAGTCTTGGTTAGGATCCTTGCTGAAGCATTTTGCAATATCTGAAGAGGTTTTATGGCGTTTGCAGGGAGGCCCAGTAGTAGTGAATTGCAGTAATCTATTTTAGTAAGAATGATTGCCTGTAGAACTAATCTGAAATCTTGAAAATGGAGGAGAGGTCTCAGTCTTTTTAAGACTTGTAATTTGAAGAATCCATCCTTTACGATGTTCTTGATGAGAGATCTGTAGTTCATTTGGTTATCTAGTATAACTCCTAGATTTCTGACTTGTGGTGACAATATTAATTGAGAAGACAGGTTGGTAATTGGGTGTGTGTAGGTTTCGTCTTGGGAGATGAGTAGGTATTCTGTTTTGTTTTGATTGAGGATCAGATTGAGGCTTGTGAGCAAGTTGTTGATGGCTTGTTGGCATGTGTTCCAGAAGTCCAGAGTTTTTTGGAGAGATTCGGTAATTGGAATCAGTATCTGAACATCGTCTGCGTATAAGTAGTAGATCAGATTTAGGTTGAGGAGGAGCTGGCAGAGTGGGAGCAGGTATATATTGAATAAGGTTGGTGAGAGTGAAGATCCTTGTGGGACTCCCAAGTTGCAGGTGACTGGTTGAGATTCCTCCTTGTTGACCTTGACTTTATAATGTCTGTTCTGTAGGAATGATTTGAACCAGTTGAGGGCCACATCTCTTATACCAATGTCTGACAGACGATCTATTAAAGTGTTATGATTTACAGTGTCAAATGCTGCAGTTAGGTCTAGGAGGATGAGAAGACAAGGCTGTCTTTTTTCAAGATTCAGTAAGATGGAGTCCGTTAATGAGATTAGGAGGGTTTCCGTGCTTCGAGATTTGCGGAAGCCGAACTGCGATGGGGAGAGGATGTTGTTATTGTTTAGGTATTCTGTTAGTTGTTTATTTGCCACTCGTTCCAAGATTTTTGCGATGAAGGGTAGATTAGCTATTGGGCGAAAATTGGCCGGGTTATCTGGGGACAGATTAGGTTTTTTTAGGAGTGGTTTTAAGATTGCCATTTTGAGAGGGTCAGGGACTAACCCTTGAGCGAGGGAACAATTAATGATTTGTGCAATGGGTTTGGAGATGGTTTTAGCGCAAGTGATGAGGAGGTTGGTTGGGATGGTATCCTGAGGATGTGAGGAAGGTTTGAGCTTTTTTATGATGTTTTCGATCTCTAAAGATGATGTCTGTTCGAATTCCCCAAGGCTTGCCTTTTGTGAAGGAGATGCGACTAGTGGTGTTACTGTCGTATTGTTTTTGTTATTGTTAGACTGAGTTAGTAGGTTTGGGATCTTGTTTTTGAAGTAGGTTGCAAGTTCTTCTGCTTTGCTCGCCGCTTTCTCATCTGGTATAGCTGTCAGTGGTGGTTTAGTGAGGGATGAAACCAAAGAAAAAAGCGCTCTGGGGTCGAAGATGAAGTGGTGTATTTTTTGTGAGTAAAAGTCTCTTTTTGTTTGGAGGATGGATATTCTGTATAAGTGCATCGTAGACTTGAAAGCCGTGAGGTTCGCAGATGTTGGGTTTTTACGCCAAAGTTGTTCTTTTTTTCTGAGTTCCTGTTTGATGGATTTTAGTTTTGGTGTATACCAAGGTTTCCTATTGTCTTACATCCTGGAGGAAAGGAGGAGCAGAGGTGATACAATACAGACTTTCAGATACTTGAAAGGTTTTAATGATCCAAAGACAACGACAAACCTTTTCCATCGGAAAAAAAATCAGAACCAGGGGTCACGATTTGAAGATCCAGGGAGGAAGACTCAGAACCAATATCAGGAAGTATTTCTTCATGGAGAGGGTGGTGGATGCCTGGAATGCCCTTCCGGAGGAAGTGGTGAAGACCAAAACTGTGAAGGATTTCAAAGGGGCATGGGATAAACACTGTGGATCCATAAAGTCTAGAGCATGTGAATGAAGAGAAGAGGCATGGGGGTGGCTTGTGGGAATGACAGCTACTACCTGGAGATTAATACCCTTATTCAATAAACATACACACGGGTAATGCGACTCCAACATTGCTCTATGCTTCAATGGCAAGAGGAAATGTGGAAAAAAGGATTTGCATTCACAAAAAAGCAGGGTAGTAGCTTGCTTGTTGAGGCGGTTACTACCCCAAACCAAATAAGCCTGATAACTTCACTTGCCATGCATATCCAGCATAGCTCTCTGCTTCAACGGAAGGGGGAATGAAGAAAAGAGGATTTATATTCAGACAACAACCATCAAGGACTGAATTTCATAGTCTGGGTAAACAAATAAGCATGGGTGTAGCTTGCTTATTGTGGCGGTTACTACCCCTAACCAATTAAGCTAAATACTTCACTTAGATGCAGCTCCAGCCCTGCTCTCTACATCAGTGGCGGGGGTGGAAGGTTAATAGAACAAAAAAGTTACTAATAAGGGCCAAGAGTAACAGATAAGTATGAGAAAAAAAATCTGTGAAAGCTTGCTGGGCAGACTGGATGGGCCGTTTGGTCTTCTACCGTCATTTCTATGTTTCTATGTAAGAGGTTTGTTATTAAAATTACATCATTTATGCATTTTAAGGTTCTGAAGGTCTGTATCATGTCTCCCTTGCTCCTCCTCTCCTCCAGGGTATACATATTTAGGACCTTCAACCTCTCCTTGTAAGACTTTTGGTGGAAACCCCCCACCATTCTGGTAGCCTTTCTCTGGACCACCTCCATCCTATCTCTGTCCCCTTTGAGATACAGTCTTCAGAACTGTACACAGTACTCCAGGTGAGGCCTCACCAAGGACTTGTACAAGGGAATTATCTCCTTTTTTAAAAATTTTTATTAGATACTCCTCCTTCTATGCAGCCCAGCATTCTTCTGGCCTTGGCTATTGCTTTGTCATATTGATTTTTCAACTTCAGATCACTAGACACTATCACCTCCAGGTTTCTTGCTTGCTCCATGCACATCAGTTCTTCTCCCCCCAGCTTGTATAGCTCCTTTGGGTTACCGCTCCCCGGATGCATGACTACACTTTTTGGCATTAAACTTTAGCTGCTATGTTTCAGACCACTCCTTGAGTTTCCTTAAATCTCTTTTCATTCTGTCCACACCTTCCAGAGTGTCCACTCTGTTGCAGATCTTAGTGTCATTCATGAATAGGCAGACTTTACCCTCTATTTCCTCAGCAATGTCTCTCACAAAGATATTAAATACTGGTCCTAACACCAAACCCAACACTGTTCTTTCTTCTGAGTGGCTTCCATTGACCATCACATGCTGTTTTCTATTGGACAATCAGTTTGTAATCCACATCACCATCTTGTCACTCGGTCCTAAACTTCTCATTTTGTTTATGAATCTTCTGTGTGGGACCATATCAAAAGCTTTACTAAAGTCCAAGTAGATCACATCTAGCACTGTTCCCTGATCCAATTCCTTAGTTACCCAAAGAAGTCTGTCAGATTTGTCTGACACCACCTTCCCATGGTGAATGCATGCTGTCTCGAATCAAACAATCTTCCAGATTGTAGATATTTCAATATCCTTTTTTCAATAGCATCTCCATTAGTTTCTCTACCACCGAGGTTAAGCTAACCGGCCTGTAATTTCCAGCCTCCTCCCTACTCCCACCTTGTGTAGCAGTATTACCATCGCACTACTCCAATCTCTAGGCACCACTCCCATATCTAGTAAGCTATTGAACAGGACGCATAGAGGACCTGCCAGCACATCCAGAGGTTCTTTCAGTATCCTGGGGTGAATCTCGTTCAGCCCCATGACTTTGTCTACTTTCATTTTATCTAGCTCTTCCCATATATTCCCTTCCATGAAAGGCATATCTTTTATTTCACTCCCATTTAGTCTTTTTAACCAAGAGGTCCTTCTCCTGGGTGAACACTGAGCTGAAGTATTTGTTTAATATTTCTGCCATCTCTTTGTTCCCCTCCATACAATGATCTGTGTCATCTTTTACTTTCAGTATGCCTCTTTGGACTTTTCTCTTTTCAGTGATGTATTTGAAAAATGTTTTGTTACCTCTCAAACTCTTTGGCAATTTTTAACTCTGCCTGACTTTTTGCTTTCCTGATTATATATTTTTTTGTTTCTCTCAGTTTCCTCCAATATTCTTACCTGTACTCCACTTTTGGAATCCTTTATATTTCCTGAATGCTGTTTGTTTTGCTCTTACAATATCAGCCACTTTCCTTGTATACCAGATTTTTTTTCTTCTTTTGCTCTTGCTTACTTGTTTAACAAATATAATTGGTGTCTTTTTGATTATTCCTTTTAGATTGGCCCACATCTGTTCTACCCCCTCCTTTTCCTTCCAGTTCTTTATTTGTATCTCCAGGTACTTCCCCATTTTGACAAAGTCCGATTTTTGAAATTCACCATTCTGGTCTTTGAGTGATTTCTCCATGTTTTGTTTGTGATATCAAACCATACTGATTTGTGATCACTGGTGCCGAGGTGAGCTCCCACCTGGACATTTGAGACATTTTCATTTATAAGCACTAAGTCAAGTATGACCTTGCCTCTTGTGGGTTCCATTACCATTTGTCCTTGGAGGGCATCCACTAGCACTCTACTTCTGTCAGAATCCACAGAGGGGATTCCCCAGTATGTCTGGCAGATTAAAATCTACAACAATCCCTGTTTCCAGGGTCTTCCATTGGCTACAGTCAAATGGCTACAGTTGATACACAATACTGCAGCCAAGTAAATTTGTGTGCCCTTTTACTTTTTAAATTAGACTGGTTTTTTATTTTATTTCAAAGCAAGTTTAAAGTACTCTCTCTTGCTTTTAAAGCTTTACACAGGGTACAGTCAAAATAGCCATCAAATCTGTTGATTCCATACAAACATAAGATTGCTATGCTCTGGTGAACACAAATTTCTTACAATTCCTACCCATTATGAGATAAGACCTGAAGTAGCCAAACTTTTTTCTTACCAAGCTCCAATACTACAGAATGCCCTGCCACTAGATGTGCGGTCAGAGTCTAACCTTGTAAGTTTAGAAAGAATGTGAAAACTTGGCTGTTTAAACAGGCCTTTGTGAGTGGCTACGCCTGCTGGGTTAACTTAGATTATTGGGCAGAATATGTATTTTAGCATTGGCGTGATATCTTTGGAGGATGTTCTTAATGGTCATTTATGCAGTCTTTATTGATTTTATTTAATGAATTTCTTTTTAATTTAATTATGTGATGTATTAAATTGTAAACCATTTTAATTTTCTAAAGGGATATTTATTATTCTTAAAGTCTTCACATCCCTTGACTCAATATTTGTTGGAAGCCCCTTTTGCAGCAGTAACAGCCATGAGTCATTTAGGATAAGCATCTACCAACTTTGCACACTGAGATGATACAGTTTTTGGCCATTCTTGGCAGAAGAGCTCCAGCTCTTTCAAGTTGGCTGGGGATCATCTTTGGACTGCAGTCCAAGTTTTGCCACATATTTTCTACTAGATTCAGATCTGGGATTTAACTAGATCACTCAATGACATTCACTTTCTTCTTGCTGAACTATTACATTGTTGCTTTAGCTTTTCGGCTTTGTCCTGCTGAAAGGTGCATTCCAGTCCCAGGTGTATGGCAAACTAACAAGTTTTCCTCCAGATCTGCCATCCATTTTTCCCTCAGCCTTCAAAAGCTTCCTTGCTCCCATTGCTGAGTGGCATCCCTATAACATAATGCTGCCACCACCATGCTTTTCTGTAGGGATGGTATTAGCAGGGTGCTGTGATATGTGTGTTTTTCACCACACATATTACTTAGTATTCAGACCAAAGCTCCACTTTGGCCTCATCAAACCACAAAACCTTCTCCCACTTGCAGAGTCTCCTATAAGTTTCTTTGCAAACACTATGTGGGCTTTTCCTCAACAGCAACTTTCTTCTTGTCACCATCCCACACAGGACATATTTGTGGAATAAATTGTTGAAAAGTCAGCATTTCCCACATTCCCAGCCAGAGCACTCTCTCTAGATATTTTTTTTTTTTAATTTATATTTTTATTAAGTTGAAAGCAAAGCGAACAACAATAAGAGACATAACACCAACAATGCCACAAATACAAAAGGTTTCAACTTTTACAAACTGTATACCCTGTTCCCTCAGTATCCCCAGCTCCCATCCCCCCCCCCCCTTCTTCTACCCCATCCCCTACCATGAGTACACTTGAAATAATAAAATAAGGTAAGGTAAAATAATAGACACCACACCTGCTGCGGTACTATGCTAAAAATAAAGTAGAGTACATAACGTACATAACTGACCCTGCGAAGGCGATAAATCAATATCCCGTTACCAAACATAGCTAAGCAGCCATTGCTTTTTCCCAGTCTATGAAGGGTGTCCACGTATTCTGAAAAAGAATAACTTTTTTGTGTAATGTCGCTGTGATCGCCGCCATCTTGCAGAAGTAATGAACTTTTTGTTGAATTCGTTTAAAAGGTGGCGTGATCGGCTGTTTCCAATATTGTGCAATGACTAACCGTGTCGCAATAAAAACTTGTTGACACAATAAAGCTTGCGGTCTGGTCAGGTCTTTATGGGGTTAGTGTAGCAGCATAAAACCAGCATCCAAGAGGTCGGGCACATGTAAAAAGAGTTCCAACCAGTGTGCCACTTCCTTCCACAAGGAGAACACCAAAGGACAGTCCCACCACATGTGCATATAGGTACCTTGAAATCCCCAATTTCGCCAACAGTATTCGTTGATGTTGGGGTATCGCCTATGCAAGACTTGAGGAGTCAAATACCACCGTGTGATCATCTTGTAACAGTTCTCCTGCTGAGTGGAAGATACTGAGCATTTTTTCGCCGCCAAATACAGCTGTGACCACTCCTCATTAGTAATAATCCGAGCCAAATCCCTCTCCCAAGCCTGAGTGTGAGGGAAAGGTTTGGTGTTGGCCCCCATCAGTAAAACATACACTTTAGAAACCATCCCCCGTTTCTTATCAATATCATCACAATAGTGTTCAAATAATGTTTTACCCAGAATGAGAGAAGGCAACACATGTGGAGTATGGAGAAAGTGAGAAATCTGAAAACCTGCTAAAAAAATCCCTAGCGGGAAGATGATATACCCCTTGAAGCTTGAGGCCAAGACAATACTGATCCACTGCCAAGGAAGTGCTCAATTTTGGTGAGGCCCTGCTTAGCCCAACCCTGAAAGGTGGGATTGACATGCCCAGCGGGAAAGTTAGTTAAATGTGATACATGGGTGGAATGAAAATACATTCGATCCCCTATAACATTCTTCTTCCACTTGGTCCAGAGTCTCATGGTGGTATCTATAGCAGGAGATAAAGGCCCCACATTTACCCAAGTGGTACGTGGCTGCCACATTAGAGCAGATAGCGGCATACTGCCACTATCTGCTGGGTATCCATGGTGGAACGCATACGTTCCACCATGGATACCCAGTGTTTGGAAGAGGACACCCTGTGACTGTCTAATATGACAAGAAATTGTGCCTCCACATAATAGCATTCCAAATTGGGCATTCCAAGACCGCCCCGGTCCCTAGGTAAGTACAGCAATCGGCGAGAAATTCTTGGGGGGCGCTTCCGCCATACGAAATCAAAAAGTATCTTTTGCCATGAGCGCAAAATGGCCGGACTGATAAAGACAGACAGAGTAATAAACAAGTATAAGAATCTAGGTAAGACGTTCATTTTTACTATGGCGATGCGCCCCATCCAGGAATGCTGACCCCTGTTCCATGTCTGCAAGTCTTTTTGAACATTTCTAAGTAGCGGTATATAGTTAAGGCGGAAAAGATCATTGATATTCACCCCAACATGCACCCCAAGATATTTAATAGAGTCCTTTGCAAGCTTAAACGGGTATAACTGACAAAGATCCCTTACAATACTTTCATCCACCGATACATTAAGAAGTTCAGATTTATCTAAATTGATTTTAAAGCCAGAGACCGCTCTAAATCGTTGTATTTCAGTGGTGATCTCCGGCAGAGAGGTAGTCGGGTTAGTAATTGTCATGAGGATGTCGTCCGCGAATAAGGACAGTTTCAGGTGAAGGTCCCCCAACTGCACCCCAGTAATGCCATCGGAGTCTCTCACCCGGGCAGTAAATGGTTCCAAAAATAGGGCAAATAACAAGGGCGACAGTGGGCAACCCTGCCTAGTCCCACGTTGCACCGGGAATGCACCCCCATAGCCCCCATTAATTTTTATGCAGGCCTCTGGATGATGGTAAAGGGCTTTAATCCAGCGTAGAAATGTCGACCCAAAATTCATTTTTGAGGGTAGCGAAAAGAAACTCCCAATGCACTAGATCAAACGCTTTTTCTGCATCAATTGCGAGCAGCATAAGCGGTATGTTCTGCTGCTTAACCCACCACATGGCATCAGTGACTTTGCGCACATTATTGGCAGCCATCCTTTGAGGGATAAAGCCAACTTGGTCCCTATGTACCAGCCCTGGAAGTACCAAATTAAGGCGAGCCGCCAATACCTTTGCTAAAATTTTTAAATCGATATTAATAAGAGATATTGGTCAATAGGAGCTGCACTGAGCTGGGTCCCGACCAGGCTTCGCCAAAACTGTAATACCCGCGACGTTGGTATGAGGTGGTAGAGAATCCCCGTCCCGGAGACTATTGAAGAAATCCATAAGAGGGGTGGTGACGCTTGCACTACATTTCTTATAATAAGTGCCTGTGAAGCCGACAAGGCCGGGGGACTTGCCTGCCTTCAGATCCCTTATTGCCTCCCGCACCTCTGCCTCATTAATCGGGGCGTCTAAGACCACTTGCTGTTCTGCCGTCAGGCCTGGGATGGTGAGGGTTTGTAAATATTTTCCAATAGACTGAGTTGTAATATGATCATCCCTTTTGTAGAGATTTTCATAAAACTTAGTAAAGCACTCTCTTATCTCCGGAGTGGTAGTAACTAAATGCCCCTCTGGATGTTTAATCTTAGCAATATTATTTTGTAAGGCACGATGCTTCAGCTGGCGAGCTAATACTCGTCTGGCCTTATTAGAACCTTCAAAGTACTTCTGCCTCGTGCGATCCAATGCGTGGGCCACCCAAGTAGCATCTAATAAGTTTAATTCAGTGCGTATAGCCCCTAACTGCTGCAAAGTAACTGGGCTCAAGGAAGTCTCATGTTTTCGGGCCAATCTACTTAAAGCCTGCAAAAGCTCCACCCTATGCCGCTCCCGTTTCTTTTTCCCGGCAGAGGCCATCGCTATTAGGTGCCCACGTATAACTAGTTTGGAACACTCCCATAAGGAGCCCGCTGCAGACACTGAGCCGGCATTCAACCTGAAATAGTCTTGAAGACATCCATTAATGTCATGACATTGCTCCTCCTCTCCCAATAAGTCTTCCCTCAGCCTCCAGAACCTCAGGCCGGTGTCTGAGGCAACCGGCATCAACGTCACCCATACAGGGGCATGGTCTGACCAAACTATGTCGCCGATACCCACATCTATAACCTGATTCTGGAGTCCCTTATCCACAAAAATGAAGTCAATGCGAGAGTAGGATGTGTGTGGAGATGAGTAAAAAGTATACATCCGAGAAAAAGGGTTACGAGATTGCCAAATATCGACTAGTCCCCAGTGTTGCATGATAGTAGATAATTCGGAGGAGGCCTTCCAACTGTCTGAGCGTGTGCGGTGAGAGGTATCTAATCTCGGGTTGCGCACTAAATTATGATCTCCGCCCCACAGAACCTGCCCTTCCACAAGATGAGATAATTTACCATCTAAGGATCGCAGGAAAGATCCTTGATCTATATTGGGAGCATAAATGTTCACTATAGTGTAAATTTGCTGATCCATCTTTATCTTTAGGAGAATGTACCTCTCTGCCGGATCTGCTATATGGGAAAGATATTCATACGTAACCACCTGTGAAATTAATATGCCTACCCCAGTATATTTGTTACCACGAGTGCTGGCAGCCAGGTACACTGGAGGGTAACCAGCAATCAGTAACACCAGTTTGTGCTGCTTGCGTATATGCGTTTCTTGAATAAGTGCTATTGAAATCTGTTGTTGTTGCAAATCTCTTTGTAACAATCGCCTCTTCTTGTGAGAATTGAGACCCTTTACATTAAGGGACCATACCTTTAATGCCATGTTTACATCCTAATCCTCCTCCTCACAGTTACATAGCTATGGTCCCCCCACAGGTACCCGCAGAGCAATATAGAGTATTGTACAATAAAATACATACCCTGTGTACTCATGGATATTTTTCCCTCCCATCCCATCCCCCCCAAACAAAACGTATCCACACCCAGGATACCACGAAATGTGGGGTGTGAGTGCACCATGAGTCATGTGGCTCGTCCGGCTAACAATCGCTTAATGCCTTGCAAGTGCTCTGGGAAATCAAAAAAAAAAAAAAAGAAAAAACTTTACAGTCCTGAAGTGTTACAATGTCTCCCCGAGGTGTGCTTTAGTGCATTAGTTCCTTCAGTAGGCACAAAATAGGCATCCAAAAAAACAAAACAAAAAGTAATCCAAATAGAAAGGCCGCCCTCCAAGGGTCACTTGCCTGTGGCCGAGTTTCGATCAGGCTGCGTGGAGGTAGATTTGTCTCGCCAGGCGTTTGTTATTGCCTACTCTTTGCCATCCAGGCGTAACCGTCATGCGAAATGGAACCTCCCCTGGTTTGCTAGAAGGCAGCGTGTTGGGGATGTTTACTTTAGCGAAAGCCTCTTAAGCCTCCGCTAGATTCATGATCCGAAGAGTGACACCCTCCACGGTGAACACTAAGCCAAAGGGGAAAATCCAGCGGTACCGCACCGCTCTCTCTTGTAGAATGGTAGTCACTGCTTTTAGCTCAAATCTTTTACGGAGGGTAGAGGCAGCTAAGTCTGCGTAAATGCTCACAGTGTGACCTTCCCAAGTCCAGGTACGCTGCTTTCTGGCGACAGCATAAATACGTTCTTTCTCCCGAAAGATTTGCATACAGATTAAGATGTCTCTGGGCCTATTCCCGCTCCGAGGTCCTTGTACTCGATGTGCCCGTTCAATGCCATATGTGAGTGAGGAGGGCTCCTCCTCCAAGATGGCTGACTGATCGGATTGCATAATAAAACGAAGCAATCGGGTTGCCACGTCCCTACAGTCCGCATATTCCGGCGTATCCGGGACTCCACGAATTCAGAGATTATTTCTGCGAGACCTGTTCTCCAGGTCTTCTAGCTTTTCTTCTATGGCCAAGCGCTCAGATTGACTTACAGTTTGGGCTTCAGTCGTTTTCTGCATTAGGTCTTCCTGGCGGTCCATACGGGTATCCAGTTCATCTACCCGGTTACCTAAGGCGGCCATATCTTCTTTCATATCCGAGATAAGTTCTTGTAGCTCTTTCTTATGTTGCTTCATGTCCGCTCGTAGCGCCACAAACCAGTCTCGGAGCTCCTCACGAGAGGGTAAGTCACTGAATGTTTGCGGCGCCGTGTGGTCTACCTTGGGCTCCAGGTCGCCATCTGAGGCCTGCTCTTCCTGCTGCCCGCTGGAATCGCCGTCAGTTTTTGTGTAGGAAAACTGTTTTAAATTCAGTTTTGCGTTTCCCCGCCATCTGGTACCTTCAGAGTAGCTGGGCAATCGATCAGCGCTAGGGAAATGCAACGGATGCCTGCAATATTAGTGCGAAATTACAGAATAATGCTGGGAGCTTTCTCTTAAGCCGCCATGCTCGCTGGTGACGTCATCACGCCCCCTCTCTCTAGATATTTTAATGCAATCTTAGGTCTCTCAGTGACCTTCTGCTGCAGCTGACAATCCACAGCTACTGACTGGCAGTACAGCCTGATTTCAGTAGTGTCGTGGTGATGTCAACTGTTTCCAGTTTACAATGATGGACCTGACAGTGCCCCAAGGAATATCCAAACATCTTATTTTTCTTATAGCCTTCCCTCAATCTGTACCTTTGAACATAGTCATCCTGGAGTTCTTTTGGCAGCTTGTTTGACAAGTTTTAACCTTTGCTTAAATTCACTTTACACAACATAAATCAAACACATGAAGAATCATCCAGGAGTCTGAATCAGCTCAACCACAGGCTGGATCTATTTAACTTATTATTGGCCTTAAGGCAACTTTTTGAACTGGAGCTAATTTGGATTTGCGACAACAAAGGGTGTGAACATTTATGCAATCAAGACTTTTTCAGTCAGTTACTTTTGGAATGTTTCTATAATTGTTCTTTCAAGTTGAAAGTGTAGAGTATGTTGTGTAGATCAATGGAATGAATTCCTACATTAATGCATTTTGATTTGCATTTTTTAGAAGAATGTGGAAAATGTACAAGCTAGTTGAGACTTACAAAGCACTGTAGCGCCAATACATTTCTCATGGAAAAATTCCCAACTTTGCCTCCCCTCCTACACCCCTTGAAAGCACTCCCCACATTTGAAAACAAACTAATATCACCCCCTCCTCATAAATGATCCAGCTCCACACCATGTTTAGTTCAGCTAGGTCCAGCCATAAAAAAGTTATACAGAGTGCTGGGTGGGACATACACACAAAGAGAAACCACAACACACAAAGAAAGGATGATTAGATCATACTAATATCTATCAAACTGGGGATAAAAATGGGAAAATATCTTTATTCTGTCACTATTCGGAACACAGGAAAGAAGTATAACAATTTAAACCGATACATGGTGTGTACCAAGGCTTAGTTAATATACAAAAAGGAAGTGGAATTGTGTGTGTGTGTTGGGGGGGGGGGGGCAGGGAAAGGAATAGGGCCATGGCTGAGTGTGAACTCACACACACACACACACACATACACACATACATATTGGAGAAATTACTTACCTGATAATTTCGTTTTCCTTAGTGTAAACAGATGGATTCAGGACCAATGGGTATAGTGTACTCCTGATAGCAGTTGGAGACGGATCAGATTTCAATCTGATGTCAGCCCCTAGTACATATACCCCTGCAGGAAGTGCAGCTCTTCAGTATTCTCCTTGAAAAGCTTTGTGGATATACGTGTGACTGACTAATTTGATTACCTTGAATAACTTCATAACTTGGTTAGACTTTATAACTTGATCTGGTTGAATTGGCTATAGCTGGGGACCGCCAGTGCCCTCAACCGGAAAGCGTCGACACCTGGTAGGATGGGTGTCCAAAGTGAAGGAAAGCATGGCTTACCCTTGTATCATTCTAAATTCCATAAGTAACGGCAGCCAAGGGTGGGTTGCTGAGTCCATCTGTCTACACTAAGGAAAACGAAATTATCAGGTAAGTAATTTCTCCATTTCCTAGCATGTAGCAGATGGACTCAGGACCAATGGAATGTATAAAAGCAACTCCCGAACCGGGTGGGAGGCTGCCCGTCACCCACTTAGTACTGCCTTTGCAAATGCTGTGTCCTCCCGAGCCTGAACATCCAGGCGGTAGAATCTGGAGATGGTGTGGATGGAGGACCATGTTGCCGCCCTGCAAATCTCGGCGGGTGACAACATTCTGGTTTCTGCCCAGGACGCTGCCTGGGCTCTAGTAGAATGGGCCTTGATCTGTAGAGGTGGTGGCTTGCCTGCTTCTACGTAGGCCGCCTTGATGACTTCCTTGATCCCGCAGGCTATGGTTGCTCGCGAGGCCGCTTCCCCTTGTCTCTTCCCACTGTGGAGGACGAATAGGTGGTCCATTTTTCATATGGTTCCTAGATTTCCAAGTATCTGGATAGGAGTCTGCCGATGTTGAGGTAGCGTAGACTATGAGTTTCTTCCGAATTCTTCGACTCATCTGATGACGGTAGAGAGATGGTTTGGTTAAGATGAAAGTGTGACACCACTTTGGGGAGGAACGAAGGGACCGTGCGTAGCTGTATGGTTCCTGGGGTGAGCCTGAGGAACGGCTCACGGCAGGACAGTGCCTGTAGTTCTGAAATGCGGCGGCTGAACAAGCTGCCAGCAAGAATGCTGTCTTTAACGTTAACAGGCGGAGGGACAGACCTCGAAGGGGTCTGAACGAGGTTTCTGCTAGAAAATCCAGGACCAGGTTGAGGTTCCAAAGAGTTACCGGCCACTTTAGTGGTGGGCGGATGTGTTTGACTCCTTTCAGGAAGCATGAAACATCCGGGTGAGAAGCTATGCTGTCGCCCTTGCTCTTGGGGCCGTAGCATGACAATGCGGCCACCTGTATCTTGATGGAGCTGAGGGACAGACCTTCCTGTAGCCCGTTCTGCAGGAATTCCAGGATCACGGGAACTTTAATTGAACGTCGTATGATGTCGTGGTCTTCGCACCAGGCTTCGAATACTCTCCAAATCTTTATGTACGTTAAAGATGTGGAGAACTTGCATGCTCGGAGTAGGGTGTCGATTACCGCCCCCGAGTATCCGCTCTTTCTCAGGCGAGCCCTCTCAATGGCCAGGCCGTAGTAAGAGAGAATGAGCTGGTTCCTCGTGGAGGATCGGGTTCCTTGTTGAAGCCGTCTCTGTGTGGAGGATAGTGGCCCGGGGGGGGGGGGGGGGGGGGGGGTCCCTGCCAGTAGTCTTCTCATGTCTGCGTACCACGGTCTTCTGGGCCAGTCCGGGCCACCAGAAGTACTAGTTCCCTGTGCAGTTGTATCTTGTGAATGATTGTGCCCCAAAGGGGCCCACGGCGGAAGGAAAGGCATATAAAAGAGCCCCCTGTGGCAATGTCTGTACCAGGGCATCGATCCCCTGGGACTGAGGTTCCTGCCTGCGGCTGAAGTACCTGGGTACTTGAGCGTTGGACCGGTTTGCCAGAAGGTCCATGTCTGGTGTCCCCCACCGGTTCAGTATCATTTGGAATGCTGCGGTCGACAGCTTCCATTCTTCTGGGTCTAGACTTTCTCTGCTGAGGTAGTCCGCCGTGATGTTGTCTTTCCCGGCGATGTGGACTGCCGAGAACTCTTGGGGATATACTTCCGCCCACGACATTAGGGGGGTCTATTTCCAGAGACACCTGTTGGCTACTGGTTCCCCCCTGGCGGTTGATGTAGGCCACTGTTGTGGCGTTGTCCGACATTACTCTGACCGCTTTGTCTCGGAGTCTGTGAACGAACCGTAGACAGGCTAGTGTGACTGCCCTCGCTTCTAGACGGTTGATGTTCCATCCCGACTCTTCTGCGTCCCACTGCCTCTGGGTGGTTAGTCCCTCGCAGTGTGCTCCCCATCCTCATAGGCTGGTGTCTGTGGTAGACGTACGGCGTAGTTCTGAGACCATGGATTCCATAGCGATAGAAGTGAGCGCCGTAGTGGTCTCATGTGAGCTCGTGCCCGCGGCCCTACTTCCAGTGTGGATGCCATCAGATCGAGGACTTGTAGGTAATCCCATGCTGTGGGGTGGGGTTCGCTCAGCAGGATTTGTAACCGGGTCCTCAGTTTGATCTCCCCATGGGAGTCAGGGCTGACCTTGTCTTTTTCGGTGTCAAATTGGACTCCTTATTCTAGACGTGAGGGCTGCAAAAACTTTTGTTTGTGTTGACCACCCCATCCTAGGCTCTCCAGTAGAGTTTTGACTCTGTTGGTTGCTTGGTGGCTTTCCTCTGGGGATGTCACCTGATCAGCCATCGTCTAGGTAAGGGTGTACGAGGATTCCTTCCTTCCTCAGTGTTGCTGCCACCATCACTATGATCTTCATGAACGTCTGGGGTGCTGTGGCTAACCCGAAGGGTAGTGCCTGGAACTGGTAGTGACGGTCCAGGATTTTGAAGCGTAAGAAGCGCTGGTGTTTCCTGATGAATTGATGGGAATGTGTAGGTAGGCCTCCAAAAGATCCAGGAATGTGAGAAACTCTCCTGGTTGTATCGCCCTTATTACTGAGTATAGGGTTTCCATGTGGAAGCGGGGAATCCTCAGGTGGCGGTTGACCGACTTGAGGTCCAGGATGGGCCTGAACGTCCCCTCTTTCTTGGGGACGATAAAGTAAGTGGAATAATGCCCAGTATTTATTTTTTGTGGAGGCACTGGGGTTATGGTCTCGAGGGCCAGTAGTCTGGTCAGTGTAGCTTCCACTGCCACCCTCTTGGAGAGGTCGTGGCAGGGGGATTCCACGAACTTGTCCAGAGGGGTTTGTAGGAGATCCAGGTAGTACCCCTCTCAAATAATGGCTAGGGCCCACTTGTCTGAAGTTATCTCGACCCATCTGTGGTAGAATAGGGCTAGTCTGCCCCCTATGGCTTCTTCCCTTGGACGGGTCGGCTGAATCTCATTGTGGGGTGCGGCTGTGGCCTGGACCCAAGCTGGTTCCCCTCTTGTTGTGCTAGTTTCGAAAGGACTGGTTCCTGCCCGTAGGGCGGGGCGCTTGATAGTTGCTTCTCTATGGATTGAAGCGCTGTGAACCCCTGCCCCTGGAGGACCGGGGGAAGAGTCGCTGGTTTCTCTTATTCCTGTCCTCCGGTAGGCACGGCAATGGGGACTTGCCCCATTTGTTAGCCAGTTTTTCTCTAGTTTGCTGCCGAACAGGAGGGATCCTTTGGAGAGCATCCTTGTGAGACACGTTTTGGAAGATGCGTCGGCCGACCAGCTTCAGAGCCAGAGTTGTCTCCTGGCAGCCACAGCTGATGACACTCCTCTGGCCGCTGAGCACACCAGATCAGAAGCAGCGTCCACAAGGAATGATACTGCTGGTTCCATGGCTTCCCCAGGGGTGTTGCTCCTGGTCTGAGAGAGGCAGGCACATGTCACTACGGTGCAGCAGGCCGCTATTTGTAGGGAGATAGCGGCAACATCAAAGGACTGTTTAAGGATGGATTCCAGATGCTGGTCATGTGCATCTTTGAGCGCTGCTCCTCCCTCCACTGGGATAGTAGTGCGCTTCGAGACCGCGCAGATCTTGGCATCCACTTTTGGGCATGTCCGACGGTCTTTGGACGTTGGGTCCAGGGGGTACATGGCTGCCATAGCTCGTCCCCCTTTGAATGCAGACTCTGGTGCACTCCATTCCAGGTCGATCAGCTGCTGAACGGCTTGTAACAGAGGGAAATGGCGGGAGGTCTGGCGGAGGCCCTCTAGCAGGGGATTCGTCTTAGGCTCCCCCGAAGCACTTGCGCCGGGATAGCGAGGCCCTTCAGGCTTCTGGATGGTGGAAACATTTGTCTAGGCCTAGAGGGGCCTGGGGCATAAAGGTCCTCTGGTGGAAGCTGAGGCTGTTTGGCCAGAGGTTCCGTCTGCATGTGGACGAAGGTGTGTAGCCCTTTGAAGAATTCCACCCATGAGATAGACACTGGGTCCAAGCTAAGGGGCGTTGAGTCCCTGGGGGTCCCCGTCTGAGGGGTGTCCCGCTGGAATTTGCTAGGTCCGGGGTACTCACTGAGGAGCTAGAACTTGGCCCTGGGTGGGACTGGCCCTGGACTGGATCTCCCAGGGCCTCCTCGTACTGAGTGCACAGGGCATTGGCATCTTCACTTTGTGCTGCTCTGATATGGCATGCTGGGCAGAGGCCTTGAGCCTTGATCTCCGTTTCCGGTGGTGCCATGGCTATAGGCGCGTAAGCCCTTATGCGTTCCTGCATGTCTAAGATGTGCGTGCGGGTTGTGCTCGTAGTTGTGTGCCCAAGTCGCAGGTAAGCGCTCAGCCCGGTAGGCACGCAATGCGCTTATATCTTATGCGCACGGCCCTTGTGCGTGTAACTTTATGCGTGCCCCCCTTGTGCGTGTAACTTAATGCGCACATGGCTTTGTGCGTGTAACTTTATGCGCACATGTATTTTGTGCGCCTAGCTGGCCTTGTGCGTCCGGATCGAGAAGGCGGACAGAGCGGTGAATAGGGCCAATATGGCGATGGCGACCACGCGGAAAATATGGCCACCACCTCGGAGGGTCTCCACGTGGGAGGACCCTTGGAACTAACTGAGGCCTGGCCCTGCTAGGGCGGATCAACTCTGTGGCACTCGTCCCGGCCGGGAACCTGTGCGACTCCTCGAACCTCGGAGACCGGAGTCTATGCTGAAGATTTCTACCTTACCTTGTCTTCGGCGCTTCCCAGTTTCGTTCCGGGCGGTCTCCGGCTGCGGGGGGAGAGGGCAAATACCTTCACCGCCACGCTCGCGGGTGCACCCGCTGCCTCTCAGCCGTGCCCGAGATGGGGGGCTAGGTCCTCGCCGCGATTCAGCTGCCGGACCGAGGCTCACCTCAGAGGGACCAAGGAAATCACCTCGGGAATTCTCAACTGGGGAGGGACCTGAGGGTATCACCGCAGGAGAGTGGGGCTCGTCTTCAGACGTAGGTTGTCTTCCGAATATGGGTTTCTTTGTTGAATTTGTTCTAACGCTGTGAGAGCATGCAGATAGTCCCTAACTGCTATGGAGACAGAAAATACTGAAGAGCTGCACTTCCTGCTGGGGTACATGTACTAGGGGCTGATGTCAGATTGAAATCTGATCTGTCTCCAACTGCTATCAGGAGTACACTATACCCACGCTAGGAAAATATATATATGTGAGAGAATTTGAAAGTATATATATATGTGAACACATCCAGCAGCAGCAGAATCAGTTGGGCAGAAAGGCATTGAACTTGTCTTTTCACCCTTTCCCATCCTCTCTCATGGTCTTTCAACTATGCCAGGAAACTTACACAAAAATCAAGGTCATGTGGCTGCTCTCATCTTAGAGTAAGCACTGGCTCTGCTCCATTTCTGCAGGGAGCTGGAACTGATATACACCACCAACTCTGCTCTATTTCTGTGGGGGGGGGGGGGGGGGGGGGGGGGGGGGTGAGCCGGAACTGATTTACTGCAGGAAAAAAGATAACAGAAAATCATTCTTGGTTGTTCTGCCACAAAGCAAGTCCTGGGTAACAGACACAAAAAAGGAATTGAATTAGAACAAGTTTGAAGCTTGTGAGTTGTAATGTTTATCATGACCAGGATTGAAACCTTGAGGAATGGCATTATTGCACATAAGTTTCAAACTTGTGTTAATTTAACCCTTTTTTGTGTCTGGTTTTTTTTTTTTGCTCTGCATCTGCTTCAGTGCCATCCCTTCTTCGCCTGCTCCTTGAAGAGGAAGAAAGGGAGAACAAAAGGAGAGAAGGGGCTGGGTAAGGGAGTGGCTCTTCTCTGCTCTAGGCTCCTCTTCCCTGTAGGCTGTCCGAAGGGGAGGGGACAGAGCAGAACATGTCTGCTGTTCTGCCTGTCTGAAAAGAAGTGGTGGAAATGCAATCCAGGCCCCGGTATGTACTATTCGCTGTGTATAATAGCTCATGAGCATTTTTTTTTTTTTAAGGACATGCAAATTTTGTATTATAAAAACTACCACCATAGTAAGGTGGTATACTTACATGATCAAAGTTTTCTGACATAAAACTAAAATGAAAAGAAAATGATTTGTTATTGCAATTTTGTATTTATTAGTGAATGCAGGTTTACAGGTTTTGATAATGTTGCTGTTTCAAGTAAGACTTGAACATTCTGGCCAAATATAATTGTGTTTTTACACTCTGTGTTATGTTCAACAATTCTATGAAATCTAAAACATCCACACTTGGTTACTTCTCTACCTTATACCCATGGATTCCTTTACTTTTTCAAAAACTAAGATGAGAATGTTTAAAACTAATGAAAAATAAATATTTAATTAGACTATTTTATTTGACCATATAACAACTTAACTATTTTAAAATTTCCACCTTGTGAACCATGAAGTTGATTCAAACTCACAGTTGTCAAGCATAACTTGTCCAGATAGTATTTACATATCAAACAGATCCAATTCAGCAAGCTGGCTTGGCAATCTTTTTTATTGTGTAAATCTCCTCACTGTGTGAGATGACTGACAGTATAAATTGGGCTCTCTGTTTTTATTCAAAGTATTTAAAAAGAGCCCTTTGGTAATGAAACTTGATACGACAGAAGCTAAAGTCAGGATAGTCCCTTCAGGAACAAACAGCTAACAGGATGGTCTTTGATGATGAAATTTCCTGAAAAAATTTCATCAATTACATTTTACAGCAACTAAATATGTAAAAAACTGATTATAAACACTAAACTCAATAAATGTAACTGACCTGAAAGTTACAAAGTTAGAGCAGTCACAGTCAACCCAATTGTCTCATTTTTGAAAAACAACAATTCTTTCAAAGGACCCCTTTAAGAAATCTGTGTACAATTATTTTAAGAAATCTTAAAAATGTATAAAGAATAAGCAAGATTCATTTCAACTTCTTTAATATATCTGAAATATAATACTCTACATTAAGTAACAGTACATGTAATTTAATAGAAAAGAAAAACAAGATATCTTGTTTTGCTATATGGTGACAAATCTACTAGAAGTTTGATTTATTTCTAGTTTAGTCTAGGCTGCATCTTGTTTTCTTTAGTTTTCTCTCTTTCACTCAGTATTTTTTTCTGATAGGTCAGGAAATGGGTTTTTGGTACATGGCAGACCATGAATTAAGTAAATCTGAAATATATTTCAACTTAAAATTTGGATTATGTTGCATAAAAATGTGGCAGTGATCATGATCAACTTTTCTACATGGAAAATTTGTTTTACATGAAATTAAAATTACACTAGAAGATGCAGTACAGCAAAAGCTTAAACATATAGTTTTAAATTACTACTAGGCTTTTAATAGGAAAATTGATAGTTTCTGAAATAAAAGCAGGATTAACAAACAGCAAAATACATGCAATAAATGAAGAAATGGTTAAACAATTTACAAAATATTCTAAAGCCTGCTGTCATTAGAATCCACAATGTGATTGTTGCTTTATCTGAAGTTAGATTTATCCTCATACTCCACAATTATGTTGATCCATAACCAATTAGGAGCCATATCGATCCTAGAACAGTAAAGAAAGATTTTATTGTAAAATAAACATTTACAATTTAAAACTTGCCAAGCAAATGCACACTATGCAAATTGTAGTTTAACAACAGTGACAGGCTATCCTTGTGGAATTTAGAGATGCATCACCTATGATATTCTCCATTACCCAGAGAATAAATCTTTCTATATAATGCAACAAAATGAGCCACAGAATGTGTTTAGATACAGTATTGTGATGGGATAGCATCAGTTTTTATACCGGAGGCCAACAGGTGGTAAGAGCACTCTCAGTAGCTAAAAAGAAGGGAGCTCCAGGCACCATTACCAAGGACACCTACTGACCTATGACAGTGTACTTTAAGTCAAGCAGCTCTGAGTTCATGACATTTTTATTAATATTTAGACATTTTATATACCATCGTTCCATGTAAAATATCACAGCAGTTTACAAAAGTAACATTCATAGTTATAAATAAACAAGTAATAATGGGTAAAAGGAGACCGATGGTGCAGGGAAGAGGGATTCAGCTTTGTAAGGAACTGGGGAAACTTTTGGGGAAAGGGGAGACTTTTCCGAAAGGATGGGCTCCACCTTAACCAGAGTGGAACCAAGCTGCTGGCACTAACTTTCAAAAAGGAGATAGAGCAGCTTTTAAACTAGAACAAGGGGGAAAGCAGACAGTCACTCAGCAGTGCATGGTTCGGAGAAATGTATCCTTGAAGGATATTAATGAAACAGGAGAGTTAGGGAATCCCAACAGAGAGGTTCCATTAAAAGTAAACATAGTCCATATGCCTATATGTAAAAAATCACCAAAACTAATGATTACCGAATTATCCCAAACAACTGAAAAGCAGGTTGTTAAAACAAGCAAAAAACACACTTTGAAATGTCTGTATGCCAATGCCAGAAGTCTAAGAAGTAAGATGGGAGAGTTAGAGTGTATAGCAGCAAAATGAATGAGATTGACATCATTGGCATCATAGAAACTTGGTGGAAGGGAGGATAACCAATGGGACGTGCTATATCAGGGTACAACATTATATCGCAATGATAGGGAGGATCAACCTTGGCGGGGTTGTGGCACTTATGTCCGGGAGGGTATAGAGTTCAACAGGATAAGATCATACAAGAGACTAAATGCTCAGTAGAATCTATATGGGTAGAAATCCCATGTGTGTTGGGTAAGAGTATAGTGATAGTACACTACTGTCCACCAGGACAAAATGGTCAGACAGATAATGAAATGCTAAGAGAAATCAGGGAAGCAACCAATTGGCAGTGCAATAATAATGGGAAATTTCAATTACCCCAATATAGACTGGGTAAATGTAACATCAGGACTTGCTAGAGACAAAGTTCCTGGATGTAATAAATGATTGCTTCATGGAGCAATTGGTTCAGGAACCAACAAGAGAGGGAGCTATTTTAGATTTAATTCTTAGTGGAACGAAGGATTTGGTGAGAGAGGTAATGGTGGTGGGGCCACTTGGCAACAGTGATCATAACATGATCAAATTTAAACTAATAACTGGAAGGGGGACAATAAGTAAATCTGCAGCTCTAACACTAAACTTTCAAAGGGGAAACTGATAAAATGAGGAAAATAGTTAGAAAAAAATGAAAGGTGCAGCTGCAAAGGTTAAGTGTGTTCAACAGGCTTGGACATTGTTTAAAAATACAATCCTAGAGGCACAGTCCATATATATGCCACACATTAAGAAAGGTGGAAGGAAGGCAAAACGATTACCGTCATGGTTACAAGGTGAGGTAAAAGAGGCTATTTTAGCCAAAAAATCATCCTTCAAAAATTGGAAGAAGGATCCATCTGAAGAAAATAGGATAAAACATAAGCATTATTGAGATTACTTACCTGATAATCTCCTTTTCCTTAGTGTATGCAGATGGACTCAAAACAAGTGGGTATAGTGTGCTCGTGCTAGCAGTTGGAGACGGTTCTGACGTCAGCACGGGTACATATACCCCCACAGGAAGTGTAGCAATTCAGTAATCTTCCTTGCAAAAGCTTTTATGGATATATGTGTGACTGACCGATCGTTTAAATGAACAGGATTACCCTGACCGATTGATAATAGCTGGAGACCGCCAGTGTTCTCAACTGGGAGGCGTAGACACCCGGCAGGGTGGAAGCCCTATATAAGCAAACATGGCTTACCGTGAGTCGGCGAATCCCCATGTATACCGGCAGCCAGGCGGGATGCTGAGTCCATCTGCATACACTAAGGAAAACGAGATTATCAGGTAAGTAATCTCAACATTTCCTAGCGTGTAGCAGAAGGACTCAAACAAGTGGGATGTACAAAAGCTACTCCCGGACTGGGCGGGAGGCTGCCCGAGGTCCGTTTAGGATTGCCCTCGCAAATGCTGTGTCCTCCCTGGCCTGAACGTCCAGACGGTAGAACCTGGAGAAGGTATGGAGGGAGGACCACGTCGCTGCTTTACATATCTCTGCAGGCGACAGCATCCTAGTTTCTGCCCAAGAGGCTGCTTGTGCTCTGGTAGAATGAGCCTTGACCTGTAGAGGTGGTGGTTTTCCTGCCTCTACGTAGGCCGCTTTGATAACTTCTTTGATCCAGCGGGCGATGCTTGGTTGTGAGGCCGCTTCTCCTTGCTTCTTCCCGCTGTGAAGGACGTACTGCTTCTGACATTTCCAAGTATCTGGCCAGTATTCTGCCGATGTCGAGATGACGCAGTATTCGACAGTCTTCTGACTTCTTCAAACCTTCCGTGGTTGGCAAGGATATGGTTTGGTTGAGGTGAAATTGTGACACTATTTTGGGTAAGAAGGAAGGAACCGTGCGAAGATGGATAGCCTCTGGAGTGATTCTGAGAAACGGAGCACGGCAGGATAGTGCTTGTAGCTCTGAGATGCGGCGTGCTGAACATACAGCCAGCAAGAACACCATCTTCAAGGTCAACAAACGGAGAGACAGGCCTCGAAGGGGTCTGAAAGCGGATCCCGCTAGAAATTCCAACACTAGGTTGAGGTTCCACAGGGGCACTGGCCACTTCAGTGGCGGACGAATGTGTTTGACTCCTTTCAGGAAACGTGAGACGTCTGGGTCTTTGGCAATGGTGTTGCCGTCACTCCTGGGACCGTAGCAAGATAGCGCTACTACCTGAACCTTGATGGTGCTGAGGGACAGACCCTTCTGAAGTCCATCTTGTAGGAAGTCCAAAATGATAGGAATCTTAGCGGCATGTGAATTGGTGCTACGAGAGTCGCACCAGGCTTCAAAAACTCTCCAGATCCTGATATATGTCAGTGATGTAGAGAACTTGCGTGCTCGGAGGAGTGTGTCAATTACCGGCTCCGAGTATCCTCTTTTCTTCAATCTAGCCCTCTCAATGGCCAGACCGTAAGAGAGAATTGAGCTGGATCCTCGTGGAGGATGGGACCTTGCAGCAGCAGGTCCCTGTATGGAGGCAGAGGTAGAGGATGCCCTGCCAGTAGTCTTCTCATGTCTGCGTACCAGGGTCTTCTTGGCCAGTCCGGGGCCACTAGAAGAACTAGGCCTCTGTGCCGCTGAATCTTGTGTATAATGGCGCCCAGCAGGGGCCATGGAGGAAAAGCATATAGCAGGATCCCCTGAGGCCATGGCTGTACCAGGGCATCGATCCCCTGGGATAGCGGATCCCGCCTGCGGCTGAAATATCTGGGTACTTGAGCGTTGGACCTGTCCGCTAGTAGGTCCATGCCCGGCGTCCCCCACTGATCCACAATCATCTGGAAAGCTGTGGGCGACCGCTGCCATTCCCCTGGAATTAGGCTTTCTCTGCTGAGGAAGTCTGCCGTGGTGTTGTCCTTCCCGGCAATGTGAACGGCGGAGATGTCCTGGAGATTCGCTTCCGCCCAAGTCATCAGGGGGGCTATTTCTAGGGATACCTGTTGGCTTCTGGTTCCGTCCTGTCGGTTGATGTATGTCACCATGGTGGCATTGTCCGACATCACTCTGACCGCTCCGTTGCGAAGTCTGTGGGCAAATCGCAGGCACGCTAGCCTGACTGCCCATGCCTCTAGTCTGTTGATGTTCTACCTTGACTCTTCTCTGTTCCACCGCCCTTGGGCGGTGAGTTCTTCGCAGTGTGCTCCCCATCCGTTCAGGCTGGCATCTGTAGTGAGCAGGGTCCAGGGTGGGGAGGACATTCTTGACCCCCGGCTCATGTGGCCGGGCTGCAACCACCATCGTAGCTGGTTCCGCACTGTGGCTGGTAGAGGTAGGTGCGTGGTGTAGTTCTGTGATCGTGGGCTCCACCGAGATAGGAGGGCGCGTTGTAATGGTCTTATATGAGCCCGCGCCCATGGTATCACCTCCAGAGTGGATGCCATGAGGCCGAGGACCTGTAGGTAATCCCGAGCTGTGGGCCGGCTGGCGCTCAGCAGGGCCTGCAGATGATTCCGGAGTTTCGACTTCCTTCTGGAGGTCAGGCTGACCTTGTCTTCCTGGGTGTCGAATCGGACTCCTAGGTATTCCAGCGACTGAGAAGGCTGTAGGCAACTCTTGTTCAAGTTTACAACCCATCCTAGGCTTTCCAGAAGCGCTATAACTCTGTTGGTTGCCTGGTGGCTCTCCTCTGGTGACATCACCCGGATCAGCCAGTCGTCCAGGTAGGGATGGACGCGGATTCCCTCCTTCCTGAGGGACGCTGCCACTACTACTATGACCTTGGTAAAGGTCCGCGGCGCGGTGGCTAACCCGAAGGGTAAAGCTCGGAACTGGAAGTGTTGGTCCAGGACCTTGAAGCGTAAATAGCGCTGATGATCCCGATGGATTGGGATATGCAGGTAGGCTTCCGACAGATCTAGGGGTGTGAGAAACTCCCCTGGCTGTACTGAATTCTTGACAGACCTCAGAGTTTCCATGCGAAAGCTGGGGACCCGTAGGTATCGGTTGACTGACTTGAGGTCCAGGACGGGTTGGAAAGTGCCCTCCTTCTTGGGCACGATGAAATAAATGGAATAATGCCCAGAATTCATTTCCCTTGCAGGCACTGGGATTATGGCTTTTAGGGACAGGAGCCTCCGCAAAGTAACCGCTAGGGCCGTCCTCTTGATGGGCGAACAAGGAGATTCCACAAACCTGTCCGGCGGGAGTCGAAGAAAATCCAGGTAATACCCTTCTCGGATGATGGCAAGGACCCACTGATCCGAGGTAATCTCGACCCACCTTCGGTAGAAGAGGGATAGCCTGCCCCCTATGGCTGCTACCCCCGGATGGGTCGGCTGATTGTCATTGTGGGGTACGGCCGAGACCCGAACCCGAGCCGGTTCCCCCCTCTTGTTGTGCTTAGGCCGAAAGGACTGGTTCCTGGCCTGCGAACGAGGTGCTTGGTAGCGAGCCCTGTAATAGTTGAAGCGCTGAGAGGTTCTACCTCTGGATGGTCTAGGAAAGGGGCGCTGGTTCCCTCCTTGACCGGTCTTCTGGTAGACGGGGTAATGGGAGGCGCCCCATTTATTGGCCAGTTTCTCAAGGTCGCTGCCGAACAGGAGGGATCCCTCAAAGGCATTCTCGTGAGGCGTGTCTTGGAGGAGGAGTTGGCCAACCAATTACGTAGCCAGAGCTGTCTCCTGGCCGCCACTGAGGATGACACTCCTTTGGCTGCCGTATAGTCGGAGGCTGCATCAGTGAGGAACGAGAGAGCCGATTCCATTTCCTCTTCCGGGGTGTTGTTCCTAGCATGTGATAAACAGGAACGTGTCACCACGGTGGCAGGCATGTCGCAATTCGTAGGGACATTGCTGCCACCTCAAAGGCTTGTTTCAGAATGGCGTCCATGCGCCGGTCATGTGTATCCTTGAGGGCCGTCTCCCCCTCCACCGGAATGGTGGTGCGCTTCACAATTGCACTAACTATGGCGTCTACCTGGCGGCACGCCAGCTTCTCCTTGGTTGCCGGGTCTAAGGGGTACATGCCAGACAAGGCCCGACCCCCTTTGAATGAGGCCTCCGACGTATTCCATTCCAGATCGATTAACTGCTGAGCTACTTGTAGGAGGGGAAAATGGTGAGACGTTTGGCGCAGGCCCTCTAACAGGGGGTTCCAGTCTAGGTTCCTCAGGGGCATCGTGGCCCGGAATAGCCAGCTCTGACAGGCATTGAGAGATCAGGCCTGGGAGATCCCCTTTCAAAAAGAAGTGCCTCATTGTCCGATATGGTTCAATCCCCGAGGGCAGTTCTCCCTCCTCGGGGGACTCGTTGTCTTCCTCAGGGCAATCTGAACCATAAGTGGGGGCTGCAGGTGGCGAGTGGCTGTGTCTAGGCCTTGAGGGACTAGGGGCCGGGTCATCCGGTACGTATGGACCCGCTCGGGGAGCAGCCTGCATTGAGACAAAGGCATGAATTCCCTTGAATAATTCCACCCAGGAGAGCGAAAGCAGGATCTGGTTCTGAGGGGGTACCAGGTCCCTCGGGGTCCCCCGGCAGCTCACTGCTGTCTGCTAGGTCCGAGGTGTTCCCTGAGGAACTGGCAAGTACACTGGGCTGTGACCGGTCCTGGCCTGGGAACTCCCAGGGCCTCTTCACATTGGGCACATAGGGAGTCTGCTTCCTCACTCTGTGTGACTCTGAGGTTGCATGCCGAGCAGAGGCTCATGCCTGATGCTGGAGGGGCCGGCTCCTCTGACACATGGGCTCTCTGACGCTCCATGTGTGCCTGGGAACGGACGTATCAGCGGGCGCCTATGCACGCGCGCCTAACAGCGTGCGCCTATCGCGCGGTGACAAACCAGGCAGGAAAATGGCAACCTCCGTGGCGGATTGCCACATAGGCAGAGTCTGCGAATCCTCGCTTCCTCGGAGACCAACAAGTAAAGATGTACGCCTTACCTTGTCTTCGGCGCTTCCCGGTTGCAACCCGGGCGGTCTCCGGCTGCGGGGGGGGAGAGGGTGAGTACCGTCACCCGCCGCGCTCAAGGAAGTGCACCCGCTGCCTCTGGGCCGCGCCCAAACTCGTCTCGCTCGGGGGCCAAGTCCTACGCCGGGACCGAGGCTGCCTCTATGCCGCGCCCGAGCCCTTCTCACTCGGGGGCTAGGTCCCTGCCGCGAGCCGGCCACCGGACCGAGGCCCTTACCTCCGAGGGACCACGGAAATCACCTCGGGAAACTCAACTGGGGGAAGGACCGAATGGTATCACTGCAGGAGTGCGGGGCTCGTCTTCAGGTAGGTTTCTTCCATGAATTTAGTTGTGTAGAATTTGGAAACACGCTCAGCGAGCGTGAGGTAGCTCCAAACTGCTCTGGAGATGGAAATTACTGAATTGCTACACTTCCTGTGGGGGTATATGTACCCGTGCTGACGTCAGATCCGTCTCCAACTGCTAGCACGAGCACACTATACCCACTTGTTTTGAGTCCATCTGCTACACGCTAGGAAATGTCAAGTTAAGTGTAAAACACTGATAAGACAGGCGAAGAGAGAATTTGAAATGAAGTTGGCCATAGAGGCAAAAACTCATAATAAAAACTTTTTTAAATATATCCAAAGCAAGAAACCTGTGAGGGAGTCAGTTGGACCATTAGATGACTGAGGGGCTCTTAGGGAAGATAAGGCCATTGCAGAAAGATTAAATGAATTCTATGCTTCCGTGTTTACTAATGAGGATGTTGGGGAGATACCAGTTCCAGAGATGGTTTTCAGGGGTGATGAGTCAGACGAACTGAACGAAATCACTGTGAACCTGGAAGATGTAGTAGGCCAGATTGACAAACTAAGAGTAGCAAATCACCTGGACCGGATGGTATGCATCCTAGGGTACTGACGGAACTAAAAAATGAAATTTCTGATCTATTAGTTTAAATTTGTAACCTATCATTAAAATCATCCATTGTACCTGAAGACTGGAGGGTGGCCAATGTAACCCCAATATTTAAAAAAGGCTCCAGGGGCGATCCGGTTAACTATAGACCAGTGAACCTAACTTCAGTGCCCGGAAAAATAGTGGAAACTATTCTCAAGATCAAAATCGTAGAGCATATAGAAAGACATGATTTAATGGAACACAGTCAACATGGATTTATCCAAGGGAAGTCTTGCCCAACAAATCTGCTTCATTTTTTTGAAGGGGTTAATAAACATGTGGATAAAGGTGAACCGGTAGATGTAGTGTATTTGGATTTTCAGAAGGCGTTTGACAAAGTCCCTCATGAGAGGCTTCTACGAAAACTAAAAAGTCATGGGATAGGAGGCGATGTTCTTTCGTGGATTACAAACTGGTTAAAAGATAGGAAACAGAGAGTAGGATTAAATGGTCAATTTTCTCAGTGGAAAAGGGTAAACAGTGGAGTGCCTCAGAGATCTGTACTTGGACCGGTGCTTTTAAATATATATATAAATGATCTGGAAAGGAATACGACGAGTGAGTATCAAATTTTCGGATGATACAAAATTATTCAGAGTTGCTAAATCACAAGCAGACTGTGATACATTACAGGAGGACCTTGCAAGACTGGATGGCAGATAAAATTTAATGCGGACAAGTGCAAGGTGTTGCATATAGGGAAAAATAACCCTTGCTGTAGTTACACAATGTTAGGGTCCATATTAGGAGCTACCACCCAGGAAAAAGATCTAGGCATCATAGTGGATAATACTTTAAAATCGTCGGCTCAGTGTGCTGCAGCAGTAAAAAAAAGCAAACAGAATGTTAGGAATTATTAGGAAGGGAATGGTTAATAAAACGGAAAATGTCGTAATGCCTCTATATCGCTCCATGGTGAGACCACACCTTGAATATTGTGTACAAATCTGGTCACCGCATCTCAAAAAAGATAACGTTGCGATGGAGAAGGTACAGAGAAGGGCAACCAAAATGATAAAGGGGATGGAACAGCTCCCCCTATGAGGAAAGGCTGAAGAGGTTAGGGCTGTTCAGCTTGGAGAAGAGACAGCTGAGGGGGATATGATAGAGGTTTTTAAGATCATGAGAGGTCTTGAACGAGTAGATGTGACTCGCTTATTTACACTTTCAAATAATAGAAGGACTAGGGGGCATTCCATGAAGTTAGCAAGTAGCACATTTAAGACTAATCGGAGAAAATTCTTTTTCACTCAATGCACAATTAAGCTCTGGAATTTGTTGCCAAAGGATGTGGTTAGTGCACCTTGGTTCAAAAAAGGTTTGGATAAGTTCTTGGAGGAGAAGTCCATTAACGGCTATTAATCAAGTTTACTTAGGGAATAGCCACTGCTATTAATTGCACCAGTAGCATGGGATCTTCTTAGTGTTTGGACAATTGCCAGGTTCTTGTGGCCTGGTTTGGCCTCTGTTGGAAACAGGATGCTGGGCTTGATGGACCCTTAGTCTGACCCAGCATGGAAATTTCTTATGTTCTTAAAGAGGTAGTTTTCATAAATAGGCATTGACATCTTTCAATAGAATTGTTCCTATACATTTGACTCAAGGTTTAAGCCATGGTCAAGGGGTAAAAAAGTTAAAACAGAATAAACTAAAATAAAATAACAGATTTCACATTTTAGTTATGTGATATCGATTCTTTCACTCTCTTCATGCTTCAGTTAGTATCTTTTGACCTTCTTGTTATTGTTTCTTTCTACATTCAGGTGTTTTAAGTTAGGTTATATGCATTTTTGAATAGCCTTGTTTTTAGCTCACATTTAAATCTCTGTCTGGTAGGGAGTTCCATAGCTTTGGACCCGCTATGGAAAACACCAGATCTCTTACTTGTGTCAGGAATGTGCTCCGTATAAAGTAAATAGTCCTTTATCTTGAGATCTTAATGTTCGCTGAGGTGTATATGGTTGTATTGTCACACCTATCATACTGGTGTTACTGGAATTCATGGTTTTGAATGTTACTGAAATAATTCTAGAAGTACATCTGACCATTAGAATAGTAAAGCTGCTTACCTTTAACAGGTGTTCTCTATAGAAAGCAGGACAAAACAACTACACAATTGGTCCGCACTGGCACGGACCTGATTTCTCAGAGCTCAGAAAGTAAAGATTTCTCAGAGCTCAGGAAGTAAAACCTTTCTAGCATGCAAGGGAATTCCCACATACCGGCTCCGCATGAGTCTTCTCAGTCATTTCACTAAATAAATTTCAATTTTAAGGGGAGGAGGGTGGGATTATGATGCTATTTTGCCCTGCTGCCTATAGAGCACCTGTTGCAGGTAAACAACTTCACTTTCTCCACTGACAAGTAGGATGAAAATCAGCCACCACAAGCGGGGGATTCCAAAGCAGAGTATTGCAATAAACTAAATTAACTCTCTTTTTTCTCTGCAACCCAATAAAAGGAGGGAGGCAGGCGAGTTGACGCTATTGAAATAGATTTTTAAGAACTGTTTACCAAAGGCACTGTCTGTGCGAATGCCTTGTTCTAGGCAGTAGTGTTTAACCAAAGAATAAATAGCCGCTTTACAGACATCCTGTACTGAAGGCAAATGTTTAAAAGATACTGAAGTGGCAGCTGCTTGAACTTTATGTGCTTTGACTCTGCAAGAGTGATTTTTACATGTATCCTTATAATAAAAAGTGTTACAGTTTGATAGCCAAGTAGGAAGAGTCTGTTTAGTCACTGAAAGTTCCTGCTTGACTGGATTAAAAAAGAATAAAATGAGAAGATTTACAATGATGTTTTGTTCTTTCCAAGTAGGAAAGTAAAGCTCTTCCATGGTTCAGGGTATGAAGTGCTTGTTCTGCTTCAGAGGAGGAGATTTCTGGCAGAAACTTTGCAGGACATTCTCCTGATTTAAATGGCACTGAGAAATCATTTCAGCAGGAATTTTGGAGTTCTCAATATTACTCTATTTTGTATATTTGTGTATTCAGAATGTCTACTACTAGTGCCTGAAGTTCAGTTATTCAACGAACTGAAGCAACTGCTATGAAAAAAATATCTTTTCAAGTTAAAAATTGTATATGATTATTTGCAGGTTCTGAGTACCAGCATTTTTCTTCCACCTACTTGATTTTCTTTGTGGTCCCTAAAAAACAAAGAAACAACAACAAAAAAAAAAAGAACATGTATCCTGCATGTGAGTATCAGTACCTTTTTCTCCAGAAAGATAACACTGCAAATAAATGATCTCTCATTTACTAGTAGCTGCTAGAAGAATCATTGAAGAAGTAGAAGAGGACCGGAAGGCTCATCTGCATATTGCTCCCAGCATCTTCTGGGAGAGGACTCCAGAGGTCACAGCGAGCGATCCAGGGTTTGAACTCCATTGCCCCAGCTTCCAGAAGCCCCGCACCCTTTGCAGTAGAATAGGACCAGAAGCGCATGCCTAATGGCGGGCGAATCTCAAACCCTTCAAATCTTTGAGTGAAGATCAATGTAATGGTGGATGAAGAGGATTGGTAAGTATAAGCTTGGGAAACCTTTGGACTTAGTTTGGAGAAGGGTGAAATAATGGGATATATTCTTTAGAATTTGTGTGTGTCTGGGATAATAAGCAAGTCAGAGGTAGTTAATTCTAGAGTCGGTCTTCCCCCCCACTACTCAACCCTTGATTTTTAGGCAGGAAACACTTTCTCATTAAATATCAATCAGGCTCTTATCTAAATCATACTATTGCACCCGCCCTTATTCTCTTGTAAGATGCTAGCGGATTCATTAGTAAATACACCTGTAAATTCAGTTCTCTAATTCTAACTCCCTTAGTATTCTAAACTTAACTAGGAACTCAACAAAATTAAGATGAAGGCAGCAATCCAGCAGCAAGAGGGGGGCTTTCCAGTCTTTTGCACTGAGCGTCACACGTATGACTTTTTACACACCGGTGAGAGATTGTATGTATGCACCCGGTGCAAAGAGCTCCTGGCTCTCAGGGAGTGAGTCCAAATTCTGGAGGCTAGATTAGCAGACTTGGAGGAGCTGAGGCAGAGGTACATTGATGAGACCTTCAGGGGCATAGCAGCCAAGTCCCAAATCCAGTCTGGCAGCCCCAGTGCTGTCTTGGATCAGAAAGGTCTCCCGGTTGGAGAACATCACCCTGGATAGCAGGAAGTGAACCTGTAGCAAGGACCTGCTCTCCAGATGATGTGTTGTCCTCTTGCGCTAAGGACAAGTCTCCCAGGGCTACTGCCCAGGAGGGAAGGGTTAGGTCGGCCATCATAGCCACGCTGTCTGGGACGTCCTCCGGGTGGCTAGGTGGCGGAGCTCTCTTAGAACATTGAGTCTTTCAGTGTAGTGTGCCTGCTTGAGTCCTCCCATGCTTCCCCATCCTCCTCAGTCTGTATCCAAGCAGAGGAAGCGTAGCAATAACTGGGGAGGCGGGAGGGTCAGCATGCTATTCATCTGCTATTTACGGAAAACACCATTTACGGTAAGCAAACTTGCTCTTTTCCCATAGATAAGCAGCATGAATTAGCCATGGTGTTTGGGAGTCCCCAGCTGATGTATTGAGTGCAAAACTGTGATCATGTCCTGATAAGGTGAGGTGGTGTGCTCAAGATAATAGATAAGATAGGCAGACAGTTCATCTCTGCTGTCTTTGCAGCTTTATGAAGTGCCTGATTTGAGAATTGTTTTGCCCATGTCTGCGTCAGCTGCAGTGTGCTTGTCTAAATAGTAGTGAGCTGTGAATGTGTGCAGCGAGGACCAGGTGGCAGCTCTGCAAATGTCTAGAATAGGCACCTCATGAAGGTGAGCTATTGACGCAGCCATAGCACAGACTTGGTGAGCCTTAGGGGAGGCAGACAAGGTCTCCTAACATTTCTGTCATGGAGCGTTAGGGTTAAAAAAGCTGGGAGGCTCTGTGCTCAGTGTGCGTTTGGCATTTATAGTAAAACGAGTGCCCGCTTACAATCCAGTGTGTGTAATTTATGCTCTGACTCATTACTATGTGGCCTTGGGTAAAAGGTTGGAAGGGTAATGGTTTGGTTGAGGAGGAAAACTGAAACCACTTTAGGAAGGTAGGCGGGATGCATACGCAACATAACTTTGTCGTGATAGAACTCCAGGTATGGCGAGTAGTGCACCAGGGTCTGCAGCTCACTGACACGTCTTGCGGAGGTGAGGGCGACCAGAAACAGCACCTTCCAGGAGAGGAACTTGGGATGGCAAGTGTCCAGTGGTTCAAAGGGCGGTAACATCAGTTGCTCTAGCACTACATTCAAATCCCATGGAACTGGAGGTTTCTGGATCGGAGGCTGCAGGCGTAAAACCCCCTTCATGAATCTTGAGATGAGTGGGTGACAAGAGATTGGGGCTTCATTGTGCAGAGAATGGTAGCCTGCTATGGCACTGGGGGGAACCCTGACTGAAGCCGTGGCAAGCCCCTTCCAGTAGAGCAGATGGAGGTAAGTCCAGTAATCGCTCAGGCAGACAGGTGAGCGGGTCTGTCCCATTTTCTGAGCACCAGGAGGCATAGTGACTCTATTTCCTTTGATAATTCATTCTCGAGGAAACTAAGATATCCTGAAGCTTAAGTGAAAGGTTCAGGTAGTGGAGTACCAGCCTTTCAATCTCCCCGCAGTGAGACTGAGAGATGAGTGGAGCAGATGAAGCAGGAAGCCTCCCTCTTGGGTGAGGAGGCGTGAGCTGTTGCCCAGGGGGATTGGTTGGTCCATCGATAGTCGAACTAGATACGTGTACCTCGGTTGCCTGGGCCACGCTGGAGCGTGAGGTCTGCATTGTCTGTGATGCATTTCTGGACTGTGCGAGAGATTAGAGGTATTGGGGGGGAAGGCGTACAGCAGACCCCCCGTCCAGTCGATAAGGAACGCGTCCCTGCGCTAGTCTTTGGGAGCTGGGATACACCGAGCAGAAGGTCTGTACCTTTCGATTGTGTTCTGTAGCAAAGAGATTGATGCGAAGCAGGCCCCAGGTTTGAAAAGTCTGTCCGCCCTGGCATTGTTGATGCTGGGCAGGGACGTGGCTTTCAGGGTGATGGATCTGCTGTGCCCATTGCAGGATCCATACAGCCTCCCTGCAAAGATTCCAGGAACCGGACCCTCCTTCCTTGATGTAGAACATGGCCACTTGGTTGTCCATGCAGACCATGACTGTCTTCCCTTGGAGTGCTGGTTCGAAGGCTCAAAAGAGCTTTTCGAATGGCTCGTAGCTCCAGTAGGTTGATCTGTTGTGATCGTTCCAAGGCGTACCACAGGCCTCGAGTCTGAAGGTGGACTAGGTGAGCACCCCATCCTTTGGTGGAAGCGTCCATGGTGAGGATGGTGTGATGTGCTGGGATTCACAGGGGAGCTCCTGCCATGAGAGCTGCTGGTGTCAACTACCACTCCAAATCTCATTTTATTCTGGGCGTGAGGGTGATAGGCATGGAAATATGGTTGGAAAATTGGTTCCATTGGACCTTCAGACCCCATTGCAGATGGTGCATGTACAGGCAAGCATGGGGAACAACATAGATCGCTGTTGCCATGTGGCCAAGGATTGTCAGGATCTGGCGAGCAGGGGCAGTTGGAGGCGGCTGGCGAGCGATGTCAGGGCAAGGGCTCGGGATTCCGTGAGGAAGGCTCTGTACCGAATGGTGTCGATATGAGCTCCAATGAACTAAGACCTGAGTGGGTTGCAGATTTGATTTTTCATAGTTGACCAGCAGCCTTAGGTTGTCCAGGCAGTGAATGGTTATGAGAAGATTGGTCTGTAGTAGGGACAGGTCGGGGGCCACCAACAGCCAATCGTCCAGATAGGGGAACATTTGAATCCCCTTGAGGTGAGCCACCGCTAGGCATGTGGTAAAAACTCTGGGGCTGAGAAGAGTCCAAATGGGAGCACCTTGTACTAAAAATGGCAGCCAGTGGACGTAAAGCATAGGAACCGCCAGGAGGTGGGATACATCTGTATGTGAGAACAGGCATCCTTGAGGTCCAGTGAACACATCCAATCGCTGGGGAGAAGGAAGGGAAGGATGGACTTGAGTGACGTAATTTTGAATTTTTCCCTTGTCAAGTGTCTGTTGAGAGAGTGAAGATCTAGGATGGGACATAACCCTCCCGACTTCTTGGGTATGAGGAAGAATTGGGAGTAGAAGCCCTGGTGGAACTACGCTGAGGGCAGTTCACGAATGCACTGTTGCTGAAGCAAGTTGTTGATCTCCAGTTGCAGTGGACCGCAATGCGCTGACAGGTGTTTCTAGTGCACCAGGTGTGGAGTGGAGGGGGTGGAGTGAAACTGAGGGAGAAGACCACCTGTACGATACATAAAATCCAGAGGTTGGATGTGATCTCCCTCCATGCCGGAAAAAAGTGGGACAGCCTGCCTCCCACCGGAAGCAGTAGCAATTGTTATGGTTTTGAAGAACTGGTGTACCCCGGGCCGAGGTGAGAGATGTCTCCGCCCCACAGGGAGGAGCCCCGTGGGCCTCACAGTCGGTAGGCATGGTTTCAGCGACGTAGGACACAGCTGTGAGAGAAATTTTATTAAGGAGAAAGTTAGAACATGACCCGAGGAGCGGGAAATGTAAATAAACAGTCTTAGTAAATACAGTGGTCAGGATGATGATATATATACGAAGGTCCTGGTAATGGCCCGCAGCGTGGGATACACCCGGGAATTCCAGTAGGCTGATGTAATACCTCTGAGTGCAGATCCGGTAGTGGTCCGCAACTGTACTGTAGAAGTCAAAGAGGCAGAGGTCAGTGTTTCAGGAACAAGGCTGTAGACCCAGTATAGGAGATGAAGTATCCTGAGGCACAAATAGCATAGAGTGAATGGACTGAAGAACGGCAGTGGCTTGAGGAACGGGGTACGCCGTGAATTCTTCAGTAGAGATGATAGAAGTTGGAGAATGTACTCACACAAGGAAGTCCCAGTAGATATACCCGAGGAGCGGGTCAGGATGTCCCAGGCAGGAGGGCCCTCCGAGGAGCGGATAGCCAAGACGCGGAAGAGCGTCCAATTGCCCAAAGGAGAATCTGGAACAGAAGAGCCAAGTAGAGTGGATTTAACAAGCGAGAGAACTCCTTACTAACTCATCTTAACAATGGGCGAATCCATATAAGTACACTAGCGGTGTTGACGTCATCGGGAGAAGACACCCCCGAGGTTCCCGTCATGATGTACTCATAAGGAGGCCCCTGTGCGCCTAGGTGATGCCGGAAATAAGATGGCGGTCGGCAGCGCCCACGCTGTCCTGGGGATGCCGGAGAAGTTGGTGTTGGTTGGCGGAGGCCGCCATTCTCCCAATGATTGACGGTGCAGGGAAAAAAAAGAGGTGAGCATGAGAGGTCACAGCTGCCTGCGACCGATGGGCGCAACAGTACCCCCCTTCTTAGGGCCCCTCCCTGACAGTTTCGGCTTCCTGGGGAGAGCCAGATGGAATTGCCTGATTAGATCTTTGTCCAGAATATTACTTGCAGGTTCCCAGCTGTTTTCTTCTGGTCCGAATCCTTCCCAGGAAATAAGATATTCCCATCGTCTCCCATGTCACCGCACATCCAAGATGTCATCTACCTGGTAGATGTCTTCTTCAGCAGAGAGGGGCTGTGGTTCAGGTGTCTTTTTGGAATATTTGGACAAGATGAGTGGTTTCAGTAGGGAAATGTGGAAAGCATTGGGGATTTTTAGTGATTATGGTAACTGCAAGCTGTATGTGACTGGACCCAGATGACATAGTATAGAAAATGGTCCTATATACTGTGGTGCAAATCATGCTGAAGGCAATTTGAGACGAAGGAAAAGGGTACTTAACCATACCTTATCTCCGGGCTGAAGTTGAGGAGCAGCTCTGTGATGTGCATCATAAAACCTTTTTGCTGTTTGTCCAGCCTTTTGAAGTAGGCCTTTAGTGTGTTCCCACAGCTGATGTAACTCCTGTGCTAAAGCTTGAGCGGCGGAGAGGTCACCGATAAGGGCAATGGCAATGGTGGTAAAGGCTGGCGGCCATAGACTAGCTGAAAAGGTGAAGAGCCTGTGGAAGCTGAAGGATGTGAATTCAGAGCAAATTCTGCCAAGGGTAGCAGTTCAGCCCAATCGTTCTGTCTTGAGTTGACGTAGGACCGGAGGAACAGCTTTAAAGTGCGGTTCATCCTTTCGCTTTGTCTGTTGGCTTGCGGGTGATAGCCAAAAGTCAGATCCAGAGAAATATCAAATTTCTTACAGAGAGATCTCCAGAACTTGACTGTGAATTGTACTCCTCGATCGGAGAGTATATGCTTTAGCATGCCATGAAACCGGAATATATGATGGACGAAAAGTTTTGCAAGTTCAGGAGCAGATGGTAGTCTGGGTAAAGCCACAAAATGTGCCATCTTGGAAAACCAATCAACGGTAACCCATATGGTGTTTTTACCACTAGACAAAGGGAGGTCAACAATAAAGTCCGTGGATACGTGGGTCCACGGTTCGCTAGGAGCGGGCAAAGGTTGGAGAAGGCCCCAGGGACAACCAGTAGGTGTTTTTTGTCTGGCACTCGTAGCACAAGATTCTATGTAGGTCCGGAAATCCTCTTTCATAGAAGGCCACCAATAATATCTCTCCAAAGTGGACAGAGTTCGAGATTGCCCAGGATGACCGGCTAGCCGTGAGCCCATCTGAGAATCTTTTTCCTGAGTGCCCAGGGTACCACAGTTTTTCCGAAGGCACTGTGTGTGTGGCAGAGAGGAGCACCGGAGTGGGGTCAATGGTATGCCTAGGAGTGTCCGGTATATCTTCTGGTGTAAACGAGCAGGAGAGAGCATCTGCACGGGTGTTCTTGTCTGCTGGGCGATATCTCAGAAGAAAATTGAATCTGTTAAAGAACAGTGACCAGCGAGCTTGTCTGTGGTTCAAGCGTTGTGCATGATGCAGATATTCTAGGTTTTTATGATCTGTAAAAACCGTTATTTGGTGTTGAGCACCTTCGAGCCATGGGCGCCACTCTTCGAATGCCATCTTGTTTGTGAGCAACTCTATCTCCAATTCCGTAGTTTCGTTCAGCAGGGGAGAAATGCTGAGAGAATAAAGAACATGGGTGGAGTGTGTGAGTATCACTGTGCTGGCTGAGGACAGCGCCAACTCCGACGTCGGAGGCATCTACCTTGACTACGAAAGATCGCTGAGGATCAGGGTAGTAGAGACATGGCTCCTGAAGGAAGGCTTTTTTGATTTCCTGGAAGGCTGTTACCACTTCAGGGGACCACTGAGAGGGATTGACTCCCTTGCATGTCATGGCGGTGAGAGGTGCGGTCAGAGTAGAATAGTGACGAATGAATGTCCTATAGCAGTTGGTAAATCCTAGAAAGCGACGAAGGGCCTTTAAACCCGTAGGTTGTGGCCAGTCCTGAATGCTCTTCGTTTTTTGCGGGTCCAATTGGAAGCCCTGGCTGGACACGACGTATCCTAAGAATGGGACTGACTCTTGGTGGAAGGTACACATTTCTCGTTTGGCGTATAGACGATTATCTCTGAGTCTCTGAAGAACCTTTGAAACGTCCAGATGATGAGACTGAAGATCCCGAGAGAAGACTAATATATCGTCCAAATATACTACTACGCAATCATACAACATGTGTCTCTGAAAATCTCATTCATCATGTTTTGGAATACTGCCAGGGCGTTGCAAAGGCTGAAGGGCATGACCAAGTATTCAAAATGGCAGTCGTGGGTATTGAAAGCTGTTTTCCATTCATCACCCCGGCGTAAACGAACAAGATTATATGCTCAGCTGAGGTCCAGCTTTGTAAAAATCCTGGCTCCTTGGAGTCGATCAAAAAGTTTGGAGATCAACGGCAGTAGGTAGCGGTCCTTCATGGTGATCTCATTCAATCCCCAGTAGTCTATACATGGGCGAAGGGACCCGTCCTTCTTGCCCACGAAAAAGAATCCGGCTCTGGCTGGAGATTTTGAAGGCCGTATGAACACTTTGGCCAGGTTCTCCTGGATGTAATTAGACATAGCTTTTGTCTCAGATAAAGAAAGTGGATACACCCTTCTTTTAGGAGGTTTGGAACCCGGTACTAAGTTGATGGTGCAGTCAAAGGATAGGTGAGGTGGTAATGTATCCGTCGCTTGTTTAGAAAGCGCATCCTGGTAGGTACTCTGGAGGTAGACCTTGAAGGGAAGTGATGGTAGCCAGGCAAGGCATAGGTGTTACTCTCTCAAGGCATCTTCCATGGCAGGCTTCTCCCCACTGGGAAAGTTCCATGGTAGCCCAATTGAACTGGGGAGAATGAGTTTGAAGCCATGGTATTCCAAGTACCACTGGATGAATAGCCTTGTCCAGGAATAAAATGTGATGGTCTCAGAATGCAGAGATCCAGTACGGAGGCGAAGCGGCTGAGTAGTAAAAGAGACCTCACCCAGTAAGGGCTCGCCATGTATGGACGACAATAGTAATGGAGTGGGTGTCCGAACTGTAGGGATTCATAGGTGCTCTACGAATTGATGGAGTATGAAGTTTACACCTGCCCTGGAATCTATGAGGGCTAGCGTGTGGAACTCGAGAGTCTCAGAAATAATAGAGACTGGAAGTGTCAGTGGAGGAGACGTAGAAGTGAGACCTAGGAAGAGTCCTCTGGCGGATCCTAGGTCTGCATGTTTCCCGGACAGATGGGGCAGGAAGGTATTGTGTGGCCTGGTTGCCCGCAGTACATGCAGAGGCCAAGTCTCTTTCGATAACATAATCTCTTTTCACGTAAGGTGGCTTAGTCTTAATTGCATTGGTTCTTCCTCCTCTGGCTGAGGTGTAAGGGTGTTCGGAGTGACTGGCATTGGAGAGGGCAGGAACCTCCCAATGATATTTTCCTAGAACTCTTTATCTCTTGTGAGTGTTCACACAGGCGTAGATCGATTCGTCCAACGAGGTTGATGAGAGAGTCTAGGGCAGAGCTTTCCAAACTGTGTGTCGGGACACGTTAGTGTGTCGCCTGCAGTGTGCAGGTGTGTCGCGCAAGCCCGGTCAACTCTGATGCGAGTTTGGGCTTTTTTTTTTCTAGAGATTCACTTTTTTTTCAGTTTATGGGTTGCTTATTATTGGGTGATTTTTGCTGTCAATCGCGTTTTTTGGGGGGGCTTGGTGGGTGGAACGAGCCCAGCCATCCTTGCATTGGCTGCTGCTGCCGATGAGGCCTGGCCATGAGGAGTACTGACTGCAAGCAGCAGTGTCTGGTGATCATGGAAGGGAGTGAAGCACTTAACTGGCAACAATCAAAAAGACGAGGTACATGAGTGTGGGGGCCAGACATGTGCTGGGGAGAGAGAGATGAGTGAGTGGGGGGCAAATGTGCTGGAGGGATAGACATGTGCTTGAGGGGGAGAGATATGAGTGTGTGGGGGCCAGACATGTGCTGGGGGGAGGAGAGAGATGAGTGTGTGGGGGACAGACAATTTGTTTTATTATTGTTTCTCATAAATTATAACAATAACATGAATCTTGGAATATATATTTTTAATATAAATTTAAGGTTTTCATGAGATAGGTTGTGTCGTGAAACATTTTATTTATGTATATATTTAAGGAAACATACATAAATTGTCGAAATATGTTTCGTTCGTTTAACCTTTAACCTCTGGTTTACTAGTAGACTGAATTACCGTGTCGTGAAATTATGTTTGTCTAAAAAGTGTGTCACCAACATGAAAAGTTTGGAAAGCTCTGGTCTAGGGTATTTGGAAGTTCACGTGCTGCTAGCTCATTTTTGATGCGGGGGTTGAGACCCACCAGAAAGACGGCCTGCAGATAGCCCAGGTCCCAGTGTAGCTCCAAAGACAAGGTTTTAAGCTCAATAACATAATCAGCCAAAGGTTTCGTACCTTGTTGTAAGTGCAGGAGAGCAGATTCAGCGATGGTCTTATGGGCAGGATTGAACACTGAACGAAAGAGTGTGAGAAATCCTGTCAAGTCCTGGAGTATGGGGTCATTTCGCTCCCAGAGAGGTGAAGCCCAGGCCAGGGCTTTTCCATCTAGCAGAGATAGAACGTAGGTAGTTTTGGAGACTACGTCTGGAAAGTAGGTAGGTTGAAGCGAAAAGTGCATGCAGCACTGATTTAGAAAACCCCTACACAACAGGGGATCACCTGTAAAGCGTATAGGCGCTGGCAAGGGTACGGAGAGACGTGCAGGCGTCACTGTAGGCGAGGAGAGGGCCTTGTCAGATGTTCCTGTAATGTTCAGCTGATTAAAGGCAGAAGTCAAAGTCTCTAGTGTCCATTGTTGTTCAGCTAGACTTTGGGCCAGGCCAGGGATGGCTAAGCTGGTTCCATGGAGTTAGCAATCTGTTATGGTTTTGAGGAACTGGTGAACCCCGGGCCAATGTGAGAGTTGTCTCCGCCCACAGCAAGGAGCCCCATGGGCCTCACCGTCAGTAGGCGTGGTCTCAGCGATGTAGGACACAGCTGTGAGAGAGACTTTATTAAGGAGAAAGATAGAACATGACCAGAGGAGCGGGAAATGTAAATAAACACAGTCTTAGTAAATACAGTGGTCAGGATGATTATGTATATACGAAAGTCCTGGTAATGGCCCGCAGCGCGGGTATACCCAGGAATTCCTGTAGGCTGATGTAATACCTCTAAATGTAGATCCGGTAGTGGCCCGCAGCATGGGGTATGCTGAGGAAGCTGTACTTTAGAAGTCAAAGAGGCAGAGGTCGGTGTTACAGGAACAAAGCCGTAGACCCAGAATAGGAGATTTATCTATTTATTTAATGGTTTTTATAAACCGACATTCATCAGGGATATCACGTCTGTTTACAATGAACGAGCAACTGCGCTTAAAGTGCGCTTGACAGGTAACAAAATAACGAGAAACTGTGTTTAAGGGTGTGCTTAATAAAGGAACTTTAAACAGTTACGTATAAAGCTATTGAAAGAATAAATGTCTACATGCCTAATAGAGATAGGAGAGTGACTAAAGATATTGTATATAAAGGTGAATTATGTACATAACACCTGAATTATTTACAGTATCTTACAAAGAAGCTTCCTTGGGAAGATTCTACATTCGTTGGCTGCAGTAGGGCGCCGAACAGAGAGGGGCAAAGACGAGAGAGGATGGGAGAAGGGGCGGGGGGCCTGGGGACGGGGTAGGAGTAGCACATGTATCAGGATAGTGTCAAATAGAATGGGACATCTTAAGGGGGTAACTGTGGTAGGTGCTAAGGGGTAAGGGTTAGGATTAGGTGTATGCTTGCGTGAACAGCCACGTCTTTAGTTTTTTCTTGAAGATTTTTAGGCAGTCCTCCTGGCGTAGGTCTACTGGCATTTTGTTCTATAAGGCCGGGCCAGCTATGGAGAGGGCACGGGCTCTAGTGGATGCCAGGTTGTTGTTTTGGGGGGAAGGTGTACGTATGGTGGCAAAGTATTGGTTCCTGGTTGGTTTAGAGGGTACGTGGAATACTAGTGAATCATTGAAACAGTTCATTTCAGGATTATGGAGAGCCTTATGTATGACAGAGTTTTATATTGGATTTGGTATGCGATTGGGAGCTAGTGTAATTCTTTGAGGACGGGTGAGATGTGTTCATTTCTACGTGTGTTAGTAAGTATCCGGGCAACAGTGTTTTATAGGATTTGTAGAGGTTGAATGGAATTTTTCGGTAGGCCTAGGAGTAGTGAGTTACAGTAATCCATTTTAGTTTGGAGCACTGTACGAAAGTCTGGATAGTGGAGTAGTGGTTTCAATTTCTTTAGGGTGTGTACTTTAAAGAAACATTCTTTTAGAGTGGTGTTGATGAATTTCTTGAGGTTGAATTGGTTGTCTAGCGTGACCCCTAGATCTCGTACGTGTTGGGAGAGCGAGATGGGTGTAGATAGGGGGTGAAGCAGGAGATGGGTATTAGGGTGGTTTTGTGGGGAGATCAACATAATTTCAGTTTTTGCCGTGTTAAGGGCAAGATGAATGTTAAGAACATAAGAACATAAGAAAATGCCATACTGGGTCAGACCAAGGGTCCATCAAGCCCAGAATCCTGTTTCCAACAGTGGCCAATCCAGGCCATAAGAATCTGGCAAGTACCCAAAAACTAAGTCTATTCCATGTTACCATTGCTAATGGCAGTGGCTGTTCTCTAAGTGAACTTAATAGCAGGTAATGGACTTCTCCTCCAAGAACTTATCCAATCCTTTTTTAAACACAGCTATACTAACTGCACTAACCACATCCTCTGGCAACAAATTCCAGAGTTTAATTGTGCGTTGAGTAAAAAAGAACTTTCTCCGATTTAGTTTTAAATGTGCCCCATGCTAACTTCATGGAGTGCCCCCTAGTCTTTCTATTATCCGAAAGAGTAAATAACCGATTCACATCTACCAGTTCTAGACCTCTCATAATTTTAACATCTCTATCATATCCCCCCTCAGCCATCTCTTCTCCAAGCTGAAAAGTCCTAACTCTTTAGTCTTTCCTCATAGGGGAGCTGTTCCATTCCCCTTATCATTTTGGTAGCCCTTCTCTGTACCTTCTCCATCGCAATTATATCTTTTTTGAGATGCGGCGACCAGAATTGTACACAATATTCAAGGTGCAGTCTTACCATGGAGCGATACAGAGGCATTATGACATTTTCCATTTTATTCACCATTCCCTTTCTAATAATTCCCAACATTCTATTTGCTTTTTTGACTGCCGCAGCACACTGAACCGACGATTTCAATGTGTTATTCACTATGACGCCTAGATCTCTTGCTTGGGTTGTAGCACCTAATATGGAACCTAACATTGTGTAATTATAGCATGAGTTATTTTTACCTATATGCATCACCTTGCACTTATCCACATTAAATTTCATCTGCCATTTGGATGCCCAATTTTCCAATCTCACAAGGTCTTCCTGCAATTTATCACAATCTGCTTGTGATTTAACCACTCTGAACAATTTTGTGTCATCTGCAAATTTGATTATCTCACTCGTATTTCTTTCCAGATCATTTATAAATATATTGAAAAGTAAGGGTCCCAATACAGATCCCTGAGGCACTCCACTGTCCACTCCCCTTCCACTGAGAAAATTGTCCATTTAATCCTACTCTGTTTCCTGTCTTTTAGCCAGTTTGCAATCCACGAAAGGACATTGCCAACTATCCCATGATTTTTTACTTTTCCTAGAAGCTTCTCATGAGTAACTGTCAAATGCCTTCTGAAAATCCAAGTATACTACATCTACCGGTTCACCTTTCTCCACATGTTTATTAACTCCTTCAAAAAAGTGAAGCAGATTTGTGAGGCAAGACTTGCCTTGGGTAAAGCCATGCTGACTTTGTTCCATTAAACCATAGAAACATAGAAACATAGAAATGACAGCAGAAGAAGACCAAACGGCCCATCCAGTCTGCCCAGCAAGCTTCACACATTTTTTTCTCTCATACTTATCATTTTCTCTTAACTCTTGGTTCTATTTCCCTTCCACCCCCACCATTAATGTAGAGAGCAGTGATGGAGCTGCATCCAAGTGAAATACCTAGCTTGATTAGTTAGGGGTAGTAGGGGTAGTAACTGCTGCAATATGCAAGCTACACCCATGTTTATTCCCTTTACCCAGACTATGTCATACAGCCCCTATTGGTTGTTTTTCTTCTCTCCTGCCGTTGAAGCGGAGAGCCATGCTGGTTATGCATTGAAAGTGAAGTATCAGGCCCTTTTGGTTTAGGGTAGTAACCGCCGTAACAAGCCAGCTACTCCCTGCTTTGTGAGTGCGAATCCTTTTTTTTTTTTTCTTCTCCCCTGCAGTTGAAGCTATTCTGGATATGCGTGAAGCCTCAGCTTTTCTTATTCCCCTGCTGTTGAAGCAGAGAGCTATGCTGGAAATGCTTGATGTATCAGCCTCTCCCATGCCATGAAGCAGAGAGCCATGCTGGATATGCATCGAAAGCGAAGTATCAGGCACATTTGGTTTGGGGTAGTAACCGCCGTAATAAGCCAGCTACTCCCCGCTTTGTGAGTGCGAACCCTCTTTTCTTCTCCCCTGCCGTTGAAGCAGAGAACTATGCTGTATATGCTTGGAAAGTGAAGTATTAGGCTTATTTGGTTTGGGGTAGTAACCGCCGTAACAAGCCAGCTACTCCCCTCTTTGTGATAGCAAATCCTTTTTTCCACATTTCCTCTTGCCGTTGAAGCTTAGAGCGATGTTGGAGTCACAGTAAGCATCTGTATGTTTATTTAATAAGGGTATTGTCTCCGGGCAGTAGCCATCTTTCTGGTGAGCCACCCACTCTACATTGGCGGTCTCTTGACTTTCTTTCTATATGTTCTGTGTCTTTCTATATGTTCTGTGATTTTTTTAGAACACTTTCCACTATTTTTCCTGGCACTGAATTCAGGCTAACTGGTCTGTAGTTTCCCGGATCGCCCCGGAGCCCTTTTTAAATATTGGGGTTACATTTGCTATCCTCTAGTCTTCAGGTACAATGGATGATTTTAATGATAGGTTACAAATTTTTACTAATAGGTCTGAAATTTCATTTTTTAGTTCCTTCAGAACTCTGGGGTGTATACCATCCGGTCCAGGTGATTTACTACTCTTCAGTTTGTCAATCAGGCCTACCACATCTTCTAGGTTCACCGTGATTTGATTCAGTCCATCTGAATCATTACCCATGAAAACCTTCTCCATTACGGGTACCCTCCCCAACATCCTCTTCAGTAAACACCAAAGCAAAGAAATCATTTAATCTTTCCGCGATGGCCTTATCTTCTCTAAGTGCCCCTTTATCCCCTCGATCATCTAACGGTCCAACTGACTCCCTTACAGGCTTTCTGCTTCGGATATATTTAAAAAAGTTTTTACTGTGAGTTTTTGCCTCTACAGCCAACTTCTTTTCAAATTCTCTCTTAGCCTGTCTTATCAATGTCTTACATTTAACTTGCCAACGTTTATGCTTTATCCTATTTTCTTCTGTTGGTTCCTTCTTTCAATTTTTGAATGAAGATCTTTTGGCTAAAATAGCTTCTTTCACCTCCCCTTTTAACCATGCCGGTAATCGTTTTGCCTTCTTTCCACCTTTCTTAATGTGTGGAATACATCTAGACTGTGCTTCTAGCATGGTATTTTTTTTTTAACAATGACCATGCCTCTTGGACATTTTTTTTTACTTTTGTAGCTGCTCCTTTCAGTTTTTTTCTAACAATTTTTCTCATTTTATCAAAGTTTCCCTTTTTAAAGTTTAGCACGAAAGCCTTGGATTTGCACACTGTTCCTCTTCCAGTCTTCCAGTCATTGATCATATTGATCAAATTTGATCATATTATGATCACTATTGATAGACAGTAATGTTGCTTCCCAGATGTCAATAGCCTTAGGGAGGGTGTCAGTTATTGGGATGAGAATCTGCACATCATCTGCTTAGATGTAGTAGGGGAGCTTGAGATCGGATAGGAGATGACAGAGCGGTAGGAGGTAAATGTTGAATAGGGTAGAGGAAAGGGAGGAACCTTGCGGGACTCATGGTTTCCAATTTTGACCTTATAGTTTCGATTACTGAGGTAGGACTTGAACCAGTTGTGCGCAGCACCTGTTATACCAATTTCGTAGAGTCACTACAGGAGGATATTGTGGCTGATTGTGTCAAAGGCAGAGGATATGTCTAGAAAGGCTAGAATATATGATTGTCCTTTATCTAGTTTTCTAATAAGCTGGTCTGACAAGGAAAGGAGGAGGGATTCAGTGCTGTGGAATTTCCGAAATCCAAACTGAGATGAAGAGAGTAGGTGTGAGTCCTCGAGGTATTCAGTGAGTTGCTTATTGATAGTTGTTTCCAGAATTTTAGAGATGAAGGGGAGGTTTGAGATGGGGCGGTAATTGGACAGGTCGGTGGGGTCAAGCTTGGGTTTCTTTAGCATAGGCTTGACTATTGCTTGTTTGAGGGGGATGGGTACTAAGCCTGAGGAGATGGAGGCATTTATGTTGGCTATGGGCTGGGCTATTATAAAGTAGGTGTTTAGTAGGGATTGTGTCAGAGGGGTGGGAGGATGGTCTGGATTTCTTAAGGAATGATTCAATTTCCAGAGCAGTTGTGTATTCTAGGGAGGTCAGGCCTTTGGAGGGAGGAGGGTTGGGAAGGGCTGGGCAAGCTTCTTGTGAGTTTTGGTTGGTTGTAGAAGATGAAGGGAAACGTGTAAGAAGTTTATTGATTTTGTCTTGGAAGAATAATGCGAGTTCCTCGCATTTGGTTTTGGCTGTATCTTCTGGTATAACTGCAGGTGCAGATTTAGTTAACGAGGCAACATAGTTGTAGAGGGTTCGCGGGTTGTATTGGAATTGGTGAATTCTGGTGGAGTAGAAATCCCTTTTGGCATTATTTAATTTTTCCCTGTAGCAATGTAGGGATGATTTGAATCGGGCAAGGAGTGTGGGAGTAGGGTCTTTGCGCCAGGACTTTTCTATTTTTCTAAGGCTATGTTTCAAGTCTTTTAGTTCTTGTGTATACCAGGGTTTCTTTTTGTTTGTACAATCTAGACTCTTTTTGAGTCTAGATTGTAAAGGGCAGATTTTGTTGGCCACCGGATTTGTAATGTTGTGCCATGGTGATAGGGCAGTGTCTGCATCCGACAAGTGTAGGTTGTTTAGTGTGTCGGAGCGGGCCAAGATGAGGTTGTCTCTTTTGCATGTTTTTCTGTAGTGGATGGTGTTGCCTGGTGTCGGGTGACTGGGAGGTTTCTTTATAGAGAGGGTAGTTTTTGAGGTAATGGTCAGACCAGGGGACTGGTATGCATGTATGTGTGTGTATGTGTGTGTGTGTGGGGGGGTGGGGGGGGGTGGAGGTCTGCATGTATCTGGGAATTAGTGAAGATAAGATTGAGGGAATGACCCACTTTGTGAGTAGGTGAGTTGGTGTTTTGTTTGAAGCCTAAGGCATTCAAGGCATCGAGTATAATGTTGCATGAGGGAGTTCGGGGTGTGCTATCAACATGCAGGTTCATGTCTCCAAGAATGATTGTTGGAGTGCCAAGGGATATGTTTTTGGCAATGTATTCAATAAAGAAAGATGGGTTATTATCGAGGGTCCCTGGGGGGGCGTATACTAAACAGATTTGTATTGATGGGGATTTAAAGAGGCCAATTTCGAGTTCAGTTGAGGGAGTGATAGGTTGGTGTATCATGTTGAGTTTTTTTTTTTTTTGTTTTTTTTTTTTTCACGGCTAATAGGATACCTCCTCCTCTTTTTTTTGGGCTTTGGGATTTGCTGTGATTTGGGAACAGGAATCATGGCCTTCAGGGCTAACAGTCTTCTCAATGTAGCATCCACTGCTACCCTCTCTGAGGGGAGTTGCATGGAGATGATATAAAGGCATCTGGAGGAATGCAAAGAAATTCTAGAGCATAGCCATCCCAATCACTTTGAGGACCTATTGATCCAATGTGATCTGAACCCACATGTGATAAAAGCGAGAGAGGCGCCCACCTATCGCCTGCACCAACATGTAAGCCCGCAAATTTTCATTGGGAAGATCGAGAGCTCCACTCCTGGATCCTGCATCTTTCCGAGGCCTTCTGGGGCAAAAGGACTGAGACCTATATCAAAGGGACGGGATCTCTGAGAAGAAGCTCCCCTATAATTATGAAATCGCCTATAGTCACGAGAGCAGCCACTTTGCCGAAAGGGACGAGAAGCCGGCTTCTTATCCTCCAGCAAATGAGGAATCTGTGCTTCTCCCCATCTATTTGCCATCTTTTCCAACTCACTGCCAAACAAAAGGGAACCCTTGAAAGGCAGCTTGGTGAGACTGGAATTAGACACAGTGTCAGCTGACCAAATTTGCAGCCACAGCTGCCATCTAGCTGCTATTATAGAAGTAACTCCTCTGGAGACTGTGTGAGCCAGGTCATATCCCGAATCAGCCAAGAAGGCAGGCTTGCCTCGTACATAATCTATTATATGGAGAACAAACTGAATGGTTGAACTTATCCTTAAAACTACACGTACCGCAAAAAAATCTAAGATCGGCAAACAAGGCTTTGTTATCTATACCAACAATTCGCTCGGCAAGATTGAGCCAAGTGAGAGAGCGCGCATTGTCTATTGCAGGATCCAAACTGTGGAACGAGTTACCAACAGATCTGAGACTAACAATTGATTAAAAAAAAAAATTTAAGGCTGACTTAAAAACCTGGCTTTTTAAATGTGCATATTCCGAAAATAATCAAACTTCGCAAGGCTAGCTACAGGTATTAAGACAAATGCTCCAAAATTCCAATTTTAAAGGCAGAACTAACTTTTATGTTTTATGAGTGTAATATTTAATGTATGTTTTATTATTTTGTCTTAAATTTGTCTTAACTTTACCCTTGAAAACCACACTGAGGAATAGCAATCTATAATTTTTATCTTTACTTGTACAGCTATAATATTTCTAAGTGCTTTTAATTAATTTTAGCTGTCATCTTTTATTGAATTGTTTTACTGTATTATCTCTAATTTGTATATTGTAAACCGCTGTGAAGGCTAACGCCAATACGGCGGTATAAAAAATCTAATAAACTATAAACTATCAACAAAAAGGCACCACCAGAGTCTTATGAAAAATGCAAGGTAGCTCGAGCCACCAAGGCACAAAAAGAAGCAATCTGCAAATTCATCACTATAGCCTCAAAGGCTTGCTTAAGGATAGCCTCAATCCTCCTATCCTGAGCATCCTTTAGCGTTGCCCTCCTTCCACCAGGATGGTGGTTTGCTTAGTAAGCAAACACTCAACGTGTCAATGTTTAGGAAACGCAACTGCTCTCTGGCCTGCGGATCCAAGGGGTATAAACCTGTCAAGGCGTGTTCCCCTTTAAAGGTCACCACTGATACACTCAATTCAAGATCATTTAACTTTTGAATAGCCTACAGGAGGGGAAAGAAACATGAAGCCTTGTGTAGGGTGACCAATATGGGGTCCTTCTCTGCATATCCGAAGTCACTCCCAGCCACTACAGAGTCTGGGGGAATCAGACTTGGCGACTAATCTCTATGAAAGAAACGAATGTGACGCTAAATCTGGGGGAATCTCCCCTTCCTCAAGAGGGGAGCCACCCAAATCATCATCAGTGTCATCTTGATCCACATCAACTCAACGCTGTAAGGATGCAGAGCGCCACAGCATTTGAACATGGTGGTAGATGCAGGCAAACCTTGAGCATGTGATCCTGATTTAGACAGTGTTGCTGACTCAGGTTATCCCTGTAGAAAGATCTGTAATACCAGGAAGAATTCCACCCAGGAAAAGGAAGATGGCTCCATACTAGGCCCCATAGGCCTGAACTTGATATCCTCTCCCTCAGACAGAGGGGATGGACTATCATTAGCAAAACCAGGAGGCGGCAAATCTCCTCGAGCATCCAGGCAGTGCTGACACAGGCTTGTAGAAAGCTCCAGCGTATTGACCTTATATGGCATGTAGCACAAATAGCTAAGACTTTGATTTAATTGGCACCGGCAGCATGGTTAGTATGTGCTCAATATGCACACAGTGGCAATATGCGCTTAATTACATCCCGAGTTATGTATTTAGCAAAATGTACAAAATGCACTGAAATACGCACACAGAAAACGTATAGGTAGGTACGTGCTTAAATATGCGCACTACACGTACAGAAAATGCACAGGAACACGTGCAAAACGCACTCAGAGACACACTTAACTACATGCACCATGTATGCATAAAGTACGCGCACAACAGGGGACGCAGATTTATGTACACAAGGCGCGGGCCAACGTAAACACAAAAACGCACAAAGGAACCGCCGTGGTCTACCACGCTGCCCAGGAAGGACGCCTGAGAACGGGGCCTAGCCAAAAGGCTGCTCAACTCACTGTACCTAAGCTGCCTCTACACTCACAAAACTCCCCAGAGATGAACACAGAGGAGAAAGGCCCAGTAGGAAGTAGCCTCACTAAGTACACGCTTTTTAAAATTTTAAATGGAAATTTTTACTTGAGTTCAGCCCTCCCTCGCTGAGAGCAGGAACGGATTTCTGGCTCTGGGGGACAGGGTGAAAGTCTTAACTGCCGAGCCTCTCTTGGCCTGCAACCGCTAATTTTTTTTTAAGTTCACACTAGAACAGGCCTACCAGACTAAGGTTCTCAACTGAGGGAGGAACCCAACGATATCACCTCAGGAGGCAAGCGGTGCTATACAATGTTGAGATTACTTACCTGATAATCTCGTTTTCCTTAGTGTAGACAGATGGACTCAGAACAATTGGGTATAGTATGCTCGTGCTAGCAGTTGGAGACGGATCTGACGTCAGCACGGGTATATATATACCCCCACAGGAAGCGTAGCAACTTAGCAATCTTCCTTGCAAAAGCTGTTATGGATGTGTGTACTGACGCTCAGTGAAAAGTGAAACAGGATTCCCCTGACCGACTGATAGTAGCTGGAGACCGCCAGCATTCCCAACCGGAAGGCTTACCGTGAATTGGTGAAACCCATATAGACAGGCAGCTGGACGGGATGCTGAGTCCATCTGTCTACACTAAGGAAAACGAGATTATCAGGTAAGTAATCTCAACATTTCCTGTCGTGTAGCCAGATGGACTTAGAACAAATGGGATGTACAAAAGCTTTACTCCCAGCCTGGGCGGGAGGCTGCCTGAGGACCATGTAGGACCGCCCTCGCAAATGCTGTGTCCTCCCTGGCCTGGACATCCAGACGGTAGAACCTGGAGAAGGTATGGAGGGAGGACCACGTCGCCGCGTTACAGATTTCTGCAGGCGACAGCATCCTGGATTCTGCCCAAGATGCCGCTTGTGCTCTGGTAGAATGAGCCTTGACTTGTAGAGGCGGAGACTTCCTGGCCTCCACGTAAGCTGCTCTGATAACTTCTTTAATCCAGTGGGCGATGGTGGGCCGAGAGGCCGCTTCCCCTTGTCTTTTCCCGCTGTGCAGGACGAACAGATGGTCCGTCTTTCGTACTTCTTGTGTCATTTCCAGATATCTGGGCAGCATTCTGCCTATGTCGAGATGGCGTAGCAAACGCCCTTCTTCAGATTTCTTCAAACCCGCTGTGGTAGGCAAGGATATAGTTTGGTTAAGGTGAAATTGTGAGACCACTTTAGGTAGAAAGGAGGGAACCGTGCGAAGATGGATAGCCTCTGGAGTGATTCTGAGAAAGGGATCACGGCAGGACAGTGCTTGTAGCTCTGAGACGCGGCGTGCTGAACATACCGCCAACAAGAACACCATCTTCAAGGTTAAAGAATGGAGAGACAGGCCCCGAAGGGGTCTGAAGGTGGATCCCGCGAGGAAATCCAAAACAAGGTTGAGGTTCCACAAAGGCACTGGCCACTTCAGTGGCGGACGAATGTGCTTAACTCCTTTCAGGAAGCGAGACACATCTGGATGCGTGGCAATGGTCTTGCCATCCCTCCTGGGACCATAGCAAGACAGTGCAGCCACCTGAACTTTGATGGAGCTGAGGGAGAGACCCTTCTGAAGCCCATCTTGCAGGAAATCCAGGACAATAGGGATTGTGGTCGCATGTGGATTGGTGCCATGAGTGTCGCCCCATGCTTCAAATATTCTCCAGATCCTTACGTAGGTGAGGGAAGTGGAAAACTTGCGGTCTCGGAGGAGTGTATCTATCACGGGCTCCGAGTAACCTCTTTTCTTCAGTCTAGCCCTCTCAATGGCCAAACCGTAAGAGAGAATTGAGCCGGGTCCTCGTGGAGGATGGGACCTTGACGTAGAAGGTCCCGGAGAGGAGGCAGGGGAAGGGGCTCCCCTGCCAGTAGTCTTCTCATGTCCGCGTACTAGGGTCTTCTTGGCCAGTCTGGGGCCACTAGAAGAACTAGGCCCCGGTGTCTCTGAATCTTGTGGATGATGGCGCCCAGCAGAGGCCATGGAGGAAATGTGTATAGCAGAGTCCCTGGAGGCCATGGCTGAACCAGGGCATCGATTCCGTGTGAGAATGGGTCACATTTGCGGCTGAAGTATCTGGGGACCTGAGCATTGGACTTGTCCGCTAGTAAGTCCATGTCCGGAATCCCCCAGTGATCCACAATCATCTGGAAGGCTGTGGGTGACAGCTGCCACTCTCCCGGATCTAGGCTTTCTCTGCTGAGGAAGTCCGCCGCTGTGTTGTCCTTCCCGGCAATGTGGACGGCTGAGGTGCCCTGAAGATTCGCCTCTGCCCAAGCCATCAGCGGGGCTATCTCCAGAGATACCTGTTGGCTTCTGGTTCCGCCCTGACGGTTGACGTATGCCACCGTGGTGGCGTTGTCGGACATCACTCTGACTGCTCTGTTCTTCAGTCTGTGAGCAAATCGTAGGCATGCCAATCGGACAGCTCGGGGCTCTAGCGGTTGATGTTCCACGCTGACTCTTCTCTGTTCCACTGCCCTTGTGCGGTGAGTTCTTCGCAGTGTGCTCCCCAGCTGCTCAGGCTGGCATCTGTGGTGAGCAGAGTCCACGTGGGTGAGGACATCTTCGACCCCCCGCTCATGTGTTTGGACTGCAACCACCACCGTAACTGGGTCCGTACTCTGGCTGGCAGAGGAAGGTGCGTGGAATAGTTCCGCAAGCGGGGGCTCCAGCGATAGAGCAGGGAGTGTTGTAACGGTCTCATATGGGCCCTTGCCCAAGGTACCACTTCCAGGGTGGATGCCATGAGGCCGAGAACCTGCAGATAATCCCAAGCTATGGGCCGACTGGCTCCGATCAAGTACCGGATATGCGTCTGAAGTTTTAACTTTCTCTTGGTAGTGAGACTGACTGTGTCCGCCTGGGTGTCGAACTGTACTCCCAGGTATTCTAGCGACTGGGAAGGCTGCAGGCAACTCTTGCTGAGGTTGATTACCCAGCCCAAGCTTTCCAGAAGGGCAATCACTGTCGGTTGTCCGATGGCTCTCCTCTCGTGATTTCGCCCTGATCAGCCAGTCGTCTAGGTAGGGATGGACCAGGATTCCTTCCCGTCTGAGTGCCGCTGCTAGCACTACGACCACCTTGGTGAAGGTCCGCGGTGACGTGGCCAACCCGAAGGGCAGAGCCCGGAATTGGAAGTGGCGGCCTAGAACCTTGAAGCGTAGGTAGCGCTGATGATCCGGATGGATCGGGATATGCAGGTAGGCTTCCGACAAGTCTAAGGCCGTGAGGAATTCTCCTGGCTGTACTGCGGTCTTGACGGAGCGCAGAGTTTCCATGCGAAACCTCAGGACCCTTAAGTATCGATTGACTGACTTGAGGTCCAGTACGGGCCGAAAGGTGCCCCCTTTCTTGGGTACTATGAAATGAATGGAATAGTGTCCAGAATTCACTTCCCAGGCAGGTACTGGGATAATGGCTTTCAAGGACAGGAGCCTCGCCAGGGTAGCTTCCAATGCTGCCCTCTTGTGTATGGGACATGAAGATTCCACAAACTTGTCCGGAGGGAGATGATGAAAGTCCAGATAATATCCCTCTCTGATAATGGCGAGGACCCACTGGTCTGACGTAATCTCGACCCATCTGGGGTAGAAGAGGGTTAACCTGCCCCCTATGGCTCCGTCCCCCAGATAAATCGGCGGATTCTCACTGTGAGGCGCGGCCAGGACCTGAGCCCGGGCCTGCTCCCCTCTTGCGCTGCTTGGTCCGAAAGGACTGATTCCTGGCCTGAGGACGAGGCGCCTGGTAGCGACTCCTGTAGGGAGTGAAGCGCTGTGAGCTTCTGCCCCTGGAGGGCCTTGGAAAGGCACGCTGGTTCCTTCTGATCTTCCGGCAGTCGAGGTACTGGAGAGGCACCCCATGTGCTGGCCAGTCTATCAAGGTCACTACCGAACAGGAAAGAGCCCTTAAAGGGCAATCTGGTGAGGCGTGTCTTCAAAGGAGCATCAGCTGACCATTTCCGGATCCAGAGCTGCCTCCTGGCGGCTATGGAGGATGAGATCCCCTTGGCTGTTGTCCGGACTAGGTCTGATGCGGCATCAGTGAGGAACGAGAGAGCTGACTCCAGGTCTGCTGCTGGAGCATTGTTCCTGACCTGTGACAAACAGGAACGCGTCACCACTGTGCAGCAGGTAGCGATCCGCAAAGACAGAGCTGCCACCTCAAAAGTCTGTTTCAGAATGGCGTCCAATCGCCGGTCATGAGGCTCCTTGAGGGCCGCCCCCCCCTTCAACTGGAATGGTAGTGCGCTTGACCACAGCGCTAATCAAGGCGTCCACCTGAGTGCACGCCAGCAGCTCCTGGATAGCCGGTGCCAGGGGGTACATGCCTGTCCCGACCCCCTTTGAATGAGGCCGCTGGTGCAGCCCATTCTAAATCTATCAGCTGTTGTGCCGCTTGCAAGAATGGAAAATGGCGGGCTGTAGGACGAAGACCTTCCAGCAGGGGGTTCTGCGCGGAGGGTACCGAAGCACTGGGACCTGCAATATCCAACTCCGCCAGGCACTGAGACAACAGGTCGGAGAGATCCTCTTTAGGGAAGAACCGCCTCATGGTTCTATATGGCTCAATCCCTGAGGGAAGTTCCCCCTCGTCCGGGAGTTCGGATTCGTCCGGTGAAACATCCGGGTCCGACTGATCCGGGCTGTCTGGAGGCGGGAGGTCCGGCACACGTGAAGGTCCCGGATCAGGATCCGCTGGTGCCGTAACCGCAGCGGCAGGCGCAGCCGCAGCCGGACCAGCAGGAACAACAGGGCCTGGACGGGAAGCTGTCTGCATCTGAACAAAAGCATGAATCCCCTTAAAGAGATCCACCCAGGAAATAGAGGCGGTCTCTAATCGCCGGGGTACGAGATCCCCCGGAATTCCAGGTTGGTCGAGACAGCCCGCTAAATCCGGGGTAGCCCCTGGGGAACTGTTAGCGAATCGTGGCTGAGACTGGTCCTGACCCGAGGCTCCCACGGCCTCCTCACATTGGGCACATAGGGAGTCTGGCTCTTCACTGTGCGTGGCTCTAAGCTGGCATGCAGAGCAGAGGCCGAAGGCTTTAATGCCGGAGGCAAGAGGTGCCCCTGCTGAGGCCGCTGAGGCGTTCTGTTCCATTGAAAAATATGCGCTTAATAATAAGCGGCAGCAATATACGCTTTAATACAACAGGCGCTCAATAATATGCGGCAGCAACATACGCTTAGTACAACAGGCGCTCAATAATATGCGGCAGCAATATACGCTTTAATACAATAGACGCTCAAGAATAAGCGGCAGCAATATACGCTTAATAGAATAGGCGCTCAATAATATGCGGCAGCAACATACGCTTAGTACAACAGGCGCTCAATTATATGCGGCAGCAATATACGCTTAGTGCAATAGGCGCTCAATACAACAGGCGCTCAATAATATGCGGCAGCAATATACGCTTAATACAACAGGCGCTCAAGAATAAGCGGCAGCAATATACGCTTAGTACAACAGGCGCTTAATAATATGCGGCAGTAATATATGCTCATTGATATCCAATATGCTCTCAGCAATAGGCGGCTAGCAATATACACTCAATGATATGCAATATGCTCTCAGCAATATGTAGCTAGCAATATACGCTCAATGATATGCAATATGCTCTCAGCAATATGTAGCTAGCAATATACGCTCAATGATATGCAATATGCTCTCAGCAATAAGCGACTTAGCAATGTACGCTCAATGATATGCAATATGCGCTCAGCAATAAGCGGCTTAGCAATGTACGCTGAACAATCTGCAACGTGCTCTCAGCAATATGCGGCTTAGCAATATACGCTCAATGATATGTTTTTGTTTTTGTTTTAAGACATGTCGTTAAAGACAGTCAGTTGTTTTATTGTAAACCGACTTGAAGTGTATACAATATGTTCAGTATACAAAAATGTTTAAATAAATAAATAAATGCAATATGCTCTCAGCAATATGCGGCTTAGCAATATACACTCAATGCTATGCATATGCGGTTTAGTCATAGACCTGCGCCTATCATGGGCGCTCAATACCTGAGTAAGGCCAACAAAATGGCGCCCGTCCACGGCGTGCCGCCCACAAGCCACGCCGCCGATCCTCGTTCCTCGGAGACCAAAAAGTAAGAGATGTACGCCTTACGTGATCCTCGGCGCTTGCTGGCTAGAACCCGGGCGGTCTCCGGCTGCGGGGGAAGAGGGCAAGTACCTTCACCGCCGCGCTTTGAGGAAATGCACCCGCTGCCTCATCCACGCCGGGACCGAGGCCCCTCGTACGCCTCTCCCGAGCCTCGCCCGGGGGCTACGTCCCTGCCGCGATTCGGCCACCGGACCGAGGACTTAAACCTCCGGGGGATCACAGAAATCACCCCGGGAAACTCAACTGGGGGAGGGACCTTAGGGTATCACCGCAGGAGTGCGGGGCTCGATGGTGCTGTAGAAGTTTTAGGAAAAAGAAAGTAGATTTGGAAACACGCTCAGCGAGCGTGCAGGCTCTCCAAACTGCTTTGGAGACGGAAATTACTAAGTTGCAACGCTTCCTGTGGGGGTATATATACATCCGTGCTGACGTCAGATCAGTCTCCAACTGCTAGCACGAGCATACTATACCCATTTGTTCTGAGTCCATCTGGCTACACGACAGGAAATTGGCCATTTTCTTCTATTGCTCTTTTTTTTTTTTTAACAGGCAATTTCCAGTAGGGAAATGCATGTCCACCATCTGCTGGAGACGGAGAATACTGGTGAGCTGATGTCAGGACAGCACTATATATCTATGACGTCAGCTTCTTACTCCGTTTCCATCTGCTGGCAGAGATGCATAACCCTCTGGTGGGGATTGGCCTGCCTGAATGCAGAGGAAACCTAAATTAGGCTTCCATTTGGACACCCTTACTAATAAGGCAAATATTTCATTTTGCTAAAAGATGTAGGTTTTTTTATTTTACTATGTAAAATATAGGTGAGAATTACAGGAGGTAAGAAATGTAGGTAGAGAAAAGGCAGAGAGCTAAGCAATAAGGGAAAAAAACATAAGAAATGCCATACTGGGTAAGACCAAAGGTCCAAGCTCAGAATCTTGTCTGACAGTGGCCAATCCAGTTCACAAGTACCTGATAGATGCAAAAGCAGTCCAACCCATCTTGCTCATAACCAAGGATAAGCAGTGTTTTTCTAAAGTGGGTTATGGACTTTTCCTCCAGGAACTCATCTAAACCCTTTTTAAACCCAGCTACACTCTTCTTCACCTCATCTTCTGGTAACAAGTTTCACAGTTTAATTGTGTACAGAGTGAAACAAAATACTTTCTTCAATTTATTTAAACGTGGTAGCTATTAGCTTCATCAAGTATCCCCTAGTCCTAGTACTTCTGGAAAGGGTAAATAACTGTTTCCTATTTACCTGTTCCACTCCATTTATGATTTTATAGAGCTCTTAGCTTCTCTTTTCCAGGCTGAACAGCCCTAACCTGTTTCCTCACAAGGAAACCATTCCATCCCCTTTACTATTTAGTTGTCCTGCTTTGTACCTATTTTGGTTCTTCTATATCTTTTTCTGAGATGAGAAAACTAGAATTAAACACAAAAAACAAAATCATGGATCGATATAGAGCCAGTATGATAGGCAGTTCATTATTAAAAAGTTGTTTGGTTTGAAATACTTTTTGCAATTTCAAAAATGTGCATTACCACCAGACGTTTGCTGGTATGTGGCTATAGTGATGCTGTAAGTCTAAATTTGATGAAAATAAAATAAATTTAAAAATATATATACACACTTAACTACATGCACCATGTATTCATAAAGTACGTGCACAAGGGATGCAGATTTATGTACACAATATTGTAGATATTTAGAGACAGTTCTGATCATAAGTTTACATACTATTGACAGAATCTGTAAAATATGTACATTTAAGAAACTATGAGTGATCAGACAAAACACGTCTTATTTTTAATGTATTTCAAATTAAACTATTGTGCATCACAGAATAGCACAATCATTAAAGAAACTATACCAATAAAGGAAATAAAATGGTCTTGCTCAAAAGTTTGCATACCCTTGAATGATTAAGCTAATATAGACTTAAGCTGACACACACACAGGTTGAGATGGCAATGAAAGGTAGGTATCTACACCTGTACCTTGTTTGATTGTAAATAAGAGTCTGTGTAGAAATACTCAATGAGTTTCTTAGTTCTTGAGAAACCCTTGTACATTTCATCCAGGGATGCACTGACTGATGGTTCTTGAAGCATGGGGAAAGCAAAAGAACTATCAAAGGATCTACAAGCAAAAGTATTTTAACTTTATAAATCAAGAAAAGGATATAAAGATATCCAAAGATTTGAAAATGCCAATCAGTACACTTCAAACTCTGATCAAGAAGTGGAAAATGATGGGTTCTGTTAATACCAAGCCATAGTCAGGTAGACCAAGAAAGATTTCAGACAACTGCCAAGAAAATCTATCAGGATGCAAAGAAAAACCACAATCATCTTCTACTGAAATACAGGCTTTTCAGAAACTAAATGGTGTGGGTGATTCAGCATGCACAATAAGAAGATATTTGAACAAAAATGGGCTTTATGGTAGAGTTGCCAGAAAATAGCCATCGCTGCACCAGTGCCACAAAACAGCCCGCTTACAATATACCAAACAGCACCTAGAGAAGCCTCAAAACTTCTGGAACAAAATCTGGAGTGAGGAGACCAAAACTGAACTTTATGGTTACAAAGTGGAGATGAGTCAACAAAGCTTATGAAGAGAAGCACACAATCCCTACTGTGAAGCATAGAGGTGGATCTCTGCTGTTTTGGGGGTGTATGAGCTACAACGGCACAGGGAATTTAGTCAAAATTGATGGCAAGATGAATGCATCTTATCAGAAAATAGTGGAGAAGAATTTGCATTCATCAGCTAGCAAGCTGTGCATGGGGCACACTTGAACATTCCATATGACAATGATCTAAAACATAAGACCAAGTCGATTCTTCAGTGGCTGCAGCAGACAAAAATAAATGGCCATCACTGTCTCTTCACCTCAACATCATTAAGCCAGTTTGAGGAGAAAGCAAATATTCAGTTCATGCTAGACAACCAAAAATTGTACAGGATCTGGAGGCTTTTTGCCAAGAGGAATGGGCAGCTGTACCACATGAGAAAATAACGGGCCTCATTCACAACCATCACAAAAGACTGCAAGCTGTCATTAATGCAAAAGGGGGTAATACATATTAAGAACTAAGGGTATGCCAACTTTTGAACAGTACAATTTTATTATTTCTTTATTGTTACAGATTATTTAATGATTGTGCTATACTTTGATGCATAATATTTTTAATGTGTTAAAATTAAACTGTGTTTTGTCTGATCACTTGTGTTTTCTTAAAATGCTACACATCTTACAAATTCTTCCAGGGGTGTGTAAACTTATGAGCACAACTATATATATATAGATATAGCTATTTTCAAAGCAATTTATGCAGGCAGAAAGCATTTTATCCTTGTTCATTGGCTGTCTGAAAATTGCCCACCTTCTATGCGGCTGACTTAACTGCATCAATAAATAGTGTTTTCGGAGCTATTTTATTTATTTATTTATTTATTTATTTATTTAAATGCTTTTAAAATATACCGACATTCATAGGACATATCATGCCGGTTCACAATCAACATTGTAAAGGAGGAAGAGGAAATTACAAATAACAGGGAGGGGGGAGGTGGAGCAGTGAAGGAAAAAGGAGAGGATGGGGGTCAGGTGACAGTAAGCGCAGAAGTTGCGGGAAGGAGAAAGGTAGTGAAGTGCTAGGGGAGAGAGAAATTGATAGGAACTGTGTTAAAAAAACTGAGAATAAAAAATTAACAAATTTACAAAATCAGGAATTCCCTAGGATGCATCAACGGATTAGAAGGGGTAAGGGAATTGGAAGTGGCAGTGGAGGGGGTTTAGGTCTGATTGGAGTCAGGGTATGCTTGTAAGAAGAGCCAGGTTTTGATGCCTTTTTTGAAGTTGGGTAAGGAAGGTTCAAGGCGGAGATACGTGGGAAGAGAATTCCAGAGGGAGGGGCCGGCTATGGTAAAGGCTCTCTCTCTGGTAGTTGAGTGGTGTGCTATTTTGAGGGGTGGGATGTGTAAAGTGCCCGCCGTGGAGGCTCTGGATGGACGATTGGATGTACGGAAACGTGGTGTTTCCTTGAGCCATTCGTGGTCATTTTTGTGAAGCATGTTATGGAGTATTGTAAGGGTTTTGTATTTTATACGGAAAGGGATGGGGAGCCAATGCAGTTCTTTTAAAATGGGTGTGATGTGTTCTCTCTTACGAATGTCTGTGATGATTCGTGCCATGGAGTTCTGCAAGATTTGTAGTGGTTTAATTGTGGCGTAGGGCAGGCCTAGGAGAAGTGAGTTGCAGTAGTCTAATTTTGATAGGATTGTGGACTGCAATACAAGGCGAAAGTCTTGAAGGTGGAGGAGGGGTTTGAGCTTTTTGAGGATGTGGAGTTTATAGAAGCCGGTTTTTAGAAGGGATTTGATGTGTGGATGAAAATTAAGGTGTTTGTCTAATACAACACCTAGGTCTCTTACAGATGGCAGGATGGGGAGGGTTGTGGGGGTAGTTTTAGTAGAGGCCTGTGAGGTAACCTCGAGTTTGTTGGAAATGAGGATGATTTCAGTTTTTGCTGTGTTAAGAGCGAGTTGGAGGCTGTCTAAGAGAGAGTTAATGGAGGCAAGACAGGATTCCCAGAAGTTTAGAGTTTCTTGTAGGGTTTTTTGCATGGGGATGAGGATCTGTACATCATCCGCATACATGAAGAAATTGAGACCGAGGTTAGAAAGTAGATAGCAGAGGGGAAGAAGATATATGTTAAAGAGGGTGGAGGATAAGGAGGATCCTTGGGGGACACCCTGGAGGAGGGGTATGCGTGGGGACTCAGAGTTGTCAATGTTGACCAGGTATTCTCTATGGGTGAGATATGAGGTAAACCATGATAGTACAGTGCCAGAGATGCCGATTTCTGATAGCCGGGATAGGAGTATTTGGTGGTTGACAGTGTCGAAAGCAGCAGAGATATCTAGTATAGCGAGTAAGAATGAGGTTCTTTGGTCCATGCCTATATGTATGGTGTTGGTGACTGCCAGAAGGAGGTTTTCCGTATTGCGACCTTTACGGAAGCCGAATTGTGCGGGGTGCAGAATGTTGTGGTTTTCGAGGTAGTCAGAGAGCTGGGTATTGACAACCTTTTCAAGTATTTTAGATACAAAAGGGAGGTTGGATATAGGCCGGTAGTTAGAGGGGTCTTTGGGGTCTAAGGTGGGCTTTTTTAGGAGGGGCTTGACTATTGCAAGTTTGAGTGGGTCTGGGACCTTGCCATATGTAAGAGAGCAGTTGATCAAGTCAGACAGAAGTCTGGATATGGATGTGGGAGAAGATAGGAGGGTCAGCAGAATGGGAAGCAGGTTTCATTCTTTTTAGAATGGTTTCAATTTCAAGGGTAGATGTTTGTTCGAATGTTTGCAGATTGGTTCTGGATGTTTTGGTAGGTAGGTGGAAAGTGGTGGGGGGCTTGGTGGTGAAGCGAAGGAAAATGTCAATTTTATTCTTGAAGAAATTAGCAATTTCTGTGCATTTCTCTTTGGCGTTTTGTTCTGGGGAGAAGGGGCATGGGGGGGGGCAGTGAGATTAGCAACAAACGTGAAAAGGGCATTTGCATCGAATTGATAATTGTGGATTTTGGCTGCGTAGAAGTCTTTTTTGGCTTGGTTAGTGGCTTGACGGTAGTGGTGTAATGAATGTTTATATGCTGACTTGTGTGTGGGAGTGGGGTTTTTACGCCAGGTGCGTTCTTTGGCTCTAAGGTCCTGTTTGATCGTTTTGAGTTCTTTGGTGTACCATGGTTTTTTGTCTGTGTTGGCTAAGGGTATTTTTTTGTGTATCATGGGGCAGGCTTCCTCCGCTATCTTGGCATTGATGTTATTCCAAGATTGCAAAGCTGTGTTCGGGTTGGAGAGGTCCAGGGATTTGTTTGCTTTCTCAAAGGCACGGGAGATGTCTTCCGATGAGCAGTGCTTGTGGAAGGCAATAGTCTTGCTGGTGGCCTGAGTTTTATCTCGAGAGAGAGAGGATGAGGAGGGGGCATTGTTGTGGAGGTGGGCGTTAATGATGAAATGATCAGACCAGGGGATGGGAGTGGAGGTAGGGGTGCTGTGTGAGGTGATGTGCTTGTTGACAAAGAGGAGGTCCAGTGTGTGACCAGCCTTATGTGTGGGAGAGGTGATGAGTTGCTTGAAGCCTAATGCTTGGAGGGTGATCATTAGTGTTTCACAGGCAGGTGTGATAGGGTTGTTGTCTGCATGGAGGTTGAAATCTCCGAGAATGATTGCTGCAGAGTCAAGTTTGATGTTGTTTGTTATATATTCTATGAGGGGGGATGTGTCGTGTTCAAGTAGGCCTGGGGGGGCGTAGATGAGGCAGATCTGCATAGTCTTAGATTTAAAGAGGCCAATTTCCAGTTTGTGGGGTGGTTTAGAAGGGTGGAGTTTGAGTTTGAGGTGCTTTTTAGCGGCGAGGAGTAATCCTCCCCCTTTTTTTTTTGAGGCGGGGGATAGAGAAGATATCATAGGTCTGAGAGGGGAGTTGGTTGATGAAGACGTGGTCAGAATCTTTTAGCCATGTTTCAGTAATGGTACATATGTCGGGGCTGGCATCAGTAAGTAGGTCATGAAGAATTGGAGCTTTTTTGCAGATAGATTGGGCGTTGACGAGGGATATGACTAGTGAGGCTAGGCCTAAGAATTGTGTGAGGGGCGTAATCATGATGGGTATTAGTGATCTTTGGGTGATAATTGGGCAATGGCTGGTGGTATTTGTTTTGGGACGGCTGGTGTGTGGGAGGATAGGGATGGTGAGACGGCACATCTCTGAGGAGGGAGACTTGCCAGTAAGAGGGGGAGAGGTATAAAGTGAGAAGGGGATGGAGGCAGGGAGTTATATCGACTGGAATGAAGGGCAGAGGTGCTTTGGCTCTTGGGTTTAAAGAGTCTGAGCTCTGGCTCTTATGTAACGTAGTTTGTGGTGCGGGGGGGGGGGGGTGGGTTGAGAGTGAGAGGGTCAAGGGGGGTGGATGGTGGGGGGTAGGATGCTTTGTTTTCTCTGGGATTGGGGTGGGTACTGAGAAGAATGCTGTAGTGGGAGGTTATCAGGTGGATACAATACATGTGCAGAAAGCAGGTGGAAGCAGGCGGATATGCAATACAATAGATGCAGGTGGATGCAATACAATAGCAGGCGGATATGCAATACAATAGATGCAGGTGGAGGCAATACATGTGCAGAGTGCAGGTATAAAACAGAATGCAGTTGGAGTGCAGATAAAATACAGAAAATCATACAGAATATAATATAATACAGAAAGCAGGTGGATATAGTACAAGTATGAAAATCAGTGCGAGATACAGGGCTAAGCACTGATGGTACAGTACAATAGATACAAGCTAGCAGGTGGGCCTTGCTGTCCGGCTCGTGGGGGGGGGGAGGGGTAGGGCCTTACCCTGCGGTGGTATGCTGTTTGTTGTAGAATCCGACCGGGTCGGGGAGACTAGGTGGATAAGATCTGAGCTGGGAAGATAATAGTTATATTCTGTATGAAGAGTAAAGTGATCGTCATTGGTCCTGGACAGTTCAGCGGAGGACTGTGGCCAGCCTGTTTGGTGGGAGTTAGGTGGCAATGGGGTCCTTGAGGAGAGCACAAGTTAGGTGGTCTCCCGTACGTCAGGGTCCATAGAAGAGACACCCAAAGAGGCTCACAAAGGAGCGCACTAAGGAGCAAGCTCCTTAGGGCGCGCTCCTTCGGGTGCGTGACGCCCCAGGACGCTCCGTTACTTTTAAGGGGGCCAAATCCGAGCGGGGGATAGGCCGGCTGGGGTGGGGGTGGGAGTGTTTCAACTCACCACGTGGTTGCAGCGTTTGTCTCTCTTTTTTTTCAGCTTTCTTTAATTTATTGGTTTTGGAGCCCTCTTTCACTGTTTTTCCTCTGCCTTAATTCTGCTGCTGCTGGCTCACTGCTGGGGGTGAGCGGGCTCTTGCCCCGGTTGGGCAGCGCCGACCGCGCGAGCCCCTGCAGAGCTGAGGGGAGACGGATCGCAGGGAAGAGGGAGGCACCAGGACGCTCCCTTACTTTTAAATCCGAGCGGGGAGAGGCCGGCTGGGGTGGGGGTGGGAGTGTTTCAACTCACCACGTGGTTGCAGCGTTTGTCTCTCTTTTTTTTCAGCTTTCTTTAATTTATTGGTTTTGGAGCCTTCTTTCACTGTTTTTCCTCTGCCTTAATTCTGCTGCTGCTGGCTCACTGCTGGGGGTGAGCGGGCTCTTGCCCCGGTTAGGCAGCGCCGACCGCGCGAGCCCCTGCAGAGCTGAGGGGAGACGGATCACAGGGAAGAGGGAGGCACCAGGACGCTCCCTTACTTTTAAATCCGAGCGGGGAGAGGCCGGCTGGGGTGGGGGTGGGAGTTAGGTTATAGGAGGAAAAGTAAGCATATACACATTTTCAAATCTATACTTTTCCAGCAAAATTCTATTCATGCACACTTTGTATTCAGGGCAGTTTTCAAAGCGAACGTTCTCATGTAGTTTTCCTTTGAAAACTGGTGAAAAGACCATAAATAAAAAGCATGCATGGATTCTGCACCATTGCAGGTAGTTTAAAAATTACCCGCACAGTTTTTTCTTGTCTCTTTGGGTTTTATTCTTGGTTTTCCTTCCTTGTTCTTTTTGTTTCATACATATGTTCACATTCATCTTCAGAATTAAAGTTGTGCCCATTTATTACAGCCATGCTTGTCTCTAAAAAAAATATAAAAGGCTCACCCGAGTCCACTTTCAAATTTTCATACCATGTAAATATTTTAGACGTATTAATATAAAGTCCATATGGATCAGCACAGTAGTGTTCTAGTTTACTTTGATTCGTAAAGTTGGAAATGACTTAATCATTGCTTTAGGAATTAATAGCAAGTTTGAACAAAAAAGGAGGAATCTTAATGATTAATAATTAACTGAATTACTGAATAAAAATGCTGTTTTAAGATTTTTTTTAAAACTAATTTTGTTTCCAGTGTTGGAATCTTCCAGATAATTAAATGTTTTCTGACAAATTAAAAATGAAGTAGTAAAGATAAAGATAAAGAGATGGCATATACCAACTGGAGAACATGGCAGAGCATGAGGAGACGTCAGAATTTCAACCCCAGCCAGCTTCCAACAGAGGTACTGAGAAGCAGAAAAGACTCCGCACAGAGAACTAGGACAGAACCACAATGCTGACTGAACAGCAGCCCAAGACTTACAGGACTCTTCAGTTGACTCCAAACACCAGCTGAGCTAATGTGTTTCAGACCCCCTCCCCCCGTTCACCAATTCAAAGTACATTTTACATCTGATTTCATGCTATGAAGAGTTGCACTATTGATTCCACTAACCTGAATAGAAGTCATGACTCCATTGGCAAGAACTGATAGTTTTCCAGCCACTGACTTTACTCCTTGTTTAAATTGAGCCATATCTGGTGCTGAAGGCAAGACATTTGAGAGCTGGTAGTTCCCTAGATGGAGAATAAGACAAACTTTATTTTAAAAGTGCTCTACCAAAATGTTTTCACAGATCAATTAGCATTTAAAAGATGTTACTACAGAGAAGCATGTGTAAGAACATTGGAGTGAACAAGATGCAGCATGATTTCAGTATAAGTATTCATGACAAACAAATCTAATTTTCTTGATAGGATGATCTTATTTGATGACAAAGTTTGAATATCTTTGTAATATAGCAGAGGGGGAGAATCAATGGAATGCTAGGGTACACAGGAAGAGATATAATTGGAATGAAAGGGAGATGCTGATAATTTTCTACAATTCTTTGCTGAGAACTTATATGGAGAACTGCATTCAGTTTGGTGCTGGATTCTTCAGAAAGTAAAGTAGAGTCAGATATGGGAATATCTGCATGACAAATATAAAGGAATAGCTGCAGGTTTAATGCTTGCACTGAAAAATTAAGAACAGTCTAAGGCTGCGGTGTTTGGCTCTGGTGACAGATGGGGAGAGAGCGAGCAAAAAAGGTATCATGGTTTCACCTGTTATACAGTCTTCTCGTGCAGTCAGCCTGCTGCGCAATCTTCCCTCCTTTAAGAGTCCTCTGCAAGCCTTGTTCACTACCTTGCCAGTTGCCTCCTTGCTCATTACACTACACTCAAACCTCAGCCCTTTTTAACCCAGCCTGTCCAGTACCTTACTGCCTTCTTTATTGAGTCACTTCGGCTCCCTGACCTGGCGATTCACTTTGGTTTTTAAGAACATAAGAACATGCCATATTGGGTCAGACAAGGGTCCATCAAGCCCAGCATCCTGTTTCCAACAGTGGCCAATCCAGGCCATAAGAATCTGGCAAATACCCAAAAACTAAGTCTATTCCATGTTACCATTGCTAATGGCAGTGGCTGTTCTCTAAGTGAACTTAATAGCAGGTAATGGACTTCTCCTCCAAGAACTTATCCAATCCTTTTTTAAACACAGCTATACTAACTGCACTAACCACATCCTCTGGCAACAAATTCCAGAGTTTAATTGTGCGTTGAGTAAAAAAGAACTTTCTCCGATTAGTTTTAAATGTGCCCCATGCTAACTTCATGGAGTGCCCCCTAGTCTTTCTATTATCCGAAAGAGTAAATAACCGATTCACATCTACCAGTTCTAGACCTCTCATAATTTTAACATCTCTATCATATCCCCCCTCAGCCGTCTCTTCTCCAAGCTGAAAAGTCCTAACTCTTTAGTCTTTCCTCATAGGGGAGCTGTTCCATTCCCCTTATCATTTGGTAGCCCTTCTCTGTACCTTCTCCATCGCAATTATATCTTTTTTGAGATGCGGCGACCAGAATTGTACACAATATTCAAGGTGCAGTCTTACCATGGAGCGATACAGAGGCATTATGACATTTTCCATTTTATTCACCATTCCCTTTCTAATAATTCCCAACATTCTATTTGCTTTTTTGACTGCCGCAGCACACTGACCGACGATTTCAATGTGTTATTCACTATGACGCCTAGATCTCTTGCTTGGGTTGTAGCACCTAATATGGAACCTAACATTGTGTAATTATAGCATGAGTTTATTTTTACCTATATGCATCACCTTGCACTTATCCACATTAAATTTCATCTGCCATTTGGATGCCCAATTTTCCAATCTCACAAGGTCTTCCTGCAATTTATCACAATCTGCTTGTGATTTAACCACTCTGAACAATTTTGTGTCATCTGCAAATTTGATTATCTCACTCGTATTTCTTTCCAGATCATTTATAAATATATTGAAAAGTAAGGGTCCCAATACAGATCCCTGAGGCACTCCACTGTCCACTCCCCTTCCACTGAGAAAATTGTCCATTTAATCCTACTCTGTTTCCTGTCTTTTAGCCAGTTTGCAATCCACGAAAGGACATTGCCAACTATCCCATGATTTTTTACTTTTCCTAGAAGCTTCTCATGAGTAACTGTCAAATGCCTTCTGAAAATCCAAGTATACTACATCTACAGGTTCACCTTCATCCACACTTACCTCACTATTCTGCTTTGCTTAGCCTTGTGGCCTCCAGGCCTTCTGCCTTGCAGCCTCTCTTGGCTTCTTGCCTCACTCTGGGCCCTTTCATGCCTTCAGGCCTTGCTCTGTGGCCTCCCTGCCATGCTCTGTATCCTCCAGAGCTTTCCTGTTTTACCTTGTAGCTTCTGAGCCTATTAAGATTACCTTGCAAGTCTTGCACCCTGTTGGGCTTCCTTGCTCCCTGGCCAGTTTTTGCCCTGCCCTGCCCAGTCCTGTCCCTTGTCTATTTCCCAGGTCTTGCCCCTTGTCCTTGCCTGAGTTCCAGCCCCAGCCTGTGCTTTGTACCCAGTCCCTAACTTATGCTCTGTATCCAGTTCCTGCTCCCAATCAGCCCTCAGCCAGTAACTGTATACAGCTTCGAGCCTGTACCTGTCCTGCCTCCTCTAGTCTGTGCCTGATCTCAGCAACCAGCCAGTATTCAGCTTCCAGTCTGTGCCCTGATGTTCTACCAGCCCCCAGAACTCAACCTGTGGGACAGAGGGTTGATTAGGCAGATCATCAGTTCCAGTCCTGTAGAGCAAATTCCACAGGAATGGAAACTAGACCTGTCTCAGCTAATGAGGGGCTATGAGGATCATAGTCCCTATGTACTCATGAAGCTTCAAGAGAATCTTCATCACTAGAGGAATCATAGGATACACGTACAGAGGACCCTTGCCCCAATGGTGGGCAAAGATGTCAGAGGCTGGTTTGCCGTCTGACCTGTACAGGGAGCAGAACTGAATTACTTTCCTGCTGCAGGGGGATGTGAGGCGGAAGATCCGGTTTGCCACCCCCTGGTCCAGAGACCACTTGTGGGGGTCTGAAGGCATGACACAGTCTATCCGCTATCATGTTCTCCGTTCCGACCAGATACATGGCCCTGAGTACTATCCCATGGGACAGGCCCCAGGACCAGATCTGGACCACTTCCTGACACAGGAGGTACGACCCTGTGCCTCCCCGCTTGTTCATATGCCACATTGCAACTTGGTTGTCTGACTGGATCAGGACAATTTTGTTCGACAGCCGATCTCTGAAAGTCTACAGCGTACCTGATTGCCTGGAGCTCCAGGAAGTTGATTTGACACTGTGCTTCCTGGGCGGACCATAGGCCCTGGGCGCAGAGCCACTCTACATGAGCTCCCCACCCAGGGTGGGCGCATCCGTGGTAAGGACAATTTGGGTAGGGATATTTTGGAAAAATATTCCCCATTCCAAATCTGAGAGAATTCGCCACCAGGACAAAGAGTCCTGGAGAGACTGACTCGGTTACGAGCTTGGAGGCTCTACGTGGCTGGTGCCACTGCGACCTCAGGGTCCATTGAGGTACGTGCATGCCAAGGGAGTAACATGGATGGTTGAGGCCATGTGGACCAACAGCCTCAACATGTGCCGAGCTGAAACCTGCTGGTTCTGTTGAATCACTGTCACTATGGATGCCAAGTTGACCGCCCTGGATCACGGCAGGAAGGCTCTTGCCAGAACCGTGTCTAGCAGGCTCCTATGAAGTCCAATCAAGATGATGGGCTGAGATGGGACTTTGGATAGTTGATGACAAACCCTAGTGATGCCAACACCCAGATGGTCAAATGCATGGACCGAATGGTCCCTGCCTGAGAAGCACTCTTGATCAGCCAATCGTCCTAGTAAGGGAAAAATGCACTCCCAGCCTGCAGAGTATCCACGTTTCAGCAAGCGAGCCCTTTCAAGGGCCATACCATAAGACAAAAAAAGAGTTGGATCTTCGTGAAGGACAGGTCCCTGCTGTATCAGGTTCCTGTGAGCTGAAGTCAAAGAGGCGAATCCACCAGGAGCCTCTGCAGATTTGCATAGAACGGTCTCCTGGGCCAATCTGGAGCGACCAAGAGCACCAGCCATCTGTGGTTTTCGATTTTCTAATCAATCTGCCCAACATGGGTCATGGAGGAAAGGCACAGAGCATCTTGACTTCAGCCACACCTGCACTAGTGCATCGATCCCCAATGACAGATCTCTTCTGCAGCTGAAAAATCATAACTGTGACACTGTGCAAAGTCGCCAACAGGTCCAGGTCACCCCAGCAATCCCGAATCTGCCAAAACGCCTCGTCTGACAACGCTCACTATCCTGTGTCCAAACTCTCCTTGCTGAGAAGTCTTTTCTTATGTCACCTTTGCCTGCAATATGCGAGGCTGAGATTATCTGGAGATGCATCTCTGCCCATTCCAGAAGTTGATCCATTTCCTGAGACATTTGGTTTCTCTTGCTTCCTACCTGCCAAGTGATGTAAGCCACAGTCGTTGCATTGTCCGACATTAATCAGACCGATTGGCCCTGCAGACTGTCGCCAAACTATAGACATGTCTACCACACCGCCCTGGCTTCCAGCCAATTGATGAGCCAGAGACTCTTCTACACTCCAGCGCCTTTGTGCCGTCAACTCCTGACAGTAAGCATCCCACCAAGGAGACTCGCATCGGTTGTCAGTACTAGCCAGTCTGGTGGAGATAGGGAGACACCCTTCCGGAGATAATCTGCCTGCAGCCACCACTGCAGTTGGGAGGAGACCTCCATCGGCAGGTGGAGCTGAATAGAATAATCTTGAGACTGTGGATTCCACCGAGACAGCAAGGAATGCTGCTGTCCTCACCCACTGTACCAGTGCCAGGGTTGCCACCATGAGACCAAGAACACTCGGGAGCAGTGTGTTCAACAACAGAGTTGAGGTAGCAACTTCTGAATTCAAGCTTCCGGCAGAACAACTTGCCCGCTTTTTGTCGAACCGAACTCCCAGGAATTCCAGCAGCTGAGTAGGTTGAAGGATGCTCTAGACTAGGTTCACCACCCAACTGAGCTCCTGCAGCAGGGAAATCACCTTGTGAGTCACCAGGCGGCTCTCTTCCAGCATCTTGGCGTGAAGCAGCCAGTCTTCCAAACACAGGGGTATTAGGATTCCATACTTTCTCAACTCTGCTGCAACTACCACCATTACCATGGAAAAGGTACTGGGAGCGGTGGCCATATCAAAGTCCAGTGCCCAAAACTGAAAGTGGCGTCCCAGAATTGCGAACTGCAGAAATTGGTGATGCTCTAGTTGGATGGGAATGTGGAGATATGACTTGGACAGATCCAGAGAGATCAGAAACACCCCCAACTGCACGGCCATTATCACCGAGCGCAAAGTTTCCATGCAAAAATTCTTCATTCATAGACCGTTGATGCCTTTGAGAACCAGGATGGTAAGAAACAAGCTTTCCTCCTTTGACACACTGAAATAACTGGAATATTGCCCCATATTTTCTTGAGATGGGGGGCACTGGGACCATAGCCCTCAGATTGAGGAACCTTGCCAATGTACCTTCCACTGCCTGCATCTTCTACAGAGAATGGCAGGGAGTTGCCAAGAACACATCCCGAGGAATACTGCGAAATTCCATCGCATATCCTTCTTGCATCACTGATCCGATGAGATTTTGACCCACCACTGATAAGCGAGAGAATCCCTATTCTCCTGTTCCCGGGGGTGGGTCGGCAAACCTTCATTGGGAGGTACATGAGGGTCCACCACCCAAGCTTGAGCCTCGTCTGGGTTGTCACTCATGAAAGGACTAAGCCCTACCAAAGGGCTGAGTCCTCTGAAAGGTTGTTCATCTACAGGGTCACAAATGCCTGGATCCTCCAGCATGACCTATCATGATAAGGGAGTGCTGCGCTTGTCTCTTATCCTCCAGCAAACGAGGAACTGGAGATTCGCCCCACTTACTGGCCAGTTTCTCCAACTCACTGTCAAACATGAGTGAGCTGTTAAAAGACAATTTGGTGAGATTAACATCATAAGAAACTGCCTTGCTGGGTCAGACCAAGGGTCCACCAAACCCAGCATCCTGTTTCCAACAAAGGCCAAACCAGGCCACAATAACTTGGCAAGTACCCAAACAACAAGAAGATCCCATGCTATTGATGCTAGTAATAACAGAGGTCGCATTGGCCAACCAAATGCTCTAACATAACTAGCGCCTGGCTGCCACAATCAAAGTCACCCCTCTGGATAAGTTGCAGACTAAAGCACAGACCACATTAGCCAAAAAGGCAGCAGCTGGTTCCATAACAGAGCTAGGATTTATACCAGAGTCATCAACCTCCTGGTAGAGAAGCAAACAAGAGCGAGCCACCAAGGAACAACGTGAAACAATCTTCAAGAGCACTGCCACAGCTTCAAATGCCTGCTGAAGGATAGTCTCAATTTTGCTATCATGAGCATCCTTTGAAGGTGTCTCTCGCTTGGAGACTGCACACACAAGTGCATCTACCTCTGGAAAACAGAAGTGCTCTCCCACCACTGGATCCAGAGGGTATAGACCTTTCAAATCTGACCCCCTTGGAAATCACCTCTGGGGCACTGTTCTCAAGCTCAATCAATTCTTGAATGGCTTCCATCAGGGGGAAAAAACCAAGAGGCTTTATGCAAGGAAACCAAAATAGGATTTCTCCTTGGCTCAGAAACTGAATCTGCCCAGGAACTCCAAGCATTGTCAAGGACTGGGAAATCAGAGCTGGCAGTTCATTTCTATGAAAGAACTCTGAGAATGGGCAGGAAAAGGAAACCCTGCACAGTAAAACCTCCAGCTAAGTCTCTGTGGTTTTTTTTTTTAAACTTACCGGAGCTCAGTTTTAGCATTTTTTTTTATATACTATTTATAGCCCCTGAAGCAGGCCCTATATATGGGCGAAACTCGGCCCGAGTCGGCAGTCTTTTATGTGATTAATAAAATCCGCTTCAACTGACATCATTCAACCTCTGGTTTCTCGCGTTCTGTTATATTGGAGCGACTTCCGCATTGCTTTTTGGGACCATCCCTTGAAGTAAGAGGAAATAACTTCAATAAAGACAGTTCAATTTACACTTATGAAGGAGAGATATAGTCTTCATAAAGGAGTGGAATTTATTAAAATCAGACTGCATCATCTTAATCTTCAATTTAATTTTCTTAGGGTGGCCAAGGCAATTCCCAGGGTTTCCCTAAGTTGATACTTCCTTGAGACATCCTTTAGAAACGGATTCCTTTGGAAACTATTCCCTCTCTGAATAAAGTCCATTTTCTGCCATCAGGAAGTCAGCAAAACCAAGCAGAGACGTAACTGTTTCAGCCTTCCTAGGAACTTTCAATTACAAAGTTTCTTTAAGAACCAATTTATTAGTATCTTTCTTCTCAGAATCTGATCTCAGCTTTGTTAAGAACATAAGAAATTGCCATGCTGGGTCAGACCAATGGTCCATCAAGCCCAGCATCCTGTTTCCAACAGAGGCCAAACCAGGCCACAAGAACCTGGCAATTACCCAAACACTAAGATCATCCCATACTACTGATGCAATTAATAGCAGTGGTTATTCCCTAAGTAAACTTGATTAATAGCAGTTAATGGACTTCTCCTCCAAGAACTTATCCAAACCTTTTTTGAACCCAGCTGCACTAAATGCACAAACCACATCCTTTGGCAACAAATTCCAGAGCTTTATTGTGCGTTGAGTGAAAAATTTTTCTCCGATTAGTCTTAAATGTGCTACTTGCTAACTTCATGGAATGACCCTAGTCCTTCTATTATTCGAAAGTGTAAATAACAGATTCACATCTAGTCGTTCAATACCTCTCATGATCTTAAAGACCACTATCATATCCCCCCTCAGCCGTCTCTTCTCCAAGCTGAACAGCCCTAACCTCTTCAGCCTTTCCTCATAGGGGAGCTGTCCATCCTCTTTTATCATTTTGGTTGCCCTTCTCTGTACCTTCTCCATCGCAACTCTCTCTTTTTGAGATGCGGCGACCAGAATTGTACACAGAATTCAACATGCGGTCTCACCATGGAGCGATATAGAGGCATTATGACATTTTCCGTTTTATTAACCATTCCCTTCCTATTAATCCCTAACATTCTGTTTGCTTTTTTGACTGCTGCAGCACACTGAGCCGATGATTTTAAAGTATTATCCACTATGATGCCTAGATCTTTTTCCTGGGTGGTAGCTCCTAATATGGAACCTAACATCATGTAACTACAGCAAGGGTTATTTTTCCCTATATGCAACACCTTGCACTTGTCCACATTAAATTTCATCTGCCATTTGGATGCCCAATCTTTCAGTCTTGCAAGGTCCTCCTGTAATGTCTCACAATCCGCTTGTGATTTAACTACTCTGAATAATTTTGTATCATCCGCAAATTTGATAACCTCACTCGTCGTATTCCTTTCCAGATCATTTATATATATATTGAAAAGCACCGGTCCCAATACAGATCCCTGAGGTACTCCACTGTTTACCCTTTTCCACTGAGAAAATTGACCATTTAATCCTACTCTGTTTCCTGTCTTTTTACCAATTTGTAATCCACGAAAGGACATCGCCTCCTATCCCATGACTTTTTAGTTTTCGTAGAAGCCTCTCATGAGGGACTTTGTCAAACGCCTTCTGAAAATCCAAATACATCTACCGGTTCACCTTTATCCACATGTTTATTAACCACATGTTATGAAGAGTTTCTTTAAAAATGTAAATGTTCAATTGATGGGGGCTTGTGTTCAGATTTTTCCTGACCTTTCAAATGTTACTCAAGAGAGAAGAAAGGGCTTTATAGCATTATGTCAGGAAGTTTTGGCATTAGGAGTAATTTTCCTATTAAGATATCCATGTAATTGCTATATTAAATTGCATGGTGAAAGTTATTTTTTTGTCCTTGAACAGCTCCAAGTAATTGTAAATGATAGGACAGCTATTTTGGCTTCCATCCCCTAGCTCAGTCAGTCAAACAGAAGTCAATTTTATTGTCGCAGGATTTGTTATAACAGCTTTTATTATTGTTTAATATTTCTCCTTTTTTGTGCTGCTCCTATTTTCTTATATTGATTTGTGGACTTATTGAGTTAATGTGTTCTTTCACGTATTTAATTTGCTTTATATTGTTTATTACTTTCATGTTTCTGTGCAGAGTGTTCTTTGTAAATTTGAAAGAATGTAATACATATGAAGTTAAAAAAAAACCTCTCTCCTAGAAGAGCTCTGCCAAACACATAATTATCTCCACTGCAGGAAGTAGGTGGAAGTCTCGCTTTTCAGTCAAGCAATGGCTGATACCATTGATTGGCTGGCTTCCACTCTCTCCCTGGCACTGAGTACTTCTAAGCTGCTATAACATGTTTTATTTACTGAGGAGTTTGTATATTTATTCAAGTGAAAACCTTTACCATCTAGCTATTCAAGATTTTAGACCTATGTTATGCTGCTGCACCTAGCTGTTGTGTTGATTTAAGCTGTTGTACCACATTGTAGGTGAATTTCTTATTCAAAAAGGTAATAAATACTACTTATTATTAATATATTTAAAATGATAGTGTGAGACTTCAAATGAAAATACTTTAGTGAAAGATAAAAGGGGTGGAGGAGAGATGGGACTGCTATGTTTCCAAGTTTATTACAATGCCACTATTTTTTTACCCAAACTTTATTGAGCTTTTATAAACCACAGAATAGAGCAAACTACATCCATTAATGCCATCAGTATCAAGGCATTTAAATTATCTCACGGTAAGGCAGAAAATAAGGGAAAGATGCACAAATATTTGTTCCCTCTTATTATAAATGGACAGCAAAATGCTTATATCTGTTATGCGCCCTGTCCGTGCTCGCCCGCGCACGGACCTGCTCACCTTGCTAGCTCCTCTGCAGGTCACGGGTCAGCCTCCCCAGTGGCAGCCGTGAGCACCCTCCAGGCCTGGGTGTCCCGCGGCGGAGGTCGTCGGGCCTTCCACTGCGCACCAGTCTAAGAGAAAATCATCTTTATGCCAAGTTAGAAAAGTGCCTCTGAGCGAAATTGTTTACCCTTCCTAGGGTACCTCATATCCGATAGAGGGTTCTCCATGGATCCAGATGAAGTCCAGGGGATCAGAGCCTGGCCCCAGCCAGTAGGCCTACGGGCCTTAAGTTTCCTTGGCTTTACTAGCTATTACAGGAGCTTCATTGCTAATTATTCTACCCTAGCTGCTCTGCTTACTGCCATGACCAAGAAAGGGGCTAACACTCGTGTGTGGACTCCCAAAACATAAGCCGCCTTTCGGATGCTAAAAGAAGCATTCTGTTCTGGTCCCTGTCTTCAGCACCCAGACCCAAGATGCCCATTCGTCGCAGAAGTCGATGTCTCTGCAATTGGAGCAGGGGCTGTCTTAAGTCAGTTTTCTCCAAAGGGTAAATTGATACCTTGTTCATTCTATTCACACAAGTTCTCCCCTACAGAGCAGCACTACACCGTTGGTGACTGAGAACTTCTAGCTGTCAAACTGGCGCTCCAAGAGTGGCGCCCCTGGTTGGAAGGGGCGCAACATAAATTTACCATTTTCACCGACCATAAGAATCTTGAGTACCTTAAAGAAACTCAACTCTTGAACCCTAGACAAGCCCGCTGGGTGCTCTTCTTTGAACGGTTCAATTTCGAACTACGTTATCGCCCGGCTTCCAAGAACCTCCGTGTTGATACACTATCAAGATCCTTCGAACCAGAAGATGCTCCTGATGTTCCCAGACACATCATAGATCCTGCCTGCGTATCCCCTGCCATGACCACTACAGTTCCAGTTGGGAAAACTGTCGTTCCACGTAAGTTATGTGAACTAGTTCTGAAATGGGCTCATGATTCCAAGTTGGCAGGATACCCAGATCGTACTAGGACCCTAGAGATGTTGTGAAGATATTACTGGTGGCCCAATATGGTGCAAGACTCTCGTAACTATGTAGATTCATGAAGTCTGTGCCCAACATAAGTCACCTACCGGATGGCCTTGGGGCCTACTCCAACCGCTTCCAGCGCCTACCGAGCCATGGTCCAGCATCTCAACGGACTTCATCACAGACCTGCCTCCATCCCAGAACAATACCATAATCTGGGTCATCATCGACCGTTTTTCGAAAACGGGTCACTTCATTCCCCTGCTGGGCCTTCCATCGGCCCCAAAATTAGCCAAGTTGCTTCTAAAACACATCTTCCATGTCCATGGACTCCCAAAGGAAATCATATCCGACCGAGGACTGCAGTTTGCCGCCAGGTACTGGCACTCTCTATGCAAAAAGTTCAACATTGCCCTGAATTTCACTTCGGCCTATCACCCACAGGCCAATGGTCAAACTGAAAGGATCAACCGGACCTTGAAAACATTTCTTCATTCCTACGTGAATGACCAGCAGGACAACTGGTCCGATCTGTTACCCTGGGCTGAGTTGTCACATAATACCCACGTCACTGCTGCCACCGATGTATCACCGTACTCCATGGTATTCGGGCAACAACCTCTGTTGCCACTTCCAGTTCCTCTCACCATTTCCTTCTCCAGCTGCGCAATTCATGGCCCACACCATTCGCCAGGTGTGGAATCAAGTCAAAGAACGCCTTACTCAGGCCACTGAGCGCTCCAAGCGCACATCTGATGCTCCACTCTTTCCGTCCTGGTCATAAGGTGTGGTTAAGCACCCGACACATAAGATTGAGATTCCCTTCTCACGCCTGGCTCCCAAGTTCATCGGCCCATTTCCAGTCCTCCGAAGAGTGGGAGCAATGTCTTATCAACTTCAACTACCTTGTGCCATGGCATGCATAACACATTCCATGTCTCCCTTTTGAAGCCATTGGTCCTCCATTCCACAGGACTTATCCTGAAAAGCCACGGCTGCGTAGAGGGAGGCCTGGGGGGTACTGTTGGCCATGCCCCTACGCATGTGGACCACCCGGCCTCTTGTAGGGCCGGGGCGGGTCCTAGCCCTGCGGTGTGCCCTGATTGAACGTACTACATAAGGAAGTTCCTGCCTGCACTTCCTTGCCTTGGCAATCGGGTTGGCACTGGAGGTGTACTAGTTTGCCTCCGCGTTCACAGTCTTGTTCTAGTGTCCTACTGTTCCAGCGTCCTTCTGTTCCAGCGTGTCTGTCCTGTCTCCGCAGGTAGTATCTTCGGACTGACCTCTGCCTGCTCCTTGACCATTCTGCTTGCTGCCTGGATCTTGACCTCTGCCTGCCTTGTGACCTCGTCTGACCTCTGGAATCTTACTCGTGCTTCGTTGACTATTCTTGGACTGATTCCTGGTATCTGATCCCTGCTTCGTTGACTACTCCTCGGACTGTTCCTCGGAATCTGACCCCGGCTACCACTGACCACGTCTCCTGATTCTGGCTTTGTCCCTTGCCTCGTCATCGCCTATGCTGTACTGGCCTTCCTTATTCCTCCAGTTCTACAGCCTAGTGACCGACTGCGCTCCCTTGCTGCTCATGGGCATGCCTCTCTACTACCTTTCCGCAAGACCCCGAGAGGCCCACTTAAGTCCAAGCGGCCCTGGTCCCTATGGGCTCCACCCGGGGGGACTGCGGGCTTCCAGTGGTGAAGCTCATCCTGGTAGGGACCAGGAAGCACCTGCCCCCTAGGGGCAGGTGCTTCCTGATCCCTACCAGGGAGCCATTCTACACTGCCCCAGGACCAGGGTCCACCTCCAAGCACAACAATATCTACATATACAAATCTGTTCCATATCAAAACAGGTAACATTAACTCTATACATTTTTCACCTCTATAAATAATTGTAACCTTGTTTTAAATTTTAAATCATATTTACAAAATAAACATGATATCCAAGAAAAAAAAAAAAAAAGAGGTAAAACATTCCTTACATTACAATTTATAATGTAAAACACACAAAATCCTTACAGTTCCCATCTAGAAGCCACTAAAAAAAAAAAAAAAATTGAAACAGATTAAACCATCCCTCCTACCCTTACCTAATATCTCTCTTCAAGCTGTTTTATCTAAAATAAAGGTTTCTAAATGCCTATCAGGATTCAAGAACTCTTCCAGTTTGGTACTCATGTTCCCATGTAGTGATGAGCTAGGGTGCAGTACATGGGGAAGAGGAATAGCCTAGTGGTTCTATAACCACTACAAACCAGGAGACCAGAGTTCAAGTCCTGCTGTCGCTCCTTGTGACCTTACCCTCCATTGCCTCAGGTACAAAACTTAGAGTGTAAGCCCTCTGGGGATAGGGAAATACCTGCTCCTGCGGGCCGGCGTCATCGGGGACAGCTGCGGCCGGCCCTGATGACGTCGGCTCAAATACTTAAGGTGCGAGCCGCACCACAGCCAGCCTCTTTCACCTCTCCCCTGGGACCAACAGTGAGGCACAGCTGTGGCGCGACTTGGATCACAACCACATGACTAAATTGTTCACGGAGGCAGCGATTTCATCGAGAACAGAAGAATAAAAATAATTAAAAAAAAAAAATTCTGGCGGACCGCAGCCTACGACCCGGGAGCAGCCAAGAGGGCCGGCAGCCATGTGGGCTCAAAAAACAGAGTTCACACAGCAGCAAATTTAAAAAAATAAAATACAATTTTTCATATACATTTAAAAGAACTGCGGCACCCAGCAAGAGAAGAAAAAGAAAGCACCAGGGTGCAGGGAGGCCTTCTGTGCCAGGCAGCCGCCCCCACCCAGGAGTGAAAGGGGAAGGCATCAAGCACGAGAGAACAAGATCAGCGGCACAGTGAGTACTCAATGGGAAGGGGACCAAGAACCCGCTACATGGGGCAGAGAGGCACCTCTACTCAGGGCACGTAGAGCCGAAGGGGAATGAGGACGGCTGGAGGGGAGAGGTCGTGGAAGGGACCCCCCGCAACGCAGTACCGAGAGTACAAACGGGCGGAACGAGGATTGTGGTGCGCTGAGGACACGGGTCCCACAACGAAACAGGGGGCGGTGTACGACGGCAGCGAACCTAAAGAATAACACCGCTGGTGCAAACACAGGCACGGGAGACCAGACACAGACTATGGGTTTCCCTTATTTACCGGGGTTCCCTCCTCCTTGGGCCTGCGGACCTTGGATGCAGCCAGCCAGCACCAACGGCAGTAGCAGCAACCCGGGACCTAACACATTCCCGCAATGGTCACAAACGGCCTATGCTGGGGGATGCCATTCCCAGTATATCCAAGGGGATATTGGCCGGGACAGCAGGGCATGCGGAACAACCAAGAGGACCAAGGGAAGACTAGGAGAATTCACCGGCAGCTGGGTGCAGTGGGTGTGCTGGACGCACGGCAAGAAGAAGAAATAGTAGTAACACTGCGGCCAAGAGTCAGTCCGAAGGAGAGAACCAATTCAGCAAGACAACCGGGGCAACGACAGATAGCGACGGAGAGGACATGATACTACCAGAGGTGCGTGCAGGGAACGCAGTCGCAGCAGAAGCTGGCTCGAGCAACAACTGGATGAGTTATCCAAGCCTACTGTTTCAATTCCACAGCCCCTCGCTAACACGGCGGTAGCGCATGCGTCAAAAAAGAAATGAAGCGGAAAGCGGAGGAGAAGGTACAGTTCAAGTTCCAGTGACAGTAGCTCATCTTCGGACTCCGATAGCACAGACGAGGACAGCTTAACCCAGGCACAGTCGGCACATGGAGAGGCGGCAGCAACCTAGACGCCGGCGAACAGCGTAACCCCTCTATGGTTAAGTGTGCAGAGGAAGCTGCGAAAAAGGATTGGAAAGAGAAAATACATCAACATCTTCCGACTTATGGAAGGAAGGAGAAGTTCAAGAAACAGAAAAAAGAAAAAAGGCAGAGATGCACTGCCAGAGGGCAGCAAGACCATACCGAGCAACATATGGACCTGGACCAGAGCATATTTCAGACTGATGAGTGTCATAACAAAAGACGATCCATCGCAATGCGGACCGATGCTTGGGTACACAGACACAATTTTGGAGGCGCAAAGAGCATATGAGGGCTGGGCGTGGCTAAATTATGACGAGCGCTTCCGGGACAAGATGGAGGAGACCGAAACAATGTCCTGGGGGACACACGATGTCGACTTATGGTTAAAACAAATGACAAACAGGGCTGCGGCACTCCCATTCCAAAATATGGCATTATCTCCCCTGGCGGTGGTACAAAGAAGGAGCCAAGCAAATACAGACTAATCCAAAACCTATCGTTCCCACCGGGGCTCTCTGTCAACGACCACTTGCCACAGGAAGAATGTTCCATACAATATGCCTCATTTGACAGTGCGATCACTCTTCTTCAGAGGTGTGGAGAGTCTTCAGTCATGGCAAAAACTGACATCGAATCGGCATTTCGGCTGCTGCCAGTCCACCCATCTAGTTTTCCATTGCTGGGCTTCAAGTTTTGTGGGATGTTTTACTTTGACAAGTGCATGCCCATGGGATGCTCCATGTCCTGCGCCTATTTCGAGGCGTTCAGTTCATTTTTGCATTGAGTGATGGCAGAAAGGGCCCAGTTAGACAATATAATACACTACTTAGACGACTTCCTGTTTGTCGGCCTGGCTGGAACAAAGATGGCGGCTCGCCTGTTACAGACCTTTCAGGAGGTGGCGGAGGAATTTGGAGTTCCGTCTTCTCTTGTGCAAGCGGAGGGCCAACCACCACAATGTGCTTCCTCGGCATTGAGTTGGATTCTAAGAGGATGATATCCAGACTCCCAATGGACAAACTCCAAAAATTGCGTGACCTACTCGACAGGGCATCCAAGGCGAAGAAGATGACACTCCGGGAGGTGCAGACAATGTTGGGAGCATTTAACTTTGCCTGCCGAGTAATCCCTATGGGCAGAACCTTCCTGTGCAGACTAGCCGTGGCGACAGCAGGAGTCCGACACCTGCACCATTCCATCAGGATATCACAACCTATACGCGAGGATCTGGCGATATGGGCCTTATTCCTGAGCAGTTACAACAGCATATCGGTCTGGCAGGAGCCCCCGGTCTCAAGCCGTGACTTGGACATTCATTCAGATGCTTCTGGGGAATGGGGATTCGGCGTGTACTGTCAGGGTGCGTGGGCCGCCACGCAATGGCCGGCCGCATGGGTGGATGAAGGAATAACAGCAAATATAACATTCCTGGAGCTTTTCCCCATATGGGTGGCATTGATAATCTGGGGGGAGCGCTTGCAGAACAAACACATCATATTCTGGTGTGACAACCAAGCCGTGGTTTCAGTCATCAACAGACAGTCAGCCAAATGACCATGGGTGGCAGACCTCTTTCGGCAAGTAGTCCTAAGTAGTTTGCGCATTAATACCACTGTAAAGGCGCGACATGTCCCAGGGTTTTATAATGGTGTGGCGGATTCACTATCTTGTGCTAAATGGTCTTTGTTCCGTAAACAGGTACCCGATTCCAATGAACTGGCAACTCCAGTACCGGAGCATGTATGGGCAATTGGTCGCCAACCGCGTTAAAACTTTTGCGACGATCTGTGGCTCCCATCACGTGGGATGCTTATTGCAGGGGATACCGAAGTGTGTGCTCCTTCCTGAGACAACATGGTTGGAAAAAAGGACCGGTGGCAGAGGAACAGATTGTGGCAAACATATCGTGGGCCAAGGATGCAGGACTGTCCAGGGGCATGGTAGTGAAGCAGCTAGCTGGGCTGGCATTTTTCATAGGAGCCCAAAGTTGGGGGGACCCTACCAAAGGATTTCTGACTCGAAAAATGTTGAAGGGTTGGGGAAGGAGATTAGGGGTCCAGAGGGATTGGCGGCATCCCATAACCCACAATTTATTAATATTAATATGGCATAGGTTGGGCGACGTATGCCATTCAACATTAGAGACAGTTATTTAGGTTAGCTTTTACACTAGCCTTCTTCGGCGCGCTATGCATTGGCGAGCTGGTGGCGACATCTAAGAAGGATGTTGGTCACATAGGAATGCTGGTGCGGAATGTCACGAAGCAGGGGGACATGTTAATGTTTATACCAAGGTCCAAAACAGATCAATCGGGGCGGGGAGCTACCATGACACTAAAATGATTGCACAGTCAGGTCACTTGTCCGTTGGCCAACTTAGAGAAATATCAAGCCATGCGACCTACAAAAGGGGATCATTTACTTATACATGCGGACTTGGCCCCCTTAACGCAATACCAGTTTTCAGCGATACTCAAGCAAACCTTAAAGGAGATAGGAGAGAATGCAGATAACTTTGGGACACACTCTTTCAGAATAGGAGCGGCCACTAGCACGGCGCCGGCAGGGTTCACAAAGGAGGCCATACAACAGATAGGGAGATGGTGCTCGGCTGCGGTAAATTCTTATGTCAGGCTGGATCGGGCCGGCGCATTACAACAGGTCGATTAATTTGCTTATTTTATTGCAGAATCGTGTTCTAGGTTGCTACAGGTGTGGATTGTGGGGCACTCATTTGTCCATTGGGCAGAACAGAGGGCACGGCAGTGCAGATAGGGCTCACATCTGGGCTTGGCACATTGGGGGGTGCGCATCACTTGGATGGGAAAGCGCAGAATGCGCTGGGAGCAGTTACTTCCCATACTATGGGTCAAGAGGGATTCATTGGCCAGACCGCACATCATAATAATACACCTGGGTGGGAACGATTTAGGGGCAATGTCATGCAGACAGCTGTTACGGCAGGTGAAGAGGGACCTACTGGAAATACGTTCAGGGTTCCCGGGAGTGCCTATTTGCTGGTCCAACACAAAATCACGCATTAAATTTGCAAAACAAAAGTTATGGGGGAGAGCCCGGAAGAAGTTAGACAGGTCGGAAGATGGTTGGTGTGCATGGGAGGCTGTCAGATACGGCACGCATGGGCCGATGAACAGTGCAAAGGTTTTTACTGGCAGGACAGGGTACACCTATTTGATATCGGGTATGACCTTTTCAATAACGAAATACAAGAGGCACTCGAAAGGATTAGATTATTAGACCTAGGTCAGCCACGAGGCTAACAAAAGGCAGGTTGTAAAAGGGGTGGAGAGATCACGCCCGGAGGTAGGGCCCCCTTGCTTGTAAACACAGCGGGGGGGTTGGAAGTGATGTCGCCTTGCTAGAATCGTGGCGGGCGGCAAAAGGGGGCGTGGTTCCAGTAGCGGTGAGACCGTAGGATTGGCCCGGGTGGGTGAACTGTTATAATGTTGAGTTCATATTAACTGTTATGTTAATAAAAGCTGCGGCCGATTAATATCAAGATTAATGTGTAACATGCAATTATTTCAGGGATGGAAAAGGGGGAGGATGCCGAAGGGAGCCGGTGAGGCGTCACGGCTCCCAGAGTCAAAGCCATGCTGACTTTGTTCTATTAAACCATGTCTTTCTATATGTTCTGTGATTTTGATCTTTAGAACACTTTCCACTATTTTTCCTGGCACTGAAGTCAGGCTATAACTGGTCTGTAGTTTCCCAGATCGCCCCTGGAGCCCTTTTTAAATATTGAGGTTACATTAGCCACCCTCCAGTCTTCAGGTACAATGGATGATTTTAATGATAGGTTACAAATTTTAACTAAGATCTGAAATTTCACTTTTGAGTTCCTTCAGAACCTGGGGTATATACATCCGGTCCAAATGATTTACTACTCTTCAGTTTGTCAATCAGGCCTACCACATCTTCTAGGTTTACCGTGATTTGGTTCAAGAAAACCTTCACAACAAGTATCTCCCCAACATCCTCTTCAGTAAACACCAAAGCAAAGACATTGTTTAATCTTTCCACGATAGCCTTATCTTCTCTAAGAGCCCCTTTAACCCCTCGATCATCTAACGGTCCAACTGACTCCCTCACAGGCTTTCTGCTTCGGATATATTTTAAAAAGTTCTTACTGTGAGTTTTTGCCTCTATGGCCAACTTCTTTTCAAATTCTCTCTTAGATTGTCTTATCAGTGTCTTACATTTAGCTTGCTAGCGCTTATGCTTTATCCTGTTTTCTTCTTTAGGATCCTTCTTCTAATTTTTGAATGAAGATCTTTTGGCTAAAATAGCCTCTTTCACCTGCAGAGTTCAGCGATGGGAAGAGGAAATAGAAGAGGAACAGAGAATAGATAAGGGGAAACTGGGAACAGAGCACGCTAGGGAAATGCAGAGCATAGAGCAGACAGAGGAGTAATAAACCAATCCACTGAGAGTACTGAGAGGAGAGGATCAGCTTGCTGGTGGCTGAAAGGAATCAGTAAGTTTTTGCTTGGGACATTGTCTTTTTTAAAAGTATTGAGGCAAAGTTAACTATTTGGTAATATTATTTAGTGTGTTTGCGTTTTAGTGTGTTTGTGCTTTTAATACTCAGTAAGACAGCGAATAAACAGAAGTTAGACTGTATTTTTAAATAGTCAGTCAGTAAGGCAGCTAGTAAGCAGAAGGTAGAGTGTTTGTATATTAAAAAAAAAAAAAAAAGTAGCCAGAAGCTAGAAATAAGCTAGGTGCAGCGTATACCTAAGTAAAAAGGTTGAAAAGTGCAGTTCAGTTACTCACCTTGGAAAGGTGTTGAGGTAGTGGGATTTGGTTTGATTAGGTACCAATATTTGTTAATCAAGAGAGCAGTGAGTCACTCTGGCTGACTAACTTAAGTTAGACTGTTTCTATTTCCCAACCCTCCCACCCACCCCCTAGCTCATCCTTTAATTTATAGGCAGGTGCCACTTTAAAAACAAAAAAAAAAACAAAAAAAACCCAAACAGTTCTTTGAACTTCACTTCACAATTTACCCACACCTGACTGAGAGTTTGATCATTCCCCTGTAGGCCAGTACTAGACATATAGTGAATTCACTTATACATTTAAAGGACATTAATTAGACACATTCCAACTCCCACAGCAACCTAAAACCTAAGTAGGAACTGAACAAATTTATGAAGGCAGCAGTCCAGCAACAAGAGGGGGCTTCCCAGTCTTTTGCATCGAGTGTCACATGTATGATTTTTTACCCGCCGGTGAGAAATTGTACATATGCAAGCGATGCAAAGAGCTCCTGGCACTCAGAGAATGAGTGCGATCTTTAGAGGATCGAGTGGCAGACCTGGAGTAGCTGAGGCAGACAGAGAAGTATATAGATGAGACCTTCAGGGACATAGTAGCCAAGTCCCAACTTCAGACTGGCAGCCCTGGTGCTGCCTTGAAGGAAGGTGGTCTCATGATTGGAAAGCATCAACCTGGTGCAGCAGGAAAGGATCCTGTAGCAAGGACTTGCTCTCCAGGTGATGCATTGTCCTTTCGCACCGAGGATATCTCCCCAAGGCCTACTGCACAGGAGGGAAGGGTTAGATCGGCCATCATAGTTGATTAGATTATTAGGAATGTAGAAAGCTGGGTGGCTGCTGGGCGTGAGAACCACGTAGTAATATGCCTACCTGGTGCAAAGGTGGAGGACCTAACGCGTCACCTAGATGGTACATGTGGGCACCAACGACATAGGAAAATGTGGGAGGGACGTTCTGGAAGCTAAATTTAGGCTCTTAGGTAGAAAACTTAAATACAGAACCTCCAGGGTAGCATTCTCTGAAATGCTCCCTGTTCCACACGCAGGTCACCAGAGGCAGGCAGAGCTCGATGGTGCAAGGAAAAGGGATTCAGTTTTGTTAGGAACTGGGGAACCTTTTGGGGAAGGGGGAGTCTCTTCCGAAGGGATGGGCTCCACCTTAACCAGGGTGGAACCAGACTGCTGGCACTAACCTTTAAAAAGGAGATAGAGCAGCTTTTAAACTAGAACAAAGGGGAAAGCAGATAGTCGCTCAGCAGCGCATGGTTCGGAGAGAGGTATCTTCAAAGGATACTAATGATGCATTAGAATTAGGGCATCCCGACACTGAGGTTCCAATAATAAAAAAAGTAGCCCAAGTGCCTGTAACTAAAAACTCACCCGAGCTAAAAAATTCTAACTTATCCCTATCAATTAAAAAGCAGAACGAAAATATAAACAAAAACAAACTTTGAAATGTTTGTATGCTAATGCCAGGAGTCTAAGTAGTAAGATGGGAGAATTAGAATGTATAGCAGTGAATGATGACATAGACTTAATTGGCATCTCAGAGACATGGTGGAAGGAGGACAACCAATGGGACGGTGCTATACCGGGGTACAAATTATACCTCAATGACAGAGAGGAGCACCCGGAAGGCGGTGTGGTGCTTTATGTCCGGGATGGCATAGAGTCCAACAGGATAAAATCCTGCATGAGACTAAATGCACAATTGAATCTTTATGGGTAGAAATCCCTTGGTGTTTCAGGGAAGACTTTAGTGATAGGAGTATACTACTGTCCACCTGGTCAAGATGGTGAGACTGTCAGTGAAATGCTAAGAGAAATTAGGGAAGCTAATCAAATTGGTAGTGTGGTAATAATGGGAGACTTCAATTACCCCAATACTGACTGGGTAAATGTATCATCGGTACATGCTAGAGATATAAAGTTCCTGGATGGAATAAAAGACATTTTTATGGAGCAACTGGTTCAGGAACTGACAAGACAGGGAGCAATTTTAGATCTAATTCTCAAGTGGAGCACAGGATTTGGTGAGAGAGGTAACGGTGGCAATAGTGATCATAATATGATCAAATTTGAACTGACGACTGGAAGGGGTACAGTAAGCAAATCCACGGCTCTTGTGCTAAACTTTCAAAAGGGAAACTTTGATAAAATGAGAAAAATTGTTAGAAAAAAACCCAAAAGGAGCAGCTACAAAGGTAAAAAGTGTACAAGAGGCATGGTCATTATTAAATACCATCCTAGAAGCACAGTCCAGATGTATTCCACACATTAAAAAAAGGTGGAAAGAAGGCAAAATTATTACTGGCATGGTTAAAAGGGGAGGTGAAAGAAGCTATTTTAGCCAAAAAAATCTTCATTCAAAAATTGGAAGAAGGATCCAACAGAAGAATACTTATACTTCACGCACATCCAGCATAGCTCTCTGCTTCCACGGCAGGGAAGAAAGTCTGATACTTCACTTTCAATGCATATTCAGCATAGCTCTCTGCTTCAACGGCAGGGAGTGAAGAAAACTGGATCTATATACAGACAACAACCAACAAGGACTGAATTACATAGTCTGGGTAAACAAATAAGCATGGGTGTAGCTTGCTTACTGTGGTGGTTACTACCCCTAACTAATTAAGCTAGATATTTCACTTAGATGCAGCTTCAACACTGCTCTCTACATTAATGGTGGGGGTGGAAGGGAAATAGAACCAAAAGGTTACTAAGAGCCACGAGTAACAGATAAGTATGAGAAAAAAAAAGTACGAAACTTGCTGGGCAGACTGGATGGGCCGTTTAGTCTTCTTCTGCCATCATTCCTATGTTTCTATGTAAGAAAATAGGATAATGCATAAGCATTGGCAAGTTAAATGTAAGACATTGATAAGACAGGCTAAGAATCACAGTGAACCTAGAAGATGTGGTAGGCCTGATTGACAAACTGAAGAGTAGTAAATCACCTGGACCGCATGGTATACACCCCAGAGTTCTGAAGGAACTAAAAAATGAAATTTCAGACCTATTAGTAAAAATTTGTAACCTATCATTAAAATCATCCATTGTACCTGAAGACTGGGGGATAGCTAATGTAACCCCAATATTTAAAAAGGGCTGCAGGGGCGATCCGGGAAACTACAGACCGGTTAGCCTGACTTCAGTGCCAGGAAAAATAGTGGAAAGTGTTCTAAACATCAAAATCACAGAACATATAGAAAGACATGGTTTAATGGAACAAAGTCAGCATGGCTTTACCCAAGGCAAGTCTTGCCTCACAAATCTGCTTCACTTTTTTGAAGGAGTTAATAAACATGTGGATAAAGGTGAACCGGTAGACGTAGTGTACTTGGATTTTCAGAAGGCGTTTGACAATGTTCCTCATGAGAGGCTTCTAGGAAAAGTAAAAAGTCATGGGATAGGTGGCGATGTCCTTTCGTGGATCACAAACTGGCTAAAAGACAGGAAACAGAGAGTAGGATTAAACGGACAATTTTCTCAGTGGAAGGGAGTGGGCAATGGAGTGCCTCAGGGATCTGTATTGGGACCCTTACTTTTCAATATATTTATAAATGATCTGGAAAGAAATATGACGAGTGAGGTAATCAAATTTGCAGATGATACAAAATTGTTCAGAGTAGTTTAATCACAAGCAGATTGTGATAAATTGCAGGAAGACCTTGTGAGACTGGAAATTTGGGCATCGAAATGGCAGATGAAATTTAATGTGAATAAGTGCAAGGTGATGCATACAGGGAAAAATAACCCATGCTATAGTTACACAATGTTAGGTTCCATATTAGGTGCTACCACCCAAGAAAGAGATCTAGGCGTCATAGTGGATAACACATTGAAATAGTCGGTTCAGTGTGCTACAGCAGTCAAAAAAGCAAACAGAATGTTGGGAATTATGAGGAAGGGAATGGTGAATAAAATTGAAAATGTCATATGCCTGTGTATCTCTCTCCATGGTGAGACCACACCTTGAATACTGTGTACAATTCTGGTCGCCGCATCTCAAAAAGATATAATTGTGATGGAGAAGGTACAGAGAAGGGCGACCAAAATGTTAAGGGGAATGGAACAGCTCCTCTATGAGGAAAGACTAACGAGGTTAGGACTTTTCAGTTTGGAGAAGAGACGGCTGAGAGGGGATATGATAGAGGTGATTAAAATCATGAGAGTTCTAGAACAGGTAGATGTGAATTGGTTATTTACTCTTTCGGATATTAGAAAGACTAGGGGGCACTCCATGAAGTTAGCATGTGGCACATTTAAAACTAATCGGAGAAAGTTCTTCTTCACTCAGTGCACAATTAAACTCTGGAATTTGTTGCCAGAGGATGTGGTTAGTACAATTAGTATAGTTGTGTTTAAAAAAAGGATTGGATAAGTTCTTGGAGGAGAAGTCCATTACCTGCTATTAATTAAGTTGACAGCCACTGCTATTACTAGCAACAGTAACATGGAATAGACTTAGTTTTTGGGTACTTGCCAGGTTCTTATGGCCTGGATTGGCCATTGTTGGAAAAAGGATGCTGGGCTTGATGGACCCTTGGTCTGACCCAGTATGGCATGTTCTTATGTTCTTAAACCTTCTGACCCCAAATATAAAAGTCAAAGAATGCCCATGGAGGAGGGCGAAAATTTAAAAAGTGCAGAAGTAAGGAGAAGAAAGGGAAAAGAGGGTAAGATGGTTGAGAGAGGAGGCGGCAGAAATTGGGAGAATGTGAGAGAAAGAGTGGAGGGTTGAAAACACGGTGGAAAGGCAAGGGGGCAGAGACTATGGTATGGATGAGCTGGGGTTGGAGAAAATAATAACTTATGGGATTTGAGTGTTTCCTTAATTTTTGTTTTCACTACATGAATCTTCCTTATATCTGCATTACCTGCCACATTCTGAACATATTAATATGTTTGCTAGTATCTTTGCTGGGGTGGGGGAACCTGTAATTTGTGTCGAATTCAGCATTCCTTGTCATTTTCAAAAGTTGGTCCTATGCTCAAAGTTTCTTTTGCTTCAAATTACCTCTAGGACAAACTTCTTTTCACATTCTTTCTTGGCCTGTCTTACTACTATTTTACATGTAATTTGCTAATACTTATGCTCTTGCTAATTTTCATTTGGGTCTGCTTTCCATTTTTTGAAAGATGGCCTTTTGGCTGAGCCTTTTGATGGCCTTTTGGTGAGCCTTTCACCTCACCATTAAACCATGTTGGCACTCCTTGGTCTTCCTTCTAAATAACATAAGAAATGCCATTCGGGGTGAGACCAAGCCCAATATCCTGCTTCCAACAGTGGCCAATCCAAGTCACATGTACCTGGCAAGTACCCAAACATTAGACAGATCACAAGCTACTGTTGCTTATTAATTACCGTAATAGCAGTATATGGATTTAACCTCTAGGAAATTATCCAAACCTTTTTTAAACCCAGTAACACTAACTTCTGAAACCACATCCCCTGGCAATGATTTCCAGAGTTTAACTATATGATGAGTGAAAAAGAATTTTCTTTGATTTGTTTTAAATGAGCTACTTGCTAATTTCATGGAGTGCCCCCTGGTCCTGAGAGAGTAAATAACCGATTTACATTAACTTGTTCATGATTTTGTAGACTTCTATCATATCCCCCCCCCCCCCTCAGTGATCTCTTCTCCAAACTGAAGAGCCATAACTTCTTTAGCATTTCCTCATAGGGCAGCTGTTTCATGCCCCATATTTTGGATGCCCTTCTCTGCACTTTCTCCAGTGCAGTTATATCCTTTTTAACATGCGGTAACCAGAATTGCACACAGTATTCAAGGTGTGGTCTCACCATGGAGCAATACAGAGGCATTATGACATCCTCTGTTTTATTTTCCATACCCTTCCTAATAATTCCTAACATTCTCAAATTCGGGCAGAAGAGAACACATCTCCCCCATCCTAAAATATCTACACTGGCTACCAATACGTTTCAGAATTCTACACAAGTCCCTCACAATTATCCACAAAACCATCCACAATCAAGCATCTCTTATTTATTTTATTTATTTAAGTTTTTTTATATACCAACATTCAAGACGGTAGTCCCATCATGCTGGTTCACAAGAAACAGGGGTGCAATTATAATAAACTTAACAATTTGAACAATCGTGCAGAAAAGCAGTTACATGTAACAAGGAAATAAATAACTTTGAGTAAGAAGGAAAATGAAGATCAGATAATTATATATATATAATAACATTGTAAGAGGTGGCTATTAATGCTATTACTAGCGAAGTGTGTTGATTGATGGGAGTTAAATACTGTTAGAGTTAGGAAAGGCCTGCGTGAACAGCCACGTCTTAAGTCTTTTCTTGAATGTTGAGATGCTGGGTTCCATTCTAAGATCCGGGGGAATGGAGTTCCATAAAGTTGGACCAGCTGTGGAGAAGGCCCGATCTCTAAGTGTAATGTGTCTGGTAGTTTTGGCTGGAGGAACTTGAAGTGATCCTTTGTAAGCATCTCTTGTCGGTCTTGTAGAGTTGTGTAATTGGAGGGGGATATGGAGATCAATTGGGACTAATTGATGGATGATTTTGAAAATGGTGAGAATGGCCTTGTAGATTATTCTGTAGTGGATTGGGCAGCCAGTGGAGGTGCATCAGGATAGGGGTTATGTGTTCTCTTCTTCTGGTGTTAGTGAGTATACGGGCGGAGGCATTTTGGACCATTTGCAGTGGTTTGGTGTGTGATGAAGGGAGACCAAGCAAGATGGTGTTACAATAGTCCAGCTTTGCGAAAATGATTGATTGTAGAATCGTTCTGAAGTCATGTGTGTGGAAGAGAGGTCGTATTCTTTTCAGCACTTGGAGCTTATAAAAGCAGTCTCTGGTGGTTCTATTGATGTTAGCTTTCAGGTTTAGGTGATTGTCAATTAGAACTCCTAGGTCTCTCACTTGTGTAGTATTTGGTAAGGCTGGATGAGTGTGTGTGAGGGAGCTGTTTTCTGGTGTGATGAGTAGAAGTTCCGTTTTTGATGAATTTAGTATCAGGTTGAGGCTTGTTAGAAGCTGTTTGATATTTTGGAGGCAGGTTTCCCAGTGAGAGAGAGTTTTCGCGAGCGACTCCTTGATGGGCATCAGGACCTGAATATCGTCAGCGTAGAGGAAGTGTTTGAGATTGAGGTCAGTGAGAAGTTTACATAAGGGTAACAGATAAATGTTAAACAGGGTAGGAGACAGGGATGAGCCCTGAGGGACTCCTACTGACGCGGGGTGAAGTGAGGATTCTTTATTATGAATCTTAACCTTATATCCTCTATTGCTGAGGAAGGTTCTGAACCATGATAGGGCAGTGCCTGAGATACCTATGGCTGTTAGTTGGTTGATGAGAAGGGAGTGATTGACCGTGTCAAATGCAGATGAAAGGTCAAGTAGGATCAAAAGGAAGGCTTGTCCTTTGTCTAGGCCTAGGGTGATGTGGTCAGTCATAGAGATGAGGAGGGTTTCCGTGCTTAAGGTTTTACGGAATCCGTATTGTGATGGGAATAGTAGGTTATTGTCTTCAATGTAGTTTGAGAGTCGTGAGTTTACCAATTTTTCCATTATCTTGGCTATGAAGGGGAGGTTAGCTATCGGTCTAAAGTTGTTAGGATCGTTTGGGTCGAGATTTGGTTTTTTGAGAAGGGGTTTGAGTGAGGCTAGTTTGAGGTTGTCAGGGTAGAATCCTTGTGTGAGGGAGCAATTTATGATGTCTGCCAGGGTTTTGGAGATAGAATCTGGAATTGATAGTAGTAGTTTAGTTGGGATGTGATCTGAAGGGTGAGAGGAAGGTTTCATTTTCCTTAGAATTCCTTGGATCTCAATGGATGAAGTTGTGTCAAGTTCTTCTAACTGAGTGTTGTTGATTGATGGTTGGGGAGTGGTTAGAGGAACAGTGGGGTTAGTGGGGAGCTGAGATAGAAGAGTGTTGATTTTGTTGCTGAAGAATAGTGCTAATTCTTCCGCTTTCGATTGGGCTTGGTCATGTGCAATCTCTGATTGGTTTAATTGTGTGAGGTTGGCTACATAGCTGAAGAGGGCTTTGGCATCGAATACAAGGTCGTGTATCTTCGAGGCGTAGTAGTCCCTCTTGGATCTTAAGGTGCTTGCTTTGTATTGATGCAGAAATGATTTGTAGATTGAGAGGGTGTTGGTTCCTGGGTTTTTGCGCCATTTAGCCTCGTTTTGTCTAAGTTGGAGTTTGAGCTTTCTTAGTTCTGAGGAGAACCAGGGCTGTCTTTTGGAGGAATTCTGGTGAGGTTTTTTTGTAATTGGAGGGCATAGCTTGTTAGCTATAGTTTCGGTGATTGTATTCCATGATCGAAGTGCTGAGTTCGGATCTGTAAGGTCCAGATGGTGGAGTTGTGGTGATAGGTGATTGTTGAGGTCTTCTGGGGAGCAAGTTTTCCTGTATGTGAAGGAGGGTGAAGGAATGCAAGCCGGGCTCGTATCTTTTATAGCGAATGAAGTTGTAATGAGGTAGTGATCTGACCACGGGACCTTTGTGCAATTTGGGATAGATACAGGCTTGATTGCAGCGTTAACGAAGATCAGATCTAACGTGTGGCCGGCTTTGTGGGTGGGTTTGTTAACTAATTGAGTGAAGCCTAGCGCTGAGAAGGCTGTAAGAAGTGTTTCACAATTGGGTGATGGGGTAGGGTTATCAACATGCATGTTGAAATCACCTAGAATTATAGCTGGTGAGTCAAAGTTGATGAGGGAAGAGGTTAATTCGACCAGGGGTGAAGCATCTGTTTCCAGGAGTCCTGGGGGAGCATATACGAGAAGGATTTGGAGCTTGTCTGAGGTGAAAAAGCCGAATTCAAGTTTTGAATTGGAATTGGATTGATGTAGAGAGAAACTGAGGTCCTTTTTAGTTGCTAAAAGAATACCTCCTCCCTTTTTTTTCTGACGAGGAAGCGAGAAGAAGTCGTAAGCCTCTGTAGGTAATTGATTAATTATTGCTGTGTCTGATGGTTTTAACCACGTTTCAGTGATTGCACATATCTCCGGTTTCACGTCGATGAGGTAGTCGTTTAGGATTACAGACTTTTTCGTTAGAGATTGAGCATTGAAAAGGCTTAAAGAGAAAAGGGTGAGGCCTAGAAGTTGCGTGGTAGGAGTGATCATAATTGAAGAAAGGGATTTTAGGTTGTGTTGTTGGGCATGTCAGAAAGGAATTCTTTTAGGTGGTGTATTATGTTGGAGGATTGGAATTGTGAAAAATGGGGCCATTTGTAGGAACTATGTTGGGAGATTATAAAGTTTATGATAGAGGGGCTATGTGAATGTTGGAGGCTTGTAGATGCAGGTTTGATGAATGCTAGAGGCTTGCTGGAGAGGCTGTGTGAGTGCTTGAAACTTACAGGTGGGTCATGAAGAGTGCTAGGAGCTTGAAGGTGAGGCTGGATGACTGCTGGGAGCTTGAAGGTGAGGCTGGATGACTGCTGGAAGCTTGAAGGTGAGGCTGGATGACTGCTGGAAGCTTGCAGGTGAGGCTGAATGACTGCTGGAATCTTGCAGGTGAGGCTGGACGAATGCTGGAAGCTTGCCGGTGAGGATGGATAAGCGCTGGAAGCTTGCATGTGAGGTTAGATGAATGCTAGAGGCTTGCAGGTGAGGCTGGAAGAATGCTTGATGCTTGCAGGTGAGGCTGGATGTATGCTGGAATCTTGCAGGTGAGGCTGGATGTATGCTGGATGCTTGCTGGTGATGCTGGATGAATGCTAGAGGCTTGCAGGTGAGGCTGGATGTATGCTGGAATCTTGCCGGTGAGGATGGATGAGCGCTGGAAGCTTGCATGTGAGGTTAGATGAATGCTAGAGGCTTGCAGGTGAGGCTGGATGTATGCTGGATGCTTGCTGGTGAGGCTGGATGAGTGCTGGAAAAATGCTGGTCAAGCATCTCTTAACCTTCAAATGCCACTCAGACTACACACCTCATCCAGACCGATCAGAGAAGCCTACAGAGGATCCCTACACGCCCCTCCAATCAAAGCGACTCACCACATAACCACAAGAGAACGGGCCTTCTCTACAGCGGGACCAACCATTTGGAATACTATTCCCCCTGAACTCAGACAAGAACCCTGCCTATTGACTTTTAGAAAAAGGCTTAAGACTTGGTTATTTAAACAAGCCTTTACATAAATTCACTGATTCCCTATAGCTAAGGTCTCTGATTCACCACAACGAATATTTTTTAGAACTCTCAGCACACTTCAAATATATGGCATTGTATTTGAGTTACCTATGCTCTGTCTTCCTCTTCACCCAGTTCTTCACCCCTGTTTTATTGTAACTTTCTTACTTCTTTACTATGTTAATGTTTTAAGGTTATTGTACCCCAGTTTCCTGTAAACCGACATGATATGACACTGTCATTAATGCCGGTATAAAAAAAGCACCAAAATAAAAAAAAAAAAATTCTGTTTACTTTTTTGATCGACATAGCATACTGGGCAGACGATTTCAATGTATAATCCACCATGAAGCCTAGATCTCTTTCCTGGGTGGTAACTCCTAAGATAGAACCTAACATTGTGAAACTACAGCAAGGGTTATTTTTCCCTATATGTATCCCTTTGCACTTGTCCACGCTAAATTTCATCTGCCATTTGGAAGCCCAATCTTCCAGTCTCACAAGGTCCTTCCTGCAGTTCATCACAATCCGCTTGAGATTTAACTACTCTGCATAATTTTGTCTCATCCGCAAATTTGATCACATTACTCATTGTACCCCTTTTAAATGCATATAATATATTTGATTGGGGCTTCCAAGATGTATTTTTAAACAATGTCCATGCCTTATGCAACTTTTTAACTTTTGCAACTTTCAGGTTTGTTTTTTTTTTAATTAATTTCCCTTATCATAGTCTCCCTTTTTAAAGTTATATGCTACTGCAGTAGTTTTACTTAATGTTATCCCTCCTGTGATTATGTTGAATCTGAACGCATTATGATCACCATTGCTTAGCGGCCCCACCATAGTAACTCCTTGAACTAGACCATGCATTTCATGAAGACTAGATCTTAAAGTAGCTCCTTCTCTCATCGGTTCTAAGATCAGCTGCTACATAAAACAGTCACTTATAATCAAGAAACGTAATCTTTCTAGCATGTTCTGATGAGACTGACCTAATCAATACCACGGTAATTGTAATCTCACTATATTGTGTTGCAAAATTAATTTACTTATTTTCTGCTAGCATTTCACAGTCTTTTTCTTAATCTTGGCCGAGGACAGTAATATAAACCCACTGATATACTCTTACCCATGACACATAGAATCTTTATTCATAAAGCATTCATAGTACATTTTGCTTCCCATAGGACTTTTACCCTGCTTGACTCTATGCCGTTCTTTACATATAGAAACAGAAATATGACGGCAGAAATGGCCTATCTAGTCCTCCCACATCTACAACTGTAAAAACAACTTTATACTGAATGAAATTGGAATGTATGCACTATACACTTTGATGCTGGCTTTTTTGTACTGCTGCATTTAAAAAAAATAAACATATTAAGTGCATGAAATGCAACAACTTAGGAATTCAGTTGCTACTCTGTGATATATCCAAGAGGATTTTACCCACAAATCAATATTATGAACAATCACAATGAGCTTTCTATGTTACCTGTGGGTTGCTTCTTCTGATCATCAAAAAGGTCTGCGGAGCTTATGGATGAACTTCCAGAAAATCTTTCCAGCCGAGATCTAGCTTCATACTAGGTACAAATAAAAATGACATAAGAATAAAAAGCTCTTGCCCTCAGTGTAGCCTTTCAACTGTGATTGTCCACAGGCATTCATAGAGCACTGGGAATACATTCTAATACAGGAATCCAAGTTTGTGCCCAGTTTTTCAACAATTTTTTTGAAAATTTCTCAAATCAAACAATACAGAATTTCATACTGGTTCGCTTAATGGGACATCAAAATATAGGTCAATACCGTTGTAAGGGTCAAACTAAATTAAATACAATTGAATGCTTACATTTTATTCATCCTTGAATGAAACTAAGATCCAAAGATTAAGTGCTTATTGCATTAATATACTGATAACTTATGACACTGCACGTGCATGTTTCACCTTTTATATAATTTGTAATATTTTTTCCAATTAGTTCTTTATTGATTATTCATCATATACATGAATAAACAGCAACAAGGTATATCTGGACATTACAAAGGAAAATAAACAGCAGATATAAATCTAATAAGAAATTTACAATTAATATAATAGAATTCTGGCTCACATCTAGGGGGAAAAATAGGAAATACGATGAGAACAAAAAAAAAAAACCAAACAATTATATTGCAGCTATTAATTACAATTTAATAACTGCTTAACCCTGCAGAGTAACTTGATCTATTAGTGATGTAGAGGATTTATTATTCAAAAAAGTCTCTAAATGAGCTGGATCAAGGAATACATAAGATTTTCCTTGGTAAGTTAGAGGGAAATTTATGGAAAAAAGTATCTCTCCAAGGGAAATCGTTTCTGCTTATAGGCAAGAAATGATTTACTTCGAAGCTGAGTTTCATGGGATACATCTGGGTATACAAAAACCTTTTGACCACAAAGATCTACAGATTTAAATTTAAAATATTTTTTAAATATTAAATCCTTATCCAAGTCTGTTACAAAGGTAACCAACAGGGTCGCTTTTTTTGATATAGTATCCAGAGAGTTCTGAAGAAACTCAGATACATCAAGACTATTTTGAGCTAAAATATCAGACCCCCTCCCCAGGGCTCCTTACACACAACTTCAGGAAGATAACATTTAGATAACAATTTCTTTGTCCTGGGCTATCTGTAGAACTTCAGTTATATATTTTTTAAACTACTCTAAAGATGGCAATCTAGTTTTAGGGAAGTTCACAAATCTCAGGTTTTTATATCATATAGCATTATCTAATTGCTCAATTTTATTATGCAAAAATAAGCTCTCTTTAACATTTGAAGCAATAAAAGATTATACAGTGGTTTGGTTGATGGTTACCAGTTGTCCCTCCATCGCAGCTACTCTGTGCTCCAAGTCCAAAAATGTATTAGAGACTATTGTAGAATAATCACAATTGTGAGACTGGTTGAAGCAAAGCAGCTTCCATCCGTGAGACTGCTCTCCAAATGTTGTCTCTAATAGTTACATTCATTGGTTCTTCCGGATGACCTGGTGAATATGACTTGTTATCTAGGGTCTGATTAATAAGTTTGGGAATCGGGACCATAGGACCCAGACCTTCATCCACCAGATGCTGATGTAGATTAGTCAGGGTAATTTGATCTTGACTCTGAGCAATTGGAGTGCTGGTAGATGAAGATACAGGATAATCAACCTGAGATCGTTGTTGAAACTCCAAGTCCATTTGACCTGTATTAAGGGAAGTCCCAGGTGATACTAAACCCCCAGATGGTTCCAAGTGGGGTGCAGTGGGAGGAGTCCAACCACTTATACTTAAAGAGAGCTCACCTATAGTTCCAGCTCCTTCCTCTCCATAATTCTCCCTGTAGGTAGATGATCTTGTAAAATGATGTTGATGGCGATGTTTGGGGAACTGAAAACAGCTTTTCCTTCCTCTTTCTCCCCATACCAATGAAGGGAGAAAAATGTCAGAAGGGGTGCGCCCCTTTGGCGCGTTGCTTCGGCACACTGCAGGCTCGCCGCTTAAGTCCTGCTGGGCGTAGGACCCTGGATGACTACCTCCGTGCCTGATGAAATGGCCAGAGGCTCAGCTGCAATATTGGCAGGCAATCCCCAGGATGACCACCTCCATGCCTAATGAAATGGCCAGAGGCTCAGCTGCAATATCTGCAGGCAATCCCCCAAAATTTGTAATTTAATTCAACACCTATAGTAACATAGTAATGAAGGCAGAAAAAGACCATTTGGTACATTCAGTCTGCCCAGCAAGATTTTTATGGTAGTAACTGCTGCTCCATGCAGTTATCCCCAAGTCTTATATTAAGGGTAGTAATAACATTCAAAACCAAGCAACTATCATATATAGTGAATGTCAGCAGAAAAGTATCAAATGCCCAGCAAGCTTCTTATGGTAATATCTGCTGCACAGGTTACCACCAAGTTTTTCTTAAGGGTAGTTGATGCTGTTATTTTAAAGCCTTATGATAAGGGTAATAATATTTGCAATCAAAAACCAAACTGTCAAACTCATAAAAAATTACTGCTAGCAACATTTTTACTGGGTGAGGAAATTCAGGCAATGCTACTTGACTTACTGGGTGAGGAAATTCAGGCAATGCTACTTGACTTGCTTTACTTTTGGTCTTGGCCACAGAAGCAGCCCTGTGCTTTTTCCCTTATGTCTGCATATCAGTAACCCAGACCATAAAAGTTTGCGCCTGTGTAAGTTGCTGTATGAATCCAATCCCCCTCCCCACCTCCTGCAGTCAAAGCGGAGTGTGATGTCGCAGTTGCATCAAAAGTATTAAAGCTTATTGGTTGAGGGTAATAATACCCCATGCTTCTGCTAAGGATATTAACCATTGCACTGAGCGGGTTACCCCCCATGCACCATTTTCTTTATTTCCGTCCTTTAATTTTTAGGGACCCACAGTATTTATACCATGCCCCTTTGAATTCTTTGACTGTTTTTGTCTTCACCACCTCCTCTGGAAGGGCATTCTAGGTATCCACCACGCTCTCTGTAAAGAAATTGGTGGGCCTGAACATGTAAAAGGAGCCCACCCTTAACTGCGGCGACGGGCTCCCACCCCTGCAATGGACGGCAATGGGGGTGAGCAGGGGATGGGGGGGCGGCGCGCGAAGACAGGGAGCGCCGGCCGCTGCGCACAGTGATGCCACGGTGTGCTCTTCCCCCCCCCCGAGCGGCGCCCCAGAAGTGAGGTTGCGCCATAGCCCCACCCTGGGCTATGACACAGGGAGGGAGCGATGGTGGCACGTGGAGATGACAATGCAGGCCTTTTAAAAGGCCACGATGGACAAGAGGCGATCCCTTTTGGATTGCGCCGAGAGGAAGGATCGAGGCAAGGCGAGCCAGGATCGCAGCAAAGAACAACAGATCTGCATGTTAGAGGCAGTGTTATGGCTAGTGTCAGTCTCGAGCAAGCACTCGAGGCTTGGCATACCAGGGCTCTCTAGGTGGAAGAGAAGTGAGGTGTACCCTTGCGGTGGTGAAGACGGTCCAAAGTCTCGGGCACTCCGCCGACCTACACGCCCCGGGAGAACACAACACTATGGTGGTCTCTGAATGGTCCTCCGACCGTTCCCAGCCCTTTTGGACCTGCTGCAGGGAGCAGCAGAGGTGGCAGCCCAGACGGAGGTCAGGATGGCACAGGACTGAAGCGATCAAAGCAAGGACTTGGAACTTGGAGCAAGGCACAAGTGGAGTTCAGGATGAAGACAGGAACAAGAGGGGTGATTTGGACCCTCAGGCACCCTACCAGACGCGGGCTGGTCGCGGACCACACTGTCTCCTACGCGTCCTACACAGCCAGGAGGCTGGTCGCGGACCACGAGAAGAGTGGGAGAAGCTCGGAAAGCCACTTAGCACGGGTAGTGGAAACCCCTCAGATCCTCCAGAGTCAGAACTAGGCAAGGGCAACGAGGAATCTGAAGACTCAGAACACAGGAGGAGACTCTCGGAGGCATGGGTCCCACATTCTGGCGTCTGGACCGGACACATCAGGAACACTGAAACACACAGGAAGTCTAAGGGAGACATAGCCTAGGTGGACTAGCCCCTTGCCGAAGCAAGGACTGAGTGAAGAGGAAGTCCTTTTATAGGACAGGAAACAAGCAACTCCCTGGAGGAGTTCAGATGGGCCACACCTGGCTGGCCCAATAACTGGAGAGAAGAGCTGCGGGCCGACCCCTAGGGAGAAGGGCGGGGCCCAATCAGAAAGTCCAGGCGAAAGACTGAAGCAGGCCTCAGGCAGGCCCCAAGGACGTTGAAGGCCTCTCAGGCCATAGAGCAAAACCTGGGCAACCAGATCAGGCGAGGCCCTGGCTTCGGAGTGGCCTCCAGAGAAAGGTGAGAGGCCTCCCGTAGCTGGAGCTACGGGAGGAATCGTAACAGGCAGCAGGACAGATAGCGTGGCCAGGAGTCAGCAGGATCGCCGTGCTGACCAAAAAAACAAAAAAAACAAAAAAAAAACGGCCAAGCAAATTTCAGTGCTCCACGTGGCCTAGCTACCCTGAGAAGGAGCGCCTCAGCAGGGTCCCCAACCGCAGAAGAGGCTGCACCCAGCAGTCAAGAGCAGCAGCACGTGGGTGACATGTAGCCAGATCAGACAATTAAAACTGCAAGTATTTCTTAAAAAAAAAAATTCTGTTTTTAACCCCCCCCCCCATACCCAGCCCCCAGCCTGTAGACACAGGCAGCCAAATAGGGTCAGGGGAAAGCCCCCCCCAGGCAGGCAAGGCCACCCCTTGCCAGCCACGGCCCCTATTGGGTGGTGGGAGCCTGAGTTACCAGAGGCAGCCCAGCCGTGCTCCGGGAGGAGGGAGCCCTATCCTCGGACAGCCGGCCCCTCCTCGGTAAGTTGGCCCGCTGGCGGGACTCCCTGGCATATATATTAAAAAAAAAAAATGTCATTAAAGCAGTAAAAGCCTCACCGGCCCAATAATTGAGAGCCGGGTTTGTAACGCTGAGGCGGTGTGTTCATAGCCCCACCAGGCTGGGAATGGCTTGGATTGCCACCCTCTCTGGGTGAAGAGGGTTGCCTACTTAATCAAATGAGTAGAAAGAGGCCGTTTTTACCGCAAAATAGCTATAGGCCCTGAACCAGGGAAGCCCAGAGTCCCAATCCTACCAGGCAAACCTCCAGCGGGCACCGGCAAGGGGGAAGTATGGTCCGCGGCTGGTATATAATAAATAAATAAATAAGTAAATAGAAATAAGAACCAGGCTTATATCCATTGACACTAGCGTTATAGTCCTAATTTGCCAGCGGGCCTGGGAAGCAAGACTTGCACCTTAAAATTGAATTGCAATATGTTCCAAGTTTCGGGAGAAATGATGGCCTGGAGCACTGTGCGGAAATCTCTGTAGCGTAGGAGTGGCTTTATTTTTTTAAAACTTGTAATTTAAAGAAGCATTCTTTGGTGGTGTTGTTAATGAATTTATGAGGCTGAATCTGTCGTCTAGAATTACACCCAGATCTCTGACTTGCGGCGATGGTGGTGTATCCTGAGTGTCTGGAGTGATGCTGGAGGTAGGCAGGGGTAGATTTGTCCGGTGCTATTATAAGGATCTCCGTTTTTATTGGTATTTAGAACCAGGTTGAGGCTGGTTAGAAGCTCGTTGATGGATGAGAGGCATTTATTCCAGTAAGCCATGGTCTTGTGTAAGGTGTCCGTTATGGGGATGATAATTTGTATGTCATCCGCGTATAGGAAATGGGTGAGCTTGAGGTTAGTGAGGAGGTGACAGAGTGGGAGAAGATAAATGTTGAAAAGGGTGGGGGGAGAGTGAGGATCCTTGGAGGATGACATACAAATTATCATCCCCATAACGGACACCTTACACAAGACCATGGCTTACTGGAATAAATGCCTCTCATCCATCAACGAGCTTCTAACCAGCCTCAACCTGGTTCTAAATACTAATAAAACGGAGATCCTTATAATAGCAACGGACAAATCTACCCTGCCTACCTCCAGCAACACTCCAGACACCTCGGATACACACCTCGCCGCAAGTCAGAGATCTGGGTGTAATTCTAGACGACAGATTCAGCCTCAATAAATTCATTAACACCACCAAAGAATGCTTCTTTAAATTACAAGTTTTAAAGAAAATAAAGCCACTCCTACGCTACAGAGATTTCCGCACAGTGCTCCAGGCCATCATTCTCCCGAAACTGGACTATTGCAATTCACTTCTGCTGGGACTCCCCGCATGCTCTACCAAACCCCTCCAGATGGTCCTAAATGCCACAGCAAGAATTCTCACAACGCAAAAAAAACAGACCACATCACCCCAATCCTCCAGCACCTCCACTGGCTTCCCATTAAATACAGGATACAGTTCAAAAGCAGCATGATGATTCATAAGGCTCTACATAACATATCCCCACTCAACTTAACCTTCAAGCTACAAATTCATACTTCGGATAAGCCGACTAGAAGAGCATATCAAAACAGATTGATTACCCAGCCTGCAAAATCCTCCCTGAGAAAACGCGCTCTATCAACTGCGGGCCCGTCTCTCTGGAATTCTCTACCACCAGACCTCCGCCTTGAGCCGTGCCATACTACCTTTAAAGCGAAACTCAAGACTTGGCTCTTCCTGCAAGCATTCCCTGAGAGCTAAGAACTAGAAGATTTAAAAAACCCTGTCCTTTGGTTTTAATGTATGGTTTCTCTGCCTTTATTTAATCTAGTCTATTAATTGCCTTATTTATTTACTTAAAGTTGAGCTTAGTTTTTGGTTTTTACCTATTTATTTAGATCAAGTGTTTTTTACTTGTTTCAAGTCTTGTTCAATGTAAACTGTTCCATGTAAACTGTTCTATGTAAACTGCCCCCCGGCAGTAGTTCTTCTGTTAACTGTGAACCGGAGTGATATGTATTGTATACAGGAACTCCCGGTATATAAAAACTATAAATAAATAAATAAATAAAATATAAGTGAGCAGCCTAGTTAGCAATAAGACACAAAAAGCCGGGTCTCGGGCTCATGGATCACACCCTAAACAAGTTGGGCGGCAAAGATTAATTTACATCTTGTTCACAGGTTACCTATAACATAAGCAATATGTCATCAGGTCCCGACAGCAACATTGCAGCGACAGTCACAAAGGAGAACAGACAGACAGGACGAAAACTCCGATCAAGGCTTTCCACAGGGGCCGGAAGCAACAACGAAAATATGCAGACAGCAGGGCAGGAGAGAGTACACGGCAGAAAGAGAACAAGAGCGGAGAGCAGCAGAAGAAAACGTCGGGGAGGAGAACTCACCTGAGCTAAAAACTCACCTGAGCTAAGAACTCACCTGAGCTAAAAAATTCTAACTTATCCCTATCAATTAAAAAGCAGAATAAAAATACAAACAAAAAACAAACTTTGAAATGTTTGTATGCTAATGCCAGAAGTCTAAGAAGTAAGATGGGAGAATTAGAATGTATAGCAGTAAATGATGACATAGACTTAATTGGCATCTCAGAGACATGGTGGAAAGAGGATAACCAATGGGACAGTGCTATACCGGGGTACAAATTATATCGCTATGACAGAGAGGAGCAGTCGGGAGGAGGTGTGGCGCTTTATGTCCGGGATGGCATAGAGTCCAACAGGATAAACATCCTGCATGAGACTAAATACAAAATTGAATCTTTATGGGTAGAAATCCCTTGTGTGTCAGGGAAGACTACAGTGATAGCGGTATACTACTGTCCCCCTGGTCAAGATGGTGAGATGGACAGTGAAATGCTAAGAGAAATTAGGGAAGCTAACCAAATTGGTAGTGCAGTAATAATGGGAGACTTCAATTACCCCAATATAGACTGGGTAAATGTATCATCGGGTCACGCTAGAGAGATAACGTTCCTGGATGGAATAAATGATAGCTTTATGGAGCAATTGGTTCAGGAACCGACGAGAGAGGGAGCAATTTTAGATCTAATTCTCAGTGGAGCACAGGACTTGGTGAGAGAGGTAACGGTGGTGGGGCCGCTTGGCAATAGTGATCATAATATGATCAAATTTGATTTAATGACTGGAAAAGGAACAGTGTGCAAATCCAAGGCTCTCGTGCTAAACTTTCAAAAGGGAAACTTTGATAAAATGAGAAAAATTGTTAGAAATAAACTGAAAGGAGCAGCTACAAAGTAAAAAATGTCCAAGAGGCGTGGTCATTGTTAAAAAATACCATTCTAGAAGCACAGTCCAGATGTATTCCACACATTAAGAAAGGTGGAAAGAAGGCAAAACGATTACCGGCATGGTTTAAAAGGGGAGGTGAAAGAAGCTATTTTAGCCAAAAGATCTTCATTCAAAAATTGGAAGAAGGATCCAACAGAAGAAAATAGGATAAAGCATAAACATTGGCAAGTTAAATGTAAGACATTGATAAGACAGGCTAAGAGAGAATTTGAAAGAAGTTGGCTGTAGAGGCAAAACTCACAGTAAAAACTTTTAAAAATATATCCGAAGCAGAAAGCCTGTGAGGGAGTCAGTTGGACCGTTAGATGATCGAGGGGTTAAAGGGGCACTTAGAGAAGATAAGGCCATCGCGGAAGATTAAATGATTTCTTTGCTTCGGTGTTTACTGAAGAGGATGTTGGGGAGGTACCCGTAATGGAGAAGGTTTTCATGGGTAATGATTCAGATGGACTGAATCAAATCACGGTGAACCTAGAAGATGTGGTAGGCCTGATTGACAAACTGAAGAGTAGTATATCACCTGGACCGGATGGTATACACCCCAGAGTTCTGAAGGAACTAAAAAATGAAATTTCAGACCTATTAGTAAAAATTTGTAACTTATCATTAAAATCATCCATTGTACCTGAAGACTGGAGGATAGCAAATGTAATCCCAATATTTAAAAAGGGCTCCAGGGGCGATCCGGGAAACTACAGACCGGTTAGCCTGACTTCAGTGCCAGGAAAAATAGTGGAAAGTGTTCTAAACATCAAAATCACAGAACATATAGAAAGACATGGTTTAATGGAACAAAGTCAGCATGGCTTTACCCAGGGCAAGTCTTGCCTCACAAATCTGCTTCACTTTTTTGAAGGAGTTAATAAACATGTGGATAAAGGTGAACCGATAGATATAGTATACTTGGATTTTCAGAAGGCATTTGACAAAGTTCCTCATGAGAGGCTTCTAGGAAAAGTAAAAAGTCATGGGATAGGTGGCGATGTCCTTTCGTGGACTGCAAACTGGCTAAAAGACAGGAAAACAGAGAGTAGGATTAAATGGGCAATTTTCTCAGTGGAAGGGAGTGGACAGTGGAGTGCCTCAGGGATCTGTATTGGGACCCTTACTGTTCAATATATTTATAAATGATCTGGAAAGAAATACGACGAGTGAGATAATCATATTTGCAGATGACACAAAATTGTTCAGAGTAGTTAAATCACAAGCAGATTGTGATAAATTGCAGGAAGACCTTGTGAGACTGGAAAATTGGGCATCCAAATGGCAGATGAAATTTAATGTGGATAAGTGCAAGGTGATGCATATAGGGAAAAATACCCATGCTATAATTACACAATGTTGGGTTCCATATTAGGTGCTACAACCCAAGAAAGAGATCTAGGTGTCATAGTGGATAACACATTGAAATCGTCGGTGCAGTGTGCTGCGGCAGTCAAAAAAGCAAACAGAATGTTGGGAATTATTAGAAAAGGAATGATGAATAAAACGGAAAATGTCATAATGCCTCTGTATCGCTCCATGGTGAGACCGCACCTTGAATACTGTGTACAATTCTGGTCGCCGCATCTCAAAAAAAGATATAATTGCAATGGAGAAAGTACAGAGAAGGGCTACCAAAATGATAAGGGGAATGGAACAACTCCCCTCTGAGGAAAGACTAAAGAGGTTAAGACTTTTCAGCTTGGAGAAGAGACGACTGAGGGGGGATATGATAGAGGTGTTTAAAATCATGAGAGGTCTAGAATGGGTAGATGTGAATCGGTTATTTACTCTTTCGGATAGTAGAAAGACTAGGGGGCACTCCATGAAGTTAGCATGGGGCACATTTAAAACTAATCGGAGAAAGTTCTTTTTTACTCAACGCACAATTAAACTCTGGAATTTGTTGCCAGAGAATGTGGTTCGTGCAGTTAGTATAGCTGTGTTTAAAAAAGGATTGGATAAGTTCTTGGAGGAGAATTCCATTACCTGCTATTAAGTTCACTTAGAGAATAGCCACTGCCATTAGCAATGGTTACATGGAATAGACTTAGTTTTTGTGTACTTGCCAGGTTCTTATGGCCTGGATTGGCCACTGTTGGAAACAGGATGCTGGGCTTGATGGACCCTTGGTCTGACCCAGTATGGCATTTTCTTATGTAACACGATGCGAATATGAGGGAACAGGCCACGGTGTTAGGACAGCAGCAGCACAACTCTGAGAGGGCGATGGCAATGGACACATCGCACCAGAGTATTCTCGGAGGCCCACAGCCGCAAGCCAGCCAGAGCGAGAATCAAATGCATAACAGCAGAAACGGATTCCCGCGCACGACACTCAGCGAGAATTAAACTCCCACAGGCGGGACCACAAGGACAAGCTGGAAGCAGTAACCAGAATTACTCTACATGGCAGAACCCGGACAGTGCTAATTGGTACCCAAGAACACCATGGGGTCCTAGCGCCCACGGTCCATTCCCAGGATGGAATCAACAAGGGAGGTCATGGGATTGCGGGCCATATGGCAGAACGAGTAGTCAGCAATTCTTTCAGCCGCCATGGTGGTCATGGCCAGCTCCACCACAGGGGCCATTCGCCAAGCAAGGAGGGGGGCAGGTTCAGCGAGCGGCAACATCGAGCTATGAAAATGGAACAAGGACAAGGGAAGGAGGTAACGAAAGAGGAATAGCGGAGGCACATAATAGTGCTACATTATCAGCTGGAGAAGGTGCAAATGGCACAGGGACCCACAGTGACAAACGAGGGCCGTAAGACATTCAAAACACAGAAGAAAGACCAAACGCAGCATACGGGAGACAGCAATACTGATGAGTGTGGGATAAGGTCGGGGGGAGCAGGCAGAGGACAGCCTCCGCAGGTGCGGAAAACAGCACAGCGTCAGGGGAAAGAAAGTGCAGGGCGAAGCGCAGGCGCAGGTCAAGTTCCAGTTCTGACAGCTCTTCCACATCATCGTCAGACTTCACAAGCTGCAGTGACCAGCAAACAGCAACCAAGGCAGCGGACAAGGAGTCCAGGTGCCCACCCGCACTCACCACATTATCAGAATTATGAGAGGGAGTGCCCAAACAAACGCGAAAGAAAATCTGTAAAAGAAAATACATTGACATATTTAGCATTCTGCATGGGTGTCGCAGATCGGAAGACAGAAGAAAAGCAAAGGACGGTCCGACAAACTGAAAAGGAGATGAGAATTCCAAAAAAACATCGTGAATTGGATAAAGGCTTTCCTACACATGACAAGTGTTGTGGGACATCGAGACTCGTCACAATACGGACCCATGTTGAGCTACGCAGTCATACATACAGGGGCGTTAATGGCAAAGACGGACATATAATCGGCATTCAGGCTTCCCCCGGTACATCCTGAGAGTTTTCCATAGCTGGGGTTTGAATTCAAGAATACATTTTTTTTCAATAAATGCATGCCAATGGGATGTTCAGTCTCATGTGCTTACTTCAAGCTGTTCAGCTCATTCCTGCATTGGGTAACAGCAAAAAAGACAGCTTCGGACAACATTATACACTACTTGGTCGACTTCCTATTCGTGGGACCAAGGGATTCAACACATGCTACAACTTGCTAACAGAATTCCAGAAGATGGCCAGGGAATTCGGAGTACCGTTGGCACATGAAAAAACCGAAGGCCCAGCAACAATATCATCATTCCTGGGTATCGAGTTGGATTCCAACTAGATGTTAGCCAGACTCCCAGAAGAGAAAGTTGAGAAACTTCGCAAGATATTACAACAATCAGCATCAGCAAAGAAAATAACTCTGCAGGTGGCACAATCCATTCTGGGAACATTAAACTTTGCTTGCAGGGTTATTCCCATGGGAAGGGCATTCATGCGAAGACTAGCAGTGGCAACAGTTGGAATACAACGACCTCACCTTTTCTTAAGAGTCTCAAAAGAGATATGGGCAGATTTCAAGATATGGAGAGCGTTCCTTGACGAATTCAATGGCGTATCTGTTATACAAGGGGCACCACTTTCCAGCAGGGATCTGAACATTCACAGAGACGCATCAAGAGGATGGGGTTTTGGGGCAATTTGCCAAGGCGCATGGTGTGCGGAACCATGGCCAGCGGAATGATCACTAAAGGGCTCACGAAGAATATAACCTTTCTGGAGCTCTTCCCTATCTGGGTGACGCTTGTATTATGGAACGAGGCTCAGGAATAAACATGAAAATTTTTGGCTCGACAACCAAGCGGTGGTACAGGTATTGAACTCACAATCTGCCAAGTGCCTGAAAGTCGTCAATCTCCTCATGGAGATAGTGTTAGCGGCTTTGTGAAACAACACAACACTGCGAGCTAGGCATGTGCAGGGATATGTAATGGCGCAGCAGATGATTTATCCCATCTAAATGGCATTTGTTTTGTAAGCAGGTACCAGCAGCAGACGAAGCAGGGACAGCAATGCTGGCACACCTATGGAAAATTGGTCTGTAACCACTGCTGAGTTGGTACGAAGATCGGTCGCATCATCTACAAAGAAGACATACTGCCGGGGCTACGATTACGTGACTACCTTCCTGAAGGAAAACGGATGGCAGCAAGGTTCAGTCAGCGAAGAATTGATCATCAAATACGTTGCCACGGCAAAAGAGAAGGGTGTATTCAAGGAACGCTGTAATTAAAAACTTGGCAGGACTGTCATTCTTTTTTTAAGGCACGGGGGTGGGTGACCCCACTAAATCCTTCATCCTGAAGAAAATGATGACAGGATGGGCAAGGAAAATTGGTCCTACCAATGACATTAGACATCCCATCACACACGACATGTTAAGGTCTCTCTGGGCAATCCTATCATCAATCTGTTCATTGGAGTTTGAAACGGAGCTATTTCGGCTGGCCTTCTCATTCGCATTCTTTGGAGCATTGCGAGTAAGTGAATTAGCAGCCACCAACAAGGAGGACTTGGGAGATAGCGGATTATTTCGGAAGAACGTGATACTGAAGCCAGAGACATTAACTATCACAATACACAAGTCAAAAATGGATCAAGATGGAGGAGGAGCCACGCTCTGGCTAAAACAGGTGGCAGGGTGTGACACTTGCCCGATAGATAATGCAAAGAAGTATTTGGACCTGCGGCTGGAGGGGGGAGTACATGTGCTGATTCATGCGGATGGTACACCATTAACCAGATACCAATTTGCAGCAGTGTTGAAAGAATCAATAAAAAAATTAATTTGGACATGAAAAAACTCACACACTTTCAGAATTGGGTAGCTACAAGTGTGGCACAAGCTGGGCTTCAAACGGCAACAATAAAGAGAATTGGACGGTGGCGGTCCAATGCGGTCAATACCTATGTTCGTTTAGACAAACTGACCACAGATAATCATAATTCTTGATTATATCTTACAGATTAACAAAGGGTTCCACACACAGCTTGGATCATTGGTCACTCATATATACGTTCAGCTGCTAAGAGAGCAAAGGAACACCTAGGACTGGACAACATCTAGGACTGGCACCACAAGGGTGGGTCATATCGTGGATGGGAAAGAATGGCATGCGCTGGGAACAGTTATTGCCTCTACTACGGCGCCTTAGGGATTCGAGGGCTGCTCTAGATGTAATAATAATGCACTCCCCTAAATCTCTGACCCCCTCCTACAACCTGTTGACCTCTTCAGTTACAATTATTATAGTTACCTGTTCCTTTTTGCTTTTGCCTCCTGTGTTCCTACCACTTGTTCATCTCTCAAACTACATAGCTGTCCTAATTGTTAAGACTCAGTTACTTAAATTGTTAATATGTAACTTCTTTTCATTTTTCAACTGTTCACTGTAAACCGATGTGATGTGCAAACGAATATCGGCATATAAAAAAGTTAAATAAATAAATAAATCTGGGGGGCAATGACTTGTGTTCATTGACCTGCAAGCGTTTGATAAAAAAAGGCAAAAAGTGACTTTGCCAAGATAGTCTAATTACACCTGAATGCCGCACTATTCTGGTCGGACATCATCCCATGTCCCAAGTGGGAGGATTCTAAACTATGTAGTCGGGGTCAAAAGAAAGTGAACCATCAGATCGGATTATAGACACAAGAGAGAGGTGGCCAACAGATAAGACACCAGTGGGCGGATGATACGTATCCAGGCCTCTTCAGACAGGATGGAGTGCACCTGTCGGACGTGGGTTACGATATATTTAATAACATGATTCAGGATGCCATAGAGGCATGGCATGACAGACAGAGGACAAAGGCCGCAGCTTATTATTTAATTGGGGGAACACAAGGCAAGGCTCTACCTACCTCATTGTCTTGGCGGTTACCCGGGTCGGTTGGGCATATTGCAAGTGGTGTGAGCGGCATCACAGGATGACGTGGTAGCCGATCAGCACTGGGGGAGGCGCGGAAGGCGCTGAGGGTCGAGGCCCCCTTGCTCGAGGACAAGGCGGGGGGGGCCCATGGAGTAATGCTGCCTTGCTTGGTCCCTACGGCAGGCAGTGGTGGAAACATCTTACTGGCTCGGGTACCCAGGGAAGTTTTGTCATGATATGTTAAAATAAAAGCTGCGGCCTTATTCTACCAACAACAGTTTCTGTGTTTTTCCAATTTTATAAAAGTGAATGAGTTTTTGTGATGTAAGGTACATGTAAGTACTTGGGGGTAGAGATGACTGCCAAACGGGTGAAAGTGGCGGTTGCTAGCGTTAATAGGTGGGCCCGAACATGTAAAAGGAGCCTACCCTTAACTGCAGCCACGGGCTCCCACTCCTGCGAGGGATGGTGATAGGGGATGGGGGGGCAGCACGCGAAGACAGGGAGCGCCAGCCCACACAGTGATGCCACGGGCGCTCCCTCCCACCCCTGAGTGGCGCCAGAAAATGAGGTCGCGCCATAGCCCCGTCCCGGACTATGACGCAGGGAGGGAGAGACGGCGGCGCATGGAGATGACGTCGCAGGCCTTTAAAAGGCCACGACGGACAAGAGGCGATCCCCTTTTGGATCGCGCTGAGAGAAATCCACCCACCCACCCTGCAATTTAAAGCAAAAGTAAAAACCGAATGTTCTTAAAGATTACATGTTTGAGGAGCAGATATGATGTTAAGATAACAATATTAACATGCATACCTTATAACAGGTCTACGCAGAGAGCAGATAGAATGATGTTATTTAATTACAGTTAAAAAACGTTATGTAATATTCGGGGGTCATTGTCGCAGCTTAGGGCGAGAGGCGGTTACCCAGGCCAGTTGGACATATTGCAAGTGGTGCCGGCGGCATCACAAGACAGCGTGGTAGCCGATCAGCGCTGGAGGAGGCGCAAAAGGTGGGGGGCGTGGAAGGCGCAGAGGGTCAAGGCCCCCTTGCTCAAGGACAAGGCAGGGGGGGGGGGGGGGCCAATGGAATAATGCTGCCTTGCTTAGTCCCTACAGCAGGCAGTGGTGGAAACATCTTACCGGCTCAGGTACCCAGGGAAGTTTTGTCATGATATGTTAAAATAAAAGCTGCGGCCTTATTCTACCAACAACAGTTTCTGTGTTTTTTCCAATTTTATAAAAGTGAATGAGTAATTGTGATGTCAGTTACATGTAAGATACTTGGGGGTAGAGTCGACGGCCAAGCGGGTGAGAGTGGCGGCTGCTAGTGTTAATATTTCCTGACACTGGTTCTGAGTCGTCCCCCCTTGAAGTTTCATTTAATAACTCCTAATTCTGTTTCCTTTCCAATGGAAAAGATTTGAAGTTCATGCATCATTAAAACCTTTTAGGAATCTGAAGAGCTGTATCATATTTTCCTTGATCCAATTCTCTAGGCACCCAAGCAAAAAATTGTATTAGATTTGTTTGACAGGACTTTACCCTGGTGAATCCATGCTGCCTCAGGTCCAGCAACCCACACAATTGTAGGTAGTTCACGATCCTTTCCTTCAGCAAAGTCTCCATTAAATTTCCCATCACCAAGGCGAGGCTAGCCAGCCTGTTTCCAGCCTCCTCTCTGCTACCACTCTTGTGAAACAGGACCAGCACAGGTATTCTTCAATCCTGTGACACCACTCCCGTTTCCAGGGATCTAACGAACAGGTCATTCAGCGAACCTGCCTGCCCATCTCTGAGCTCCCTCAGAATCCTGGGATGTACCTCATCTGGCCCCCATGGCCTTGTCCACTTTCAGTTTACTTTGCTTTTTCCATGCAATCTCTTCTGTAAACAGAGTTTCATCCACCCTATCCCCATCTACAGTCTTCTCAACCAGCAATGGTCAACCAGTCAGGGTCTTTAGTGAACACCGAACTGAAGTATTTGTTTAATATTTCCATCATTTCATCACCTCGCTTCTCACAGTGCTCCTTGTCATCTTTCAATTTCACCTTGAGTTTCCCTTCTTTCTCTGTTATAATCTGAAAAATGTTTTACTTTATCTCTTTGGCAATCCTGCTTGCCCTTTTGCTTTTCTAATTTCTTTCTTTGCCTTCCTCAATTTTAACAGATATTTTAACTTGTGTTCCTTTTTTGGGATCCTTTATACTTCTTGAACGCTACTCTTTTTTACTTTATTTTTTCAGCCACCTCCTTAGAAAACCAGATCGCTTTTTTTCCTCTTACTCATAAAGGGGTAGATTTTAAAAGGTGCGTGCGCTACCCGGTGCGTGCACATGGACGAGCCGATTTTATAATATGCACGTGCCAGTGGGGGGGGGGGGGGGGGGGCGCGGAGGCTTAGGCAATTCCTGTGTGGTAGGCGGTGCGCGCAAGGGGAGAGGACTTGGGCAATTTCTGCGTGGTGACGCGTCCCGGCCTTCCCCAGTTCCCTCCCAGTCCACTCCAATTAAGAAGCGGACTGGGAGGGAATATCCCTACCCCCCTACATTACCTTCCCTATCCTTCCCCTCTCCTCCCCGCCCCCTAAACCCAAGGTTTATTTTGTTTTTTTCCTTTTTTCAGCAACTTACTTCAGCTCCCAAGCTGAAGTAAGTTGCATGTGCCGGGAGCCGGGTCTTCGGGACAGCAAACAATAGTGCTGTCCTGGCCCGCCTCCCATTCTGCCCAGAACATGCCCCCCGGCCTGCCCCTTTCAAGGAGCCCAGCATTTATGTGTGAACCGGGGTTTACACGTGTGGCCGGGCCCCTTCTAAAATGCGTGCGGCGCGCTCAAGGCCTGCCGTACGCATAATCCCCGGATTTTACGCGTGCTGGGGATTTAAAATTCACCCTTTGCTTTTCTAACATATAGATCTGTTGCCTTTCTAATAATTCCTTTTAATTTGGCCCACTTTGTTCAACCTCATCCAGTTCTACCTCTAGGTATATCCCCATTTTGACAAAGCCTGTACTTGTGAAATTCAAAATTCAGGTCTTTGTGCGACTTCTCTGTATCCTATTTGCGACATCGAACCATACTGTCTGATGATCACTGGTGTTCAGTTAAGCCCCTACCTGAACATCAGAAATATTGGAGAAATTACTTACCTGATAATTTCGTTTTCCTTAGTGTAGACAGATGGACTCAGGACCAATGGGTATAGTGTACTCCTGATAGCAATTGGAGACGGATCAGATTTCAATCTGACGTCAGCCCTAGTAATACACCCCTGCAGGAAGCGCAGCTCTTCAGTATTCTCCTCGAAAAGCAATGTTGAGATTACTTACCTGGTAATCTTCTTTTCCTTAGTGTAGACAGATGGACTCAGAACCAATGGGATAGTATCCGCGTGCTAGCAGTTGGAGACGGATCTGACGTCAGCACGGGGTATATAGCCCCACAGGAAGCGCAGCGATTCAGTAATCTTCCTTGCAAAAGCTGTAATGGATGTGTGTACTGACGCGCAGTGAAAGTGAAAAGTGAAAACAGGATTCCCCTGACCGATTGACAGTGGCTGGAGACCGCCAGCATTCACAACCGGAAAGCGCAGATACTGGTAGGGTGTACGCTCTTATGTAAACAAATGCCCTGGCTTACCTGGAACCGGTGAAAACTCATGTACACAGGCAGCTGGGCGGGATGCTGAGTCCATCTGTCTACACTAAGGAAAAGAAGATTACCAGGTAAGTAATCTCAACATTTCCTGGCGTGTAGCCAGATGGACTCAGAACCAATGGGATGTACAAAAGCTTTACTCCCCGCCGGGGCGGGATGCTGCCTGAGGACCATGTAGTACCGCCCTCGCAAAAGCCGAGTCCTCCCTGGCCTGGACATCCAGACGGTAGAACCTGGAAAAGGTATGAAGGGAGGACCACGTCGCTGCTTTACAGATTTCTGTCGGCGACAGCATCCTGGATTCAGCCCAAGATGCTGCTTGCGCTCTGGTAGAATGAGCCTTAATCTGCAGAGGCGGAGCCTTCCCAGCCTCCACGTAGGCTGCTCTGACAACTTCTTTAATCCAGCGGGCAATGGTGGGCCGAGAGGCCGCTTCACCTTGCTTCTTCCCGCTGTGTAGGACGAACAGGTGGTCCGTCTTTCGCAGGCCTTGTGTCACGTCTAGATACCGGGGCAGCAATCTGCCGATGTCGAGATGGCGTAATAAACGGCCTTCTTCAGATTTCTTCAAACCTACCGTGGTAGGCAAGGATATAGTTTGGTTAAGATGAAACTGGGAAACCACTTTAGGGAGAAAGGAGGGAACCGTCCGAAGATGGATAGCCTCCGGAGTGATTCGTAGAAAGGGATCACAGCAGGACAGTGCTTGTAGCTCCGAGATGCGGCGTGCGGAACACACCGCCAGCAAGAACACTAACTTCAAGGTGAGAGACCGGAGGGACAAGCCCCGAAGGGGTCGGAAGGTGGATCCCGCGAGGAAATCCAAAACAAGAATAAGGTTCCATAAGGGCACAGGCCACTTTAGTGGCGGACGAATATGCTTGACACCCAGCAGGAAACGAGCGACATCTGGGTGCTTGGCGATGGTCTTGCCATCCCTCCTGGGACCATAGCAAGACAGTGCCGCTACCTAAACTTTGATGGAGCTGAGGGAGAGACCCTTCTGAAGCCCATCCTGCAGAAAATCCAACACAATAGGTATGGTGGTGGCACATGGATTGGTGCCGTGAGTGTCACACCATGCTTCAAACACTCTCCAGATCCGTACGTAGGTGAGGGATGTGGAAAACTTGCGAGCTCGGAGGAGTGTATCAATCATGGGCCCCGAGTAACCTCTTTTCTTCAGTCTAGCCCTCTCAAGGGCCAGACCGTAAGAGAGAATTGAGCTGGATCCTCGTGTAGAATGGGACCTTGATGGAGAAGGTCCCGGAGAGGAGGGCAGGGGAAGAGGCTCCCCTGCCAGTAGTCTTCTCATGTCCGCATACCAGGGTCTTCTCGGCCAGTCTGGTGCCACTAGAAGAACTAGGCCCCAGTGTGTCCGAATATTGTGGATGAGGGCGCCCAGCAGAGGCCACGGAGGAAAGGCGTATAGCAGAGTCCCTGGAGGCCATGGCTGGACCAGGGCATCGATGCCGTGCGAGAACGGGTCGCGCCTGCGGCTGAAGTATCTGGGTACTTGAGCATTGGACTTGTCCGCCAGTAAATCCATGGCCGGAATCCCCCAATGATTGACAATCATCTGGAAAGCTGTGGGGGACAGCTGCCACTCTCCTGGATTCAGGCTTTCTCTACTGAGGAAGTCTGCTGTGGTATTGTCCTTCCCGGCAATGTGGACGGCGGAGATGTCTTGCAGATTTGCCTCTGCCCAAACCAGCAGTGGGGCGATCTCCAGAGATACTTGTCGGCTCCTGGTTCTGCCCTGCCGGTTGATGTAGGCCACCGTGGTGGCGTTGTCGGACATCACTCTGACAGCTCTGTGCCGTAGTCTGTGAGCGAATCGAAGGCATGCCAAGCGGACTGCCCTGGCCTCCAGGCGATTGATGTTCCACGTTGACTCCTCCTTGGTCCATCGCCCTTGCGCGGTGAGTTCTTCGCAATGTGCTCCCCAGCCGCTCAGGCTGGCATCCGTGGTGAGCAAGGTCCACGTGGGCGAGGACATCTTCGACCCCCTGCTCAGGTGGTTGGACTGCAACCACCACCGCAGCTGGGTCCGAACTCCGGCCGGTAGAGGAAGGTGCGTGGAATAGTCCCGCCGACGGGGGCTCCAGCGAGAGAGCAGGGAATGCTGTAGAGGTCTCATATGGGCCTGTGCCCAAGGCACCACTTCCAAGGTGGATGCCATAAGACCCAGAACCCGCAGATAATCCCAGGCTATGGGCCGACTGGCTCTCATCAGATACTGGATACGCTGTCGAAGTTTCAACTGTCTCTTGGTCGTAAGACTGACCGTGTCCGCCCGAGTGTCGAACTGCACTCCCAGATACTCTATTGACTGGGAAGGCAGTAGGCAGCTCTTGCTGAGGTTGATCACCCAGCCCAAGCTCTCCAGAAGGGCGATCACTCTGTCGGTTGTCCGCAGGCTCTCCTCTCGAGATTTCGCCCTGATCAGCCAGTCGTCTAGGTAGGGATGGACTAGAATCCCTTCCCGCCTGAGTGCCGCTGCCACCACTACTACCACTTTGGTGAATGTCCGTGGGGACGTGGCCAACCCGAAGGGTAGAGCCCGAAACTGGAAGTGGCGGCCCAGAACCTTGAAGCACAGGTAGCGCTGATGATCCGGATGGATCGGAATATGAAGATATGCTTTGGACAGGTCTAATGCCATGAGGAATTCTCCGGGCTGGACAGCGGCTTTGACAGAGCGCAGAGTTTCCATGCGAAACCTCGGTACCCGTAAGTAGCGATTGACTGACTTGAGGTCCAGCACAGGCCGAAAAGTGCCCCCTTTCTTGGGTACCATGAAATAAATGGAATAGTGTCCAGAATTCACTTCCCAGGCAGGTACTGGGAGGATGGCGTTCAAGGACAGGAGCCTCGCCAGGGTAGCTTCTAACGCTGCCTTCTTGTGCCGGGGACAGGAAGATTCCACAAACTTGTCCGAAGGAAGAAGATGAAAATCCAGATAATATCCTTCCCGGATAACGGCGAGGACCCACTGGTCCGACGTAATCTCGACCCATCTGGGGTAGAAGAGGGTCAACCTGCCCCCTATGGCTTCGTTCCCCAGATGAGTCGGCAAAATCTCATTGCGGGGCGCGACCGGGGCCCGAGCCCGGGCCAGCCCCACGCTTGCACTGCTTGGTCCGAAAGGACTGATTCCTGGCTGGAGGACGAGTCGCCTGATAGCGCCCTCTATACGGAACAAAGCGCTGGGAACTCCTGCCCCTGTAGGGCCGTGGAAAGGAGCGCTGTCCTCTCCTGGATCGATCTTCCGGAAGTCTAGGCACAGGAGAGGCACCCCAGGTAGTGGCTAGCTTATCAAGGTCACTGCCAAACAGAAACGAGCCCTGAAAGGGTAACCTGGTGAGACGAGACTTCGAAGGCACATAGGCTGACAATGGCCGGATCCAGAGCTGCCTCCTGGCGGCTACGGAGGATGAAATCCCCCTAGCTGTAGTGCGAACCAAATCCGATGCGGCATCGGTAAGGAAGGAAAGAGCGGACTCCATGTCAGCCGCTGGAGCGTTGTTCCTGACCTGAGACAAGCAGGCACGTGTCACCACAGTGCAGCAGGCCGCAATCCGCAAAGAAAGAGCTGCCACCTCAAAAGTTTGTTTCAGAATGGTGTCCATTCGTCTGTCATGGGGCTCCCTGAGGGCCGTCCCCCCTTCCACTGGAATAGTAGTGCGCTTGACCACAGCGCTAATTAAGGCGTCCACCTGAGGACATGCCAGCAGGTCCTGGAGAGCCGGTGCCAAGGGGTACATGCCTTTCAGGGCCCGGCCCCCTTTGAAGGAAGCCGCCGGCGCCGCCCATTCCAAATCTATGAGTTGCTGAGCTGCCTGCAAGAAAGGAAAATGGCGAGCTGTAGGACGAAGACCTTCCAGCAGGGGGTTCTGCGCAGAAGGTACCGAAGCACTGGGACCAGTGATATCCAACTCCGCCAGACACTGAGTCACGAGGTCCGAGAGGTCCTCCTTAGGGAAGAACCGCCTCATGGTTCTATAGGGCTCAATCCCCGGGGGGAGGTCCCCCTCATCCAGGAGGTCGGACTCGTCCGGCGAAACCTCCTGGTCCGATTGATCCGGACTGTCCAGTGGCAGGAGGTCCCGCTCCCGATAAGGCTGTGAGGGTCCAGGCACAGGATCCCTAGGTGCTGCCACCGGAGCGGCGGCCGCAGCAGGCGCCGCAGATGCAGCCAGCGCAGGAACCGCAGCAACAGCAGGACCCACCGGAGCAGCAGGGACAGTAGGGCCGGGATGGGAAGCCGTCTGCATCTGGACGAAGGCATGAATCCCCTTAAAGAGATCCACCCAGGAAATGGAAGCAGCCTCTAATCGCCGGGGTACAAGATCCCCCGGGATTCCCGAATGGTCAAGACTGCCCCCCAAATCCGGGGTAGTCCCAGGGGAACTGTCAAGAAACTGCGGCTGAGACTGGTCCTGGCCGGAGGGTCCCCCTGCCGCCTCACATTGGGCACATAGTGAGTCTGGCTCAGTACTGTGTGTGGCTCTAAGGTGGCATGCAGAGCAGAGGCCAAGGGCTGAAATGCCTGAGATAAGCGGCTGCGCCGCTGAGGATGCGGCTGCGTGCTGATCCATACCAAATAGAACAAGCGCGCAATAATATACGGCAGCAATAGGCGCTTAATACAGCAGGCGCACAATAGCGGTAATATGCGGCAGCAATAGGCGCTTAATACAACAGGCGCACAATAATAATAATATGCGGCAGCAACAAGCGCGTAATAGACCAGGCGCACAATAGTAATAATATGCGGCAGCAATAGGCGCTGAATACAACAGGCGCACAATAGTAAGAATATGTGGCAGCAATAGGCGCTGAATACAACAGGCGCACAATAGTAAGAATATGCGGCAGCAATAGGCGCTCAATACAACAAGCGCACAATAGTAACAATATGCGGCAGCAATAGGTGCTTAATACAACAGGCGCACAAATAGCAATAGGCACACAGCACTAAGCAGAGAGCAATATACGCGAAATGGCATTCAATAGGCAATCAGCAGCTAAGCAGTTAGCAATATACGCTGAATGGTATTCAATAGGCAATCAGCAGTTAAGCAGTTAGCAATATACACTTAATGGTATTCAATAGGCAAGCAGCACGAAGCAGTTTAGCAATATACGCGCTATGGCATGCAATAGGCTTGCAATAATATGCGGCATAAACTCACAGTGGCAGCCAATATGCAAAAACAATACAATATACGCACAAGGAGGAAGAAAGCCGCGCCTATTACGGGCGCGGAATACCTGAATAGGGCCACAAAATGGCGTCCTCCACGGCTTGCCACGCCGCCGATCCTCGAGACTTCGGAGACCTGGGCGAAGAGATGTACGCCTTACCCGATCTTCGGCGCTTCTAGGCTGGAACACAGGCGGTCTCCGGCTGCGGGGGGAAAGGGCCGGTACCTTTCACCACCGCGATTGGAGGAACTGCACCCGCTACCTCATCCTCGCCGGGACCGAGGGCCTCGGAGCCACACCCGAGTCTCCCCCGGGCGGCTGTGTCCCTGCCGCGGTTCGGCCGGACCGAGGACTTTCCCACCGGGGGGCCACGGTAAGCGCCCCGGGAAGCTCAACTGGGGGGAGTGACAGAAACGTCCCCTGAGGAGCGCAGGGCTCGATAGTAGTTTGTAAAGAAGAAAAGTAGAATCTAGAATGAGAAAAAAGAGAAAATTAAAGTAGTCTTGGAAAGCACGCTGAACCAGCGTGTAGGCACTCCAAACTGCTTTGGAGACGGAAATTACTGAATCGCTGCGCTTCCTGTGGGGCTATATACCCCGTGCTGACGTCAGATCCGTCTCCAACTGCTAGCTCGCGGATACTATCCCATTGGTTCTGAGTCCATCTGGCTACACGCCAGGAAATTGTGGATATATGCATTACTGACAGGCCGATACAGTAAGGAGCGGTAGGAAGAGGTGCGTTACAGCCGGGCACACCCGCGTTTGCCGCACGCACAGTTCGGATCACCTACCGCTCGATACTGTATTTAAATAGCTTGCAAATGCAAGCCGTGTCCAAGAAGCATCCGTGAAGCGTTAGGCCCACGCAATCCATTTTACTGTATAGAGCGCTATACAGCGCCTATACAGTATCCTGGGTGCGTTGGTACCTGTCATTTCAAATGTCATTTCAAATGACTTTTGAAATGACAGGTACCAGGGGGGATTGCGAGTCCTCTCCCCCCCCCCCCCCCAAAAGCAAGGCAGCGCGAAAATTAAAACAAAAGTGAATAAAGTGTAATAAGAGTAATAAATGTAAACTTACTGCATGTGAATTTTCTTTGAACAGTCCTCGCTCTCTCTCCTCCTCCCGGGCGGGCGAAAGCGTACGGGCGAAATCGGCGGGCGAAAGCGTACGGGCGAAAGTGAATGAATGCACGCCCGTACGCGGCGGGTGTGCATTTATCCAGCGGAGGGAGCCGGCAGCGAAAGCGGCTTCCAGCAGGCCCCGCCGCCGGTGAATGAATGCGCGCCTGTGCGTGCAATTTGGGAGCTCAAGGCGTGACGTCACGATGTTTGACATCATGGCGTGTGACGTTGGCGTTCGCTAATGCACTGCCTTGCTCGCACAAATTGCACACACAGGCGTGCATTCATTCACCTTCGCCGGCGGGGGCAGGGGAGCCAAAGCGGCTTCCAGCAGCTCCCGCCGGCGAAGGTGAATGAATGCAATTTGGGCGCTCAAGGCAGTGCATTAGCGAACACCGACGTCACACGCCGTGACGCCAAACATCGTGACGTCACGCCTTGAGCGACTAAATTGCACGCACAGGCGCGCATTCATTCACCTTCGCCGGCGGGGGCTGCTGGTAGCCGCTTTCGCCGCCGGCTCCCTCCGCTGGATGGATGCATGCACGCCCGCCGGCGAAAGTGAGTGAATGAATGCACGCCCGCCGGCTCCTGCCGCGTACGGGCGTGCATTCATTCACTTTCGCCCGTACGCTTTCGCCCGCCGCTTTCGCCACCAGCTGCCCCCAGGAGGCAGGGGAGCCGCAGTACGCGCCTCGGGAGAAGGGGAGAGAGAGAGAGGACTGTTCAAAGAAAATTCACATGCAGTAAGTTTACTTTTATTATACTTTATTTACTTTTGTTTTAATGACATGTCGATTTTCGCCCTGCGCCTTGCTTCGGGAGGGGGGGGGATTTTGACCGGAGCCTGCCTATTGCTGTCACACCACACTAACGCCAGGGTAAGGGTCCCGGGGGGTGAGGGGGTCGTTTGCCCATGAAATTTCATCTCTCTGACCCGACGCTCCACACTAACGCAGGGGTAAGGGTAGGCGGTAAGTTAGGTTAAATGCGTGGCAAAACTACAGGTTAAAAAGGAGATAATCGGGGCGCACATTGCTGTATGGGAGGGAATAGCTAATCGGAGCATTTACATCTCATATACATGCTGCGGGCGGAAAGGGTTACCGGTTGATTTAAAGAAGCGGTAAGGATGAGTTTAAAGGGGTAGTGAATCACGGGTTGGACTTACGCGGCCAAATTGTGAGTTAGAAGCGGGTTAGAAGCAGGGTAACCGCGGCCGCGCTTTACTGTATCGGCCTGTGAATAAGTTGAATAACTTGGATAACTTGATTAATTTGAACTGGTTGAATTGATTATAGCTGGAGACCGCCAGTGCCCTCAACCAAGAAACGTCGACACCCGGTAGGATGGGTGTCCTAGTTGGCGGAAAGCATGGCTTACCTGTGAATCACTCGTTCTCAGGGATGTCACTAGAGAATTCCATGAATAACGGCAGCTGTAGGTGGATTGCTGAGTCCATCTGTCTACACTAAGGAAAATGAAATTATCAGGGAAGAAATTTCTCCATTTCCTAGCGTGTAGCAGATGGACTCAGGACCAATGGGATGGAGAAGCTATACTCATCTATAGCCCTTGAAGTCTCCAAAGCATTGTATGCCAAATGCACAAGATGCTTCTCACACTTTTCACCTTTAGCTAATAATGAACAGAATTCATTTTGATCTGCTGTTAATTCTACAGTCTGTGGATTCCTGTCTCTTTTCCAAAAATGATGTAAAACATTGGACCATGTAGGTCTGGTAGGTTAGTATGCAGGACTACAGCACAGTATTCTGATAGTGCTTTCTACCAAAATGATCCAAGGTCTGACACTGTAGGCCAAGGGGCATGGAGGCAATTTCTTATATTTCTTGGGATGTTTTAATGTTGATTTGACCATCACATACTGGTGTGGAACGTGGAACTAAGTTGAATCCCTTAGTCATCTGAAATGGCCTTCGTACCAACCAGAAGAATAGTATATGGCATTTCCCACCTTCTCATATACACCTCCTAGTAAAAGGGACTGAGAGACATTGTCACCAACTCTTCTGGGGAATCCAGGTAATTAAGGCATTCAAGGCTCTTCCTTACCTTGTAAATGAATAAGAATAGACTTTGCCTTAGTCTGAAAAAAAAAAATTAGAAAATATATCAGATGGAGTCCTGTGGAGAAAAATGGGATTATGGGGAGTTCAGATAAAATTTTCTCTTTGGGAAAATTTAAGGGAACTCATGAATCAGTCTCTTTGTGTTGGAATCTGTGGGAGGGAGCGCTCCCGATTCAGGAGAGATGTGTGCCCATGGACCACGACGCGACTGCAGAAAGGAGCTCCGCGGAAGCGCCGCAGCAGGCAAGACGTGTCCCAGCATGGGAGGAGCAGGCTGACCACCACCCTAACCTCTGCCGAACTTGCACGCACCGGTAGAGACCCAACAATGCAATGCTGGTCTCTGGGGTAGCCCTTCGGCCACTTGATAGCCCTTTTGGACATGCCACTGGGTAGAGGCAGATGCGGCAGGACGGAGAGAGGTCGAGGACAGGCGATGGTACTGGAGCATGGAACAAGATGAGTCCTCGGCCTTAGACTAGGCTGACGGCTTGAAGAAGGCGAGGAAGCTAGGAGACTCAGATGAAATGAAGACACGTGGAGCTTGGGACTCAGATGAGACGAGGACACTTGAAGACTCAGACGAGACAAAGATGTGAGGTGGCTTGGAACTCAGAAGTGACGAGAACGTGAGGTGGCTTGGAACTGAGACGCCAGACGCTCAGATGTAGGTGGAGATCAGAAGTGGATTCTAGAGAGTCAGGCGAGGATTCTGGATACTCCGATGAGGATTTGGAACTGGGGAAGACTCAGACGAGGATAAGGACTCAGGATACTCAGATGAAGACAGAGGCTCCGGATCAGGGAGGAATCCGGGTAGTGCTTGAAGACAGATCCAACCGAAAGAGGGCTCCAGCCACCAAACTCAGACACTGGATAGGAACGGATTTACCCCCAGGAAGGTCGGCTGAAGACTAGGACCAGGGCGAGGCGGAGCTGACCCCGGAGCTTAAGGACTGATGGTACTTCAGGATCAGGACCAGACAAGGACATTAGGAGCAAGATTGGAACATCAGGGTTAGAATGTGGGACATCAGGAAATCTAGGCATCGGGATTTCTATGGCATTTGGACATCAGGGACCTCTAGAGGAGGACCACAGGGACGACTGGAACATGACGGATGAAGACATCCGGAGACACGGAGACGTCGGGACATCCGGAGACACAGAGACGTCGGGAGACACAGAGACGTCGGGACATCTGGAGACACGGAGACATCGGGACATCTGGAGACAAGAGGACGGGATCCGACGAGGGACTAGAACATGGAATGAAGACGACGACGGAGGTTTAAGAACCATGGACGAAGACAAAGAGGACCAACGAAAAACAGAGTGCCTTGAAGAAGTGAAGAAGGATCACGGAGGACTCCTGAAATGAAGAGCTGGAACTGAAGATCCAGGAGAGGCCAGACTCCATGACCAGCTCCTTGCGAAGGCGAAGACTGACTGAAGGCTGAGCCATTTTGTAGGGCTGAAAAGGAAGTGCCTTGATGACATCATGAAGAGGCGCCAGGAGGACTAGCCCTTTAAATCCTGTGGAAAGGCGCGGCCCCGCGCCTAAGGAGGCAGGACCAGGGACAGCAGCCATGCCGAGAAGCTGGGGACAGCTCCAGGCTGCGAGGAAGGAAGACTTGAAGATGGAGACTCCCCGTGCAGGGGAGAAGATGGCGTTGGTGGCCTCCGGGCTGCGAGGAGGAGCTCCGGGACGGCCTCCAGGCCGCAAGAAGAGGAAACTGAGGCGGCTCCTGCCACGGAGGATGGCGCTGTTTGGCGGCGACCTCCAGGCCATGAAGAGGAAGGCTTCAGCGGCGGCCTCCAGGCCAAGGGAAGAAGGAAGCGGCCGCGGCTCTGGGGCTGTGAAGATGAGCATCAAAAGCGGCAGCTCTCTGCTGCAGGAAGATATGACGGCAGGGGCTCTCTCCACCGCGAGAGGTGGCTTCAGTGGCAGCTTCAAGGCCGAGAGAAGAGGCCTGATTGGCGGCGGCTGGCCCGCTGCATGGAGGAAGATAGACAGCAGTCTCCAGGCTGCATGGAGGCCTGGACAGAGGTGGTTCCCGGCCACGGTTAGCAGCGGGACTGATGACGGCCTCCAGGCCGTGGAGGAAATGGCGGTCAGCGGCAGACTATGGGGAAAAGGTGAGAGGCTGCTTGTGGGCTTGTTCCCACAAGCAGAATCGTAACACTTTGTAGATTGAAGATGACTTCCAATGATACGCCAGTCCTAGAGCTGTCTGCCTTATAGTGCCAATGGATGACTGTTTGACAGTAGAGCCAACCAGTGAAGGTCCCGAGAGGCTGCATGACAATGGTTCAGCACATACATTGAACCTAAACATTTGAAGTTCAAGGATGGATCAAAGACATTCAGCTGCATAATGAAGACAGCGTTAAGCAAATCACATGACAGGCTGAAGTTGAATCAATTCACACATGCTGCTCATCATTCTTCATATGCTGACGATAGTCTCTGCTACATGCCTATGAAATCTCCCCACAAAGACAACTGATTTGAAGAGTCAACAGGGCTCAGCAGGACTGACTTTCTTCAGTGTGCCTTGAGATAACCTGAAACCTCGAAACTGGACCTCTGGAGACTATTGCACTGAGCATGCCATGTGGGAGATAAAGCTTCCTTCCATGCTCAACTGCTTTTGTGTGTGAGGGAGGGTTGTGTGTGAAGAAAGGGAAAGCAAAGTATCACGAAAAGGAGATTGGCACTGACAGCTGTTATCTTTTAATGGGCCTCACCACAGTTTTTTCTTGTCTCCGTGCTTAAGCACTCAGAAGCCAAGATGGGAGAATGAGACCTGTCACATTCTTTGGGTCTATCCTGACTCTGGTGCTGGGAGAGTCAATATCTTCTTCAGCATATCCTACCTCCAATAGTGGGCATGGCTTCATAGTCCTTGAGCTTACTCAGTGCCTACAGCAATGGTTTTGGTGGACTCAGGCTTTCTAATTCCTCTAAGTTATCTTGTTGATCTTGATGGCTCTTGGCAACATCTAGAGCACTGGGGTACAACACAATCCTCACCCAGAGACTTGTAGCAGGTCTTATAATGATCACTGATGACCATGTTCTGCCTGTAATCCAGGCAGAATATGAAGCAGCTGACTTTTTTTAATATCATCCTCAGAAAGTTTCAAACAAATGGTCCCAGTAGGAAAAAGATTACATGGCTGGAAAGATGTCAGAGACAGTCTCAAAAAGGTGGCCCTATTGACAGGCGTGGCAAAAATGAAATAAAATATTAATTGGAAAAGAAACACACAAAGGCATACCTCTACCTAAAATTGTAAACTGGATACAAAATTGCTGCTGAAAAATACTGCAAGGAGTGTAAATAGACTTCTAGAAAAAGTGACAATTAGCACCAATGGAAAAAAACTGAAGCATATCAATTGGCCCAGAAGTGTTTTTAAATCTTTGCTCGAAAGCGCTGGCAAACGTGTTCCATACTGGTGCAAGATAATATCATGATCATCTAGCTGTGTGACTAGGTAAACTGCATGTCTTTATAAAACAGGTATTAATCATTTTGTTCTCTTTTCCCACTTTTCTTCCCTAGCATCAGTTGTCAATCTATAGCCAGGCAAAAACATCCTTGAGATAGCTAAATGCATTTTTTTGCATTGCTAAATTCTAAATGTATTTATTTAAGCATTTTTATATACCAGGGCACATTGGGAACATCACCTCGGTTTACAGGTAACAAAACGCAGCTCCAGGCTTTACAATAAATACATAGTGTAACAGCAAACTAAATAACCATGTAATAAAAGCGTGAAATTCACACAGGGGAAGGAGAAGACATGTGGAGCAAGAGGCTTTACAATAAACAAAGGGAGTAACAGCAAACTGATTAACTATGTACGAAAAGCGTGAAATTCACACAGGGGGGGGGCGGGGGAGATAGTATTATTCATTCAGTGGTTTACATTCTCAGAAGCGGGGTGCTATGAAATGGGGGGGGGGGGGGGAGGGAACAGTGGGAGAACCTTGAAAGGAAGGTTAGTTATATTCAGGAGGATACAAAGTGCTCTAGAGGTGGGAATTACAATCCATTGGGATTACAGAAGGGGAGAGCGAGGTATGTATTAAGGGAGAGGGTGGGATTTATCTGCTTGGAGGTTGATCTGCAAGGATTATCAACAAGGATTATCTGATTATCTGCAAGGATTATCAGATTATCAGGTTGATCTGCAAGGAAGTATTATCTGCAAGGAAGGATTATCAGAGTGTTAGGGGGTGTTCTGCAAAATCTTATTGAGATTCTGTGTGTGTGGATGATAGGTACTATTATAAAAAGAAAAAAAAATACAAAAGTTTGTAAAGGACTTACTTCTGCATTGTCTTGTTTTCCAAAATACATATCTGAGGAAATGGCTTTTGCATTGCCAAACTTCTTTTGGGCATCATCAGTACTTGGAGAAGGCTCATATTCATGTTTACGCCGAGCAGTAGGTCTGAAATAACAGGACTGGCATTAACACTAATAAATCAAGAATACAGAGAATTTTATTTTCTGACAGTGCCATGCACATAAAAAAATAAAAATAAAATTCTGCACCAGCTCCTACAGGTCTTGAGTGACTGATAATCTGGGGTATCCTTAGTCTACAGCATCATGTCTAATACTTAATTCAGTGATGCTCAAATGAGACCACAGGGGGCATCAGGAAATGGATTTACTATGCTGGAAATTGGGGTTAACAGTGACAGATAGCTATCCTAGCCTACATAAACTTTCTTGAAATAGACTGCAGGTAATTTAAGAACTTTTCTTGTACAGCATCTGTCAATTATTGTTGTATTTTAAAATGAAATGTCAACTTTGTGAGTTCATTTACCAGGGCCACTGTGAGACCAAGGAATTATTCAGCATATTTAAATACCATGATTTAGGGATGGAGAGGCTGAACCTAAAATAAGTGTCTGCAATAAAAATAATTTTCTCATTCAGTCATGGACTTTGTTATACATTGGAATAATAATTAAGAGCCTATCTTGTTCCCCTATCCATAATATAAAGTGTAGCCTCTCTCTTGTTTCTGAGCTGTCTGATCATACATGGCTGTAAATTCTCAAGAATAGGTTATAGTATTCTCCCTTGGGCTTCCACTGCAATTCACTGGAAGGCTGCAGCTCTGACAAAATGTAGTGGCAAGATACATGACAGTGATAATACAACAGCAACATATAAACAAACCCCCATTCTGTATACTAAATGTGTGAACAATTCAATGGATGCTGTTTAAAGCAGTATCAATTTTGCCCTTTCCTTCCTCAAAGTAATTCAGTTGGTACTTAAAATATCATCAAAATTTGTCTTTTTATAAAGATTTGTGATTCATTCCTGAAGAGAGATTAATCTTAAAAGATTCTAAAAACTCCTTCTAGTCAACCTAACATTTTTTTTTAAATTTTTATTCATCAAGATGTAATCATAAGAAATTGCCATTCTGGGTCAGACCAAGGGTCAATCAAGCCCAGCATCCTGTTTCCAACACTGGCCAAGCCAGGCTACAAGTACCTGCCAAGTACCCAAACACTAAGTAGATCCCATACTACTTATGCCAGTATTAAAAATGGCTATTCTCTAAGACAACTTGATTAATAGCAATTAATGGACTTCTCCTCCATGAACTTATCCAAACCTTTTTTAAACCCAGCTATACTAACTGCACCAACCACATCCTCTGGCAACAAATTGAAGAGCTTAATCATGCATTGAGGGCAAAATAATTTTCTCCGATTAGTTTTAAATGTGCTACTTGCTAACTTCATGGAGTGCCCCCTAGTCCTTCTATTATCTGAAAGAGTAAATAGCCGATTCACATTTACTCATTGTAGACTTCTCATGATTTTAAAGACCTCTATCATATCCCCCCCTCAGCCATCTCTTCTCCAAGCTGAACAGCCCTAACCTCTTTAGCCTTTCCATACAGGGCAGCTGTTCCTTCCCCTTTATCATTTTGGTCACCCTTCTCTGTACCTTCCCCATCGTAACTATATCTATTGGCTCACCTTTATCCACGTTTATTAATCCCTTCAAAAAAATGAAGCAGATTTGAGAGGGAAGACTTGCCTTGGGTAAACACTGCATCCATCATAAAATCATCTTTCTACAAAATCCATTTACTCAAGAATCTCAAACCATTACTCTTTCAAAACGATTTTTGCTTTGTGCACAGTCCCTAATTTTAACTAGTCTCGATTATTGCAACTCTCTATATATAGGTTTCCCCGAACACTCGATACAACCACTCCAATTGATCCAAAACTACACAATTCTCATGCAACTACACTGGTTACCCATTGGCTCACCTTATCCACGTTATTAATCCCTTAAAAAAAAAAGAAGCAGATTTGAGAGGCAAGACTTGCCTTGGGTAAACATTGCATCTGTCATAAAATCATCTTTCTACAAATCTATTTACTCAAGAACCTCAAACCATTACTCTTTCAAAACGATTTTCTCTTTGTGCACAGTCCCTAATCTTAACTAGTCTCGATTATTGCAACTCTCTCTATATATAGGCTTCCCCTAACACTCGATACAACCACTCCAATTGATCCAAAACTACACAATTCTCATGCAACTACACTGGTTACCCATTCATCAGCGAATTCAATATAAAATTCTATTGCTAATTCCTGCCTTGTTACACAGTACTACCTCTATATGGTTATGTTCTACTCTCCGAATTTACCAACCCCCCAATCATTTACGTTCTGTCAATAAAAACTACCTCCAAGTTCCCACAGTAAAAACTAATTTTTCGTAACAAAAAAAAAAATTCAGAAAATACATTAATGAAATTTGGTTTGGGAAAAAACAGCAATCATAATAAGTAGAATAGCAAGAATAGATTAAAAATAAGTATTGAAGTGGTGAGTGGAATGTTCTTGATGAATATTGTATCTCTGCATTAATATAGGCAAGGGTGCAAAAAGTATGTTTTACGTACTTTTTTGAATTCTTTGTTATTTGATGTGAGACGAATGTGTTCTGGGGAGTGAGTTGCACAAAATCGGTCCAGCGACAGAAAATGCATGCCTGCAAACCAGATCCAGTCTTGCCGTCTTTATTGTAGGAATTTCAAGAGTACATTTGTCCATTGATCTTAATTGTCGGGAAGGTTGATAAAGTCTTAACATTGAACATAGCCAAACTAATGACGGATTGTATATCAGATTGTGTATGATGGTAAGTACTTTGTAATGTATACGATATGTTAAGGGTAGCCAATGCAGAGTTTGTAAGACGGGTGTAATGTGTTCTTTGCGAGGAATGTTGTATATTATACAGGCAGCTGAATTTTGAATGAGTTGAAGAGGGCGAGTAGTTTAAGTAGGGAGTCCTAGATTCAGTGAGTTACAATAAACAAGACCTGATAAAATTAACGCTTGAACCACTGCATTGAAATCTGAAGGAAATAGAAGAGGTTTTAGTATTCTCAGGATTTGTAATTTGAAGAAGGATTTTTTTACGATTGCAGAAATATTTTTGGTCATTGATAGCTCTGAATTGATTAGCACAGACATAAATAAATCCATGCTGTTTTCCATTAAACTATGCCTTTCTATATGCTCTGTGAATTTGATCTTCAGAATAGTTTCCACTATTTTTCCTGGCACTTAGGTCAGGCTCACTGGTCTATAATTACCTGGATCACCCCTAGAGCCCTTTTTAAATATTGGGGTTACATTGGTCACCTTCCAGTCTTCAGGTACAATGGATGATTTTAATGATAGGTTACAAATTTTAACTAACAGATCTGAAATTTCATTTTTTAGTTCCTTCAGAACCCTGGGGTGTATCTGGTCTAGGTGATTTGCTACTCTTTAGTTTCTCAATCTGGCCTACTACACTTCCAGGTTCACAGTGATTTGGGTTAGTTCATCTGACTCATCACTTTTGAAAACCATCTCTAAAAATGGTATCTCCCCATCATCCTCATTAGTAAAGACAGAGGCAAAGAATTTGTTTAGCCTTTCTGCAATACCCTTATCTTCCCTAAGGGACCCTTTAACCCCTCAGCCATCTAACAGTCCAACTGACTCCCTCACAGGTTTCTTTCTTCGAAAATATTTAAAAAAAATGTTATTATGAGTTTTTGCCTCTATAGCCAACTTCATTTCAAATTCTCTCTTAGTCTGCCTTATCAATGTTTTACACTTGACGACAATGCTTATGCTTTTTCCTGTTTTCTTCAGTTGGATCCTTATTCCAATTTTTGAAGGATTTTTTTTTTGGCTAAAATAGCCTCTTTCACCTCACCTTTTAACCATGCCCATGCCGATAATCGTTTTGCCTTCCTCCCACCTTTCTTAATGCATGGAATACATCTGGACTGCGCTTCTAAGATTGTATTTTTAAACAATGTCCACGCCTGTTGTACACTTTTAACCTTTGCAACTGCACCTTTCAGTTTTTTTCTATTTTCCTCATGTTATCAATGTTTCCCTTTTGAAAATTAAGTTTTAGATCTCTAGATTTACATATTGTCCCGTTTCCAGTCATTAGTTCAAATTTGATCATATTAAGATCACTATTGCCAAGTGGCCCCACCACTGTTACCTCTCTCACCTCCTGCATTCCACTAAGAATTACATCTAAAATAGCTCCCCTTTCTCATTGGTTCCTGAACCAATTGCTCCATGAAGCAGTCGTTTATTCCATCCAGGAATTTTATGTCTCTAGCATGTCTTGATGTAACATTTACCCAATCAGTACTGGGGTAATTGAAATCTCCCATTAATACTACACTGCTAAATTGGTTAGTTTCCCTGATCTCTCTTAGCATTTCATCTTCTGTCTGATCATTTTGGCCAGGTGGACGATAGTATACTCTTATCACTATACTTATCACTATACTCTTACCCAAACACATGGGATTTCTACCCATATAGATTCTACTGAGCCTTTAGTCTCTTGTATGATCTTTATCCTGTTGGACTGTATAGCCTCCCGGATATAAAGTGCTACACCCCCCACCAAGTTGATCCTCCCTATCATTGCGGTATAATTTGAACCCTAATATAGCACTGTCCCATTAGTTATCCTTCTTCCACCAGGCCTCTGACATGCCAATTATGTCTTAACTCATTATTCACTGCTGTACATTCTAACTCTCCATCTTACTACTTAGACTTCTGGCAATGGCATACAGACATTTCAAAGTGCGCTTTTTGTTTGTATTAACAACCTTCTTTTCAGTTGATATGGATAATTTGGAATTCTTTAGCTCAGGCGATTCATTATTTATAGGCACATGGCTACTTTTGCTTTTATTGGAACCTCTCTGTTGGGATGCCGTAACTCTCCTGTTTCATTAGTATCCTTCAAAGATACAAAATCTGCAGATTAGTGAATGAATAAAAACATAGTAAAATTGAAATACAGATCCATCTTTGTCTTAACAAACACCAAATACTACCATAGTAGTATGACAAGACAAAGACATTACAACCCATACCTACCTCATTCACACCAAACATTCAGTAAGCCTATTCCTATACATCAATTACCTATATTTTTTTGGGGTAATATTAAACAAGGTTTAATAATCCCTCAAAATCCTTAAAGGCTTTTGGGATAGTTTGGTATCCAGTTGTAATAAAAGCTTCCAGTCCAGCATTTGAAGAAACTATAGTTGAATCAGAGGGGGTTTCTCATCTATCCAACGTTTCAATATACATAAGTCTTGCAACTAAAAGAGCAATCTGTAATGGTAAATGGAGTTTTCTTTGAGGAGAGGGTTGTTACTCGCAGTTTGCCTCTGGGATCTGTCCTTGGACCAATTCTTTTCAACATTTTTGAGAGCGACATAATGGAAGAAAACATGAGGAGGGATCTAGCAAAGCTCAAGGAACAGTTTAAGGTAGGGGTATGCAAACAGGGATGTGCGCTCCCCCTGGGGAGGCCATGAATGAGCTTCAAGGGTGCCGCCAGCAGCAGTGACTGACAAAAGAAAGGACAGGACAAAAAATGCCCGCCTCCACTGTCTGGTGCCTAGTGCAGTGGCGTATCATGGGGGAAGGTGCTGATGGTGGACAGAGATGCCCATGTGGCCACCAGTTGACCTCATCCCACCAACAGGTGAGCTGAGAAGTATGCCCTTCCCGTAGTCTGTGCAGGCCACGCCACATTATACAACTTGCGAGAATATTTCTCATAAGGAATGATGAATATCAGCATGGAGGAAATGCTAGCCTCACAATCTTTTAATTCTGTGAGGCCTGCACAGAGGAGGTAGCACGAACGGGCTTCCAGTGCCAGAAGGAGTTAGAGAGGCTCTGAGGCTGCCAGCAAACACAGAGGTATGTGTGAGGTGCCTGCCTGGGGTCCATTTGAGAGAGTGAATGACTGCCTGCCTGGGATCTGTCTTGGCAGGACCAAAACTTGGAATTTGCTCCCTCCGAAATCCGGCTTGAGACAAATTACACACTTTAAAAAAACTATTGAAGACATGGTTGTTTGAAAACAGGCTTTTATCCAACCAGGCTAATCCCGGTTTAGATACTCTCCCTTTCTGCTAATTCTACCCAGGTAATTAGTCCATCATACTATTTTATTCTATCTCTTGTTTTATTAATTGAGTTTTATGGTTTATATTGTAATTTGGAATCTGTGTATTGCTGTTTTGTTTCTTATATCTTTTATTCTGGGGCAATGCTTTTTTATTTCATTTATTTTATGTCTTTTTTATTTATTTTACTCTCTTTTAGAATATTGCTGCATGAATTTTTTATGAATGTTTGTCTATTTTAGGATAATTTAATGTTTTATTGTATTGTAAACCGACATGATGCTAACACAAATGTTCGGTATATAAAAGGCCTAAATAATAATACGAATAAATACGAATGAATGGGAGCCTGCTTGGGGTCTCAGTGTATGTTTGAGCCAGTGAGAGAGCGCGCCTGTGAGTGTATGACGGAATCTGGGGGAGTAAGAGCTTGTGTGTGCGTGGTGGTGGGGTGGGAAGGAGCGAGAGGATCTGAGAACCTTTGTAAGAGTTTGTGGTGTATATGAGAGCATATATGTATGTATGTGACTGTGTGTGAGAAAGAATGAACATGTGTGTGAGAGAGACAGGAGACAGTTTGTGTGCCCCCACCAAACAATCTCACCATGACTGGAAATCAAGAGTTTCTAAGTATGGACAAGGACTTTATTTATCCTTAGTTTTATTATTTGGTGTTATTTGATTGTGTCTGCTTTCTGAAATATTTTATTGGTGATTGGGAAATTTTTAAAAAATGTATATGACTGTACTCAATAGATGTTATTCTATTTATCATTAGTTTTGAAATAGTTATTCTTTTATTGGTATGGTTTTACTATTATAATTGATCCTTTACATTTCTTGATTTTATTGTTTGCTTTATGAAGATTGGTGGTTCTCTTTTTCCATTGTTACATAGTCTGGCTTCTTGGGATATCCATTTCAATTTTTGTCTATATATAATTTGTGATGCTTTATTCTGTATTGGTGAGTGTATGTCTTTGTTCTGTGTGTGTGAATTTTGAGTTTCTGGCTGGCAGTGTGATTGCCTGTTATTTGGCAAATGGCTCAACAACTGATTGGTTGGTGAGAGACTGATACCAGACCATGAATCTAGAATACCATTTTTTGTGTGTTGTGTGTATATCTATCCATATCTACAATGTAACCCTACTTTGGTGGGTGGTGTGGGGGGCCCAACAAGTTTTATGGATGGAGGGGGTGGGGGGGGGGGGGCTGTGGCTCAAAACATTTGCTCACCCCTGACCTAAGGTCTGGCAGCTAAGATTTAATGCTAAAAAATGCAGTACAACACAAAAATCCAAGGGTAAGGTACAGTACTGGAGATGAAATTCTTCTAAGCAGAAAGGAAGAGCAGGATCTGGGGGTAATTGTATCTGATGATCTTAAGGTGGCCAAACAGGTGGATAAAGCGATAGTAAAAGTCAGAAAGATGCTTGACTGCACTGGGAAAGGAATGGTCTGAAGAAAAAGGGATATAATATTACCCCTGTATAGGTCCCTGGTGAGACCTCATTTAGAATATTGCGTACAATTCTGGAGACCGCACCTTCAAAATGATATAAACAGGATGGAGTTGGTCCAGAGAGTGGCTATTAAAATGGTCAGTGGTCTTCATTCTAAAGCATATAGACAAAGACATGTATACCCTAGAGGAAAGATGAGATAGGGGAGATAAGATAGATACATTCAAATATCTCAAAGGTTTCCATGCAAGGGGGTGAGCCTTTTTCAATGCAAAGGAGGCTCTAAGATGAGGAGTAATGAGATGAGGTTGAAAGGGGGAAGGAATATTCTTAGGAAATATTTCTTTACACAAAGGGTGGCGGATGTGCGAAACAGACTTCCAGGGAAGTGGTGAAGACAAAAAAAAGTATCTGAATTCTAGAAAGCATAGGATAAATACAGGGGGAATTCTCTAAGGAAGTGATGAGAATTATAATGCTAAATTAATTGGATATATGGGCAGACTGGATGGGCCATATGGTCTTTTTCTGCCGTCATGTTTCCATATTTCTATAATCTGATTATAACCTTTTGATACTTCATCAATCCCATCTAAGGAGCCAATAATAAACATTCTGTCGTAAAAGGAAATCTAATGTTCACAACCTGTTCTATAGTTGCAACTACACACAAATAATCTAACATATAACACAAAAAGGAGTGAATAAGCCTTTACACATCTCGTAACCTCATTTAAAAAAAAAAAATTATATCATAATAGTCTATGTAAAATCTTAAATTTCATTTCAAGAAATTTGGAAGCAAAGGTTATGATATTGAAGTTTTTAAACAATTTTTCCATCTCTGGCACCAAAATTGTTGGCCCATGTCTATAGACCATTTCAGTGCTAAGGCCTGCAGTGCTCTATCATTAGGTTTTTCCAATCTTAATTTTTATCAACAAGCATGGGCAGATTGGCCTATCAAGCATGACTCGGTGGGCCAGGCCAGTACATCATGTGGTTAATGTTGGTCGCGGCAGCCCCATGCCTGTGTAGCTGCTGCAACCAACACAGTGTCCTCGGCTGTGCTTTTTGCATAACGCTTTCCATCAGGGATGTAGTTAGCCTCATCAGTGCAATGCTAAGGAAAAGACTGCAATGTGGCTGTGTCGGTGGAGGCCGGCAAGGCACAAACAAGTGGTGGTTACTGTTGGCCAGAGGCCTGAGGAAGAGGTCTATAGTTGGGTCAGTGGGGTTGCGTGGTCCAAGGAGATGGTGGTGTCGGCTGGGCCATGTGTAACAAGGAGGTGGAGCTGCAGCTGTGTCAACGAGGGGAAGGTCCAAGGAAACAAACCAGAACCGATCCAATACTGCAAGTAGCGACCAACAGATGAGAAGGACCAGTGAACACCAGGAAATCTTTATTCTGCACAAACCATCATAAAAAGGCCGACTCAGGTCGAGTTTCTTCAGGGGCTATTCAAACCACAGTTGATGCCGGTGGTTGCCTGCATGCAGTTCATATATCTTCCTTGAACACAGCTTCCTTGAGTATACTGCAATCATATTATGCCATCGTACAATACCTCTCACGACTTAGACGTCAGGGATTAAAACCTGCAGGAAAGCTGCTTGCTGACCGGAAATGTGCTGGCAAGCGGCTTTCCTACAAGTTTTAATTCCTGGCATCTAAGTCGTGAGAGGTATTGTATGATGGCATAATATGATTGCAGTTTAAGGAAGATATATGAATTGCTGCATGCAGCAAACCACTGGCATCAACTGGGTTTGAATAGCCCCTGAAGCAGCTCATGTTGAGCGAAACTCGACCTGAGTCGGGCTTTTATGATGGTTGTGCAGAATAAAGTTTTCCTGGTGTTCACCGGTCCTTCCGTCTGTGGTCGCTGTGTCCAGCGAGGCCAGACAGCCCAAGGTGGAAGAAGAGGCTGAAGCTGTGTCGGACTGTGCCTACGCAGCTTGAAGAGGAATCAGCTGCTGTACCGGATGGGCCCACACAGAGACCTTATGTCTGCTACCCTGTGGACAGAAGAAAGAAGGCTTGCTCCTGCAGCCACCCTGAACACACTGGAGGAAAGAGAGCAATTGTGCTTGTGTGAGAGAGAGACAAAGCATATGTGCGAGACAGCATAAGTATACGTGTGTGTGAATGACAGGCAAAGAGCATGAGTGTGCATGTATTTTGTGTGTGTGAGAAAGCATACATGTGTATGTATGTGACAGACAGCATAAGTATGTATGAGTGCGTAAGACGCAGCATGAGTGTGCATGTTTGTGTGAGCATGAGGATGTGAGAGAGCGCACTCGTGTACGTGTGTGAGAGCGCATTTACGTGTGTGGGAGCACCGGTGTGTGTGTGTGTGTGTGAGAAGAGACGCTGAATGAGTCCAAGGAAGAGGCTGCTGTTGCCTATATGTTTGAGATGGAGAGAAAGCATGTTTGTGTGTGTCAGCAAGCGAGTATGTGAATGTTGCGAGTGTATGTGAATGAGAAAGAAGAAAGTTTGTGTGCTCCCTTTCCCATTAATCCATGACAATCTCAGGGTGACTGGTAATCAAAGGTTCTCAGGTATGGAGAGCAAGAGATTTTTTTTTAAATATGTATTTATCTTCTGCTGTTTAAATGTTTAATTGGTGCTTGGGAAATTTTTTTTTAAATATTTTTATAGGAGTTTTAAATTTTTGGATATTTTTTGCCAGCTGTTTTGAAATATTTATTCTCTCTCTGAGTATGCTTTTATGATGATGATATTTTATGTGGAATTATGATGGGTGTGGGGTTGCGGAGTTACAGGGGGTGGGAGAAGGAAAGGACATAAGGGCCCATGCCCCCCCAACCTTCACCGCGGAGGCAGGAAACATAGCCGCCTCAGGTTGTTCTCTCCCCCTTCGGGAGGCCCCCGCTGCTGCCTCACCGCTGGCTCCACGCTGCAAGCTTCTCTTCCCTCTGCTGTGGGTCTCCCTAGTTTCTTGAGCCAGGAGGGAGAGGAGGAGAACAAAAAAAAAGTCGAGGCTTACAGCCTCCCCTCCCTATAGTAAGGAATGCCACCACCAGTAGCAACAGGTACCCTGCTCACCGGGTCTTTGTTAACCTGGGATTTTGCCTGCCTCCCCCTAATAACCAATCAGGCTGACACAATACTGTGCACTGACTGCAGGACTCGGCTCAACATGTGATTTGGACGC